>NW_027315746.1:19919636-20224636 GCF_026437365.1 Eucyclogobius newberryi
TAACATGTCAAGTTAGCAATTTGTATTGTGGTTTTGTTTAAGAACAGGTTCTGTAGATATTTCTGGCATTCAAACATTTTATGCCGTCTGACTCATTGTAGTAAAAATAAAATATTGGCCTACCATTTCCACCACCTGCCTTATTGGTGGTATTGTAGCGAGTTTCCCCCAATATATAATAACTTTGGGTTATTAAAGGGGCCAAAAACTCTCTCAACAATTGATAATTGTTACAGTTTGTTTATTTCTTTGTTGGACCACTTTGGCTGACAAAGATGCCCAAGAAAACTTGGGCATCTTTGTCACTGCAACAGCAGTTGTCTCGGAGGGCGACAGTGAAAAACAGATTAAACAATGTCAATATGGGTTTTGGAGTGGCAAACGTACTGGCATGTTAAAATAAGTAATATAAGTCATTTTCAAACATACATTTAAATAGTAGATTCAATCTCTTCCATGACATTTTTTGATGTTTTGAAAATAACAAACCCTCTTCCGTTTGTTCACTTTGTTCAGTCCGAATATGTGGTGCTGTTCCAGCAGCAGCGGCGCTGCTTTAACTCTCTGACAGTCTGTCATTAATCTCTGCTTTTGAAACTGCTTTAACAGTAAAGCAGGGATTAAATAGGTGTTTTAGCTGTTTATCACAAGCAAAGTAAGAGAGAGAGCATGCGGTTGTGTAAAAAAAGGAAAGGCAACAGGTTTAAGCAAGTTGGCAGTCAGTTCCCCGCACTGAGATGGTGCTCTCTGCCTCCTCTGGCGCAATCTCTTCTCTTGAATTTATAGCGAGTGCTTGTTCTGTCTGTGGACCAGAGGCTGAAGGGTTTTCCCTGCACAAGGAGCATGGTTTTACAGACACAAAGCAGCAAAACAAGTCCAGATAGTGGCGCTTGGTCCAGTTTGTGTGCGCTCATTTCAGTTGCACCATTGCATCACTGCGCTCCACGCTCTGGTCCATCTCAAGACTCACAAAGAGCAGTGAGCGGAGGAGTTTGTGGTGAGCAGGGAAATGAACCCTGCTGTGATTCAAAACTGAACCAAAATCATACTGTGGATGAGTTAGGGAACAGAAGACAAACAAACACACAATAGGCTTGTATTGCAATTCAAACAATAGCCTGCTTGAAAATTAAAGGCTTATTAGTAAGCTAAGCATTCATAACTCTTGACTAAATTTATTCCTAGGTGGTGTCAGGTGATCAAAAAACTATTTAAATTGCATAATGATAATAGGCCTACTACTATTCATTATATTCATATTATTATTCATATAATATTTTTACGGAAATGTATTTGAGTATTTATTTGCTTTGAAACCGTCCCCCCATAGATAGAAATTCAGAGTTTTGCCCCTGATGCGAGTTTAACCATTATTGCGAGGCTATGCTAATAAACCTTAGCCTACTTAATATTATTAACTGTCCGGGTGTTATATTTAAGGATCAGACACAAAGTCTGTGCTCTTGAAAGCTTTGAGGACTTGTGGATGAGGAAGCTTGGATGTAAACATCTACAAAAGTTTGCTGTGGCAAGTTGTCGCTGCTTTTAAGGATCAACTCGATTGTGGGTAAGGATCAAAGCCCATAACTTCTGTCTTCCTTTCTTCATCTTATATGCGGTTTTCAATGACTATCTAACAGCAGATACATATCGGTAACAGCATGTGGTGATGTCTTCAAAATGGTGGTGGCAACAAATTTGAATAAATGGCTATTATTTTGTAATTTTTATCATCATTGTGGTATCAAAATCATGAATATAAATGACATTCTCGAGTATTGAAATCGAGCTTGCAATAAGTAAAAGGTGTAATTTTGCTGCACACTGCCGACTTCTTCAGATGTTTTACTGAGAAGTTTCTGGTCAGCTAATTTTGGCTTTGTTTGCGTACTTGGAGCAGTCGAACGACAGCGCCATCTGACTCTGACTTCAGAACTATCCCAGGTATGAGACAATTGGTATGCCCCCTCATCCTCATTCACAGACTGTTGGCATTTCCACATCTCGATGAGCTCCCTGATACAACGAGGTATTTGTTGCTCTTTGTGCCTGACTGTCCCGATCCACGAGGTGATTCTCTCGCTTGCAGTGGTTTTGAAGTAGGAAGAGTATCCAACACTTGAAAGAGTTGTTCTGCTTGTCGCTTTATGGCTTGTGTGCATGATTTGGTAGTCTCTTTTTTGCATTTTATTCGGGGTTCTCTCTTTCAAGTGTTGGATACTCTTCCTACTGCCCCAAGTAGGAAGACAGCGGCAAAATTAGTTTAAATCTGATGACCAGACACATCACAATAACATCAGTGACTCTTCTGAGGAAGGCTGTAGAGAGCAGCAGAAACGTGTCAAAGTTCGACATTTAAAGGCGCAATGGACGATTTTTCGGCGATTTGAGAACGCAGGCGGAAGTGCGCATGCGCACTCCCCCGTGTGGACTGATACAACACACACGTGCGTTTGTTTATTAGCGCAACGGAGCGCATCGCATCTCTCGTCTCCCGTAGATTTCTGTCCACTTCTGAGTCAGCTCGAACTGTCTTTCTCCGTCTTCATTTTACCCCGTACACTGAGAGAACTATATTATGATAGATTCATGCGCTTAGGCACGCGGAAACGTGGGGACGAACCGCACGCGGCTGGAGGTGAGCAATAGGTGCGTTTTATGATTGATACGTGGCAGGACAAATGATTTATCCACGCCACGAGGAAATATGATACAAAATTTGCTGAAAAAAATCGTCCATTCCACCTTTAAGTACAGATGTGACTGTAATAAATCCTAAACGAGACCTAATTAACCTAATTGGTCAAGTTTGAACACTTTTCTGTATTTCTGTCATCTGTCGGGAGTCATGTTGAATCTGCTTTAAACTTTCATCTGTACACAATGGAGTCTTTAACACGTTTTCAGATTTAGTCATTGAACATGCAAAGCAAGTGTAGATCTTCTGCATTAAACCACGCATACATTTTTAACATACTATTTACCTTGCAACTCTTCCACTCCTCTACACTTTCATTCCAAGGAACAAAAACAACAACAACAACAACAACAGGATCACAATGAAAACAGATGGCAACCTATATTTGCATCGGCAGTGGATCTTTTTACATTTAACCATTGCACTCTGATGGGGCTCGGTTGGCACGGCAACACATTCTGCTGGTCTGTTGTTCCATGACTGAATCTCAGTGGTCCAGATCAGCCTCTTTATTGCCGCATCGTCTCCGTAAAAAAACAAAAAAACACACAGTTAAGACTATGAAGGCATGTTTTCCAAGCTTCAGTGACAGGCAATTGGCAGCTCTCTGGCTCTATCTCGAATCCCTTCACCAAATCAATTTACTCACACACTGACCCCGCCGCACTCATTTCAGCATCCAATCAATCCCATATTGTATTTGAGCCTTGTCAAATTACCAGGTCTAATCTACACTGAAAACAAATGACTTTAGTACGGAAAGTTCTCTGAGCCCCCTAAATAAGAAGGATTTTAAATGCATTGCTACTTGTCACGAAATTGTGACAAAGTATTAGACAAAAGAGGAGGCAGGAAAAGAAGTGAGCTGTGATTGAAAGTGCAACGTGGGGAAGATAGCAGGTACAGTTCATTAACCATTTAACGGGATCCCACTGTGAAGCAATGAGGTAGTGACATCGTGCTGAGAAAAGACTGAGGCCATCACTGGACAACGCAGAGAAAACTGAGCTGATGAGGAGACTTTTTGAGAGACACGATTTTGAATCAAAAATGAAACAGACAAAATTATAATTGGATGATAATCTTCTGGAAATCTGATCCATCACACCAATCACAGTTTGTTATTACTTTATCCTTTCTTTTTAGCAAGTATTGTGTCATTTTATTATTTTCTATTTCGTCTATTGAACAGAAGTCACACATAATTTGGGACATTTATAAGCTGGATGCTGTTTCCGGAGGGGGCAATGAAGGCAAACACTTACCATCAGTTTGCTAAAATACTAATATTTGGCCGCAAAGTACAATTGATCCCAATTCTGTTTTACATTTATGAGATTTGTAATAAAACTCACTTTAATATAGCACCCTGTTCCTTCAACATGGCAAGAGAGTCAGGAAAGAATGTGGTTTATTTGACATATTTTACGGTTTATTGAAGTAGAATGATTAGAGTTAATTAATGTAGTATGTAACGGTAGCAGTAATTATGAATAAATAAATATAAATACTCTGCGAGGAAATATAAATAAGCTGCTGGATAATTGCATGATTGCATAAAAGATAACCAAAAGTACTACGACTTACTCTTAATCAGTTTTGTTGTTTGTTTATTAAATATATTTTAGTATAAAGCATGTTCCCTCAGTTTAGCAACCTTTTCGTGATAAGCAGCATCTAAGATAAGATAAGATATTCCTTTATTGTCCCACATGGGGAAATTTCATTGGTGCAACGCAGGTAGATACAGAGGTAGATACAGAAGAACAGATCACTTATAGGAAGTCTGAAAAACACTTTCAGTAGAAGATCTCCTATAAATAAATAAAAACTCCCATAGACAAATAAATAAATACCATTGCATGTGATCCCGACAGTAATTGCACATGAATATGTGTCACGACAGCACATAGACTGCACATGAATTTCACAGTAATTGCACATGAATTGCACATGAATTGCACATGAATTGCACATGAATTCCAACAGCAATTGCACATGAATTCCAACTGCATCATACTCTGCATTATAGTCCGCATTAAGGCAGTGGCTATATGTCTCTTTGCTTTTTATGTGATTGTTGTTTTTTATGCAACTGCTCGGTTTGCCCTTTGAATTGCCCTTTTGGGAATGAATAAAGTGGTTTATAAGAATAGCCCAGATAGTAACAGTATTGAACTCGTAGACAGTTATTCACATTTCACGTTTAGACTTCGACAAACTTCATTGATCCACAAAGGGAAATTACTTACTTTACAATACATTTCAGTAAACATCAGTGATAGTTTTACTTAAAGCAAATGTATAATGTAGCACTAAATGTTATATGTATCATAAAGCACTATACTTCATCTACTGCAAAAAATTCCCATTAAATCGCCCCTGAGCATGTGGGTTGTGCATAGATTTTTGAAGAAACGCCACAGATTGACTATTTTATCAGTAATGAAGTATCCTTGAAATGTTGACCTGCTTCTTTTTTTTAATGCATTTAATATAAAGGATAGGTTAGATGGAGACATGCTATTCTCTATGGTAATAAAAAGCAATAAAAGAAGGGCTGTTCTGTACATGCAAAATAAAAAGTAATCTACTATGTGTATTTTTTCTTGTTTTGTGCCACAGGGAACACTTTGACATTCACTCGGCTGCCCTAATATGTACCGACCTACTAAATTGAGCATCTATTCTTTATACAACAATGTGACAAAGTGCCTGCGACCATCTATTCCCTCCCTGAAAAACAGTGTATGAGATGAGCTTCACATAATAGTAGCTCGGCGACAGCTTGTTACAGAAAATTGACTTCAGGAACAAGGTCTGCATCTATTTCGGAAAACCCAATTACTGAAAGATTATGGCAATTCAACAGATGTTTTGAAGTCTGGGGGGGAAATACTGTACGAGCCGAAATAAGACAACACATATGAGTCATATGTGGAGAACAAATGGAGAGTGGAGTTGTGCCACAGTAGGGGACATGTTTGTTAGGAGTCGTTTCATTTTGGACTCTATCAAGACGCACACTGTGCTGCCAACCCCGACCCCCGCTCCAGAAGTGCCCTATAAAAGGACCACAAGTGTATCAGCAATATCACAAAGGGCAGGCTGAGCGGGCTGTGGTCACCTGTTGCCTCATGACGGCTATTTTGACGTGTGCTTTTTGAATCGGTTTCTCCTTTCTGTTCTCTGTCCTCCCAAACAGACGACGCCCGGGTTGCATGTGTAGGCATTTGCCAAACTACTGTAATACAAAAAGTGGATTGCTAGTAGTTTGTTTTACAACACAGACAAATTAAAATACAGGGATATACACTCATTACTAGTTCTTAAAGTCTTGTAGAAAATGATTGTGTGTATTCAAACAGCATACAGTGTGTTGTTTTGTTCAGCTGCAATATAGTTCACTATTCATGCTTTTTGAGCAAAAAGAGCTGTGAAATTCTGAAATTCTCTTTTTGCAAAAGCATAGAGCCTCTCAGGGGCTGAGTGGATAGCACTTATGCACAGCCCCATGTGAAGCGAACTACTGTCTTGAATGTTCAATTCCAACTTTGACAATTTGTCGAGTGTTATTCCCTTTCTCATCCAAATTTTGAGCTTTACTGTCCTGTGAATTTTTATTTTTTCAAACACCTAGAATACATAACATTACTAGGTCACAGTCCAGTTTCTCATATATTTATTTTACTTTCTTATTGGAAATGATGATGACACACAAGGTAATTCCATGGCAGTTACCTCGAAACCACACTGTAATCAAGGACCACAGTCTAATTTATATATATATCACAGTGATTATATAAGCTTTAAAGTCATTTCAGCTGCTTTTACAGTCTGTTACTGACAGATGTTGCTAGGGCTTTAGCAGAGGTCTTCTGTCATTCAAGTCTAAAGAGTTGAACCACACTGACAAAAGAGAATTGAAGTGTGTAGTGCATACTGTGACATCACAATCCATGAGTTTCAGTCACGTGACTTATTTGTTGTTGCCGTTCTGAAGACATTACTGCATGCTGTTGTCTCCCATGAAAAACAATGCATACAATTGAAAATGAAAAGCAGATAGATAGAACATAGCAGAAAATACTTAAAGCAGTGACAACTTTCCACAACAAACTTTTGCAAACATTTTGCATCTAAGCTTCCTTGTCCACAAGCACTCTGCACCAGACAAGCCCTCAAAGCTTTAGAAAGGATGGACATTAAAATATTATGTTCAAAAATATAAATGTAAAATATAAAATATTCCATCCGGACAGTTGTAAATTAGGCTTGTCTGCAAGTAGCATAGCCACACAATAATTTCTAAGCTAACTAACGTTACCTGAAACAAACAGTTGAAGTTATTTCTGTAAATCCACTGGTTCCTCCTGACGACAGTTACTCATTTCTAGACAAACAGCGTCTTGGGGATGTTACAGATTTGAGACGTTTTGTTGGTGAAAGCAGACGGCATAGCACCATTTGTCCTTAAGTTGACAGTAGCAACGAGTGTGTGACGTCACTTCAGACTCTTGAATATCTGCCGTTGACCTTGTTGCCGGGTTACTGCATGGATCTATTTCAATAGCTGGATAGGGTATTGGTAGCTTAGACCTGTTGTGAGTCGGCCTCAGTGGCCAGTCCATTGGTACTGCAGCGTTACCATAGAGCACTTTATTTAAAAAAAAAAAAGATCTTTCAGGTTCAAAATCCATAATTTTTCTTCCAAACAGATTTTAAATCTTTATCTTTAGCTCAATCTGCTCCCCTCTGTTCTTGCTCTGACTGTTCAGAGCGGTGACGTGTTATGTGAGCCGTGTCACTTGCCGCTACATCACAAATACATCACAAATAGCTACTGGATGTAGTTAGCTGTTAGCTGTTAAAGTAGTGACATGCGTTAGTGAGCATAGCCCATTAACTTGAATGGACCGCCATCTTGCTCCCGGGGGCTTTGGTTACTGTTGTTGTGGCCCTGGTCATTGCTGTGTTAGAATCTTCATGTATATAAAATTATACACCCTTTAAAAAAAAAAAAATTCTATCAGCAACAGTGCAAAAGACGAGGGGGCATTGCCTATGTTGGCCCTGCTCCCAGTGCCCCTCTAAGGTACACACCCGCTGTGTTTCCTGCTCTTCTGTCAATCATTATGGATTTGTCCTGTCTCTCCTATGGATTCACACCAAGGGCCGAGCAGTTGGAGCAAGAAATGTGATTTAGTGCTACGGCGTGATATCTTATAGTAAAAAAAAAAAAAGTAATGTATTTTTTTCTTTTTCAAGTAAACCAAGGATTTTAAGACTTTTTTTTTAAACAGTTTTTACAACATGTCTGACGCCAGCGACATGTCCAGGAGAAGATGTAAATCAGATTCTTGTGAACGCGGTCGGAAATATCAACAAGCAATTCATGAGCTACAAGCAAAGATATTCACTTTAGAATCTGAAAAAGGACTCCAAGATACAATTCCAGAGTCATCCATTGGTAAGAAGTCCACATTTTTACAAGAAAAATGGCTACTTTCAACCTAAACTGGAGTGACTCGTGTAACGTGTCGTTCCCAAAATTATCCGACGACCAGAAGGACCAGGCTTTTTCTTGGAACAAACTTGGTGCAATGCCTAAACAATACAAAGATAATGTAAAGTCACCTAAAATACAGCTTACAAAAATATTTTTACCACTTTCAGAGACTGAAGTAAATGAATTAAGGAAATATTTAATACATGACATGGCCAAAAGGAAGCAGACAAGAGAGAGAATCTGTGTCCAACGTCAGTCACTGAGAATGTTATGTTAGGGGATGGCGCGATAAGTCATGTGACGCATGAAAAAATGAAAACACATTATTTTCCCAGCTGTTTCTGAGATAACGTCACTCCTTCCTATTGTTTTGGCAAAACATCGAGGAGTTAAACAGCTGATTGTGTACGTGGGTGCAGTGGACATACAACGGGAACAGACTGACGTTTTTGAAAAGAAACTTCTTGAAGTTATTCGACGTGCTTGATAAAATGGAAATTAAAACGTTCATAAGCAGACCTCATCCAAACATCGGCACGAAGACAAACAAGTTTAGCCGGCTGCTTCAGCTGAACACATGGCTGTTGTGTGCACCTAGAGGACTGCACTACACTGAGAACTTCTATCTATTCTGGAAACGAGAAGACATGTTTAAGAGAAATGGCCCCACCTATGCAGAGGTGGAGTGAGGGTACTGACAGAGAACCTGCTCCACGCTCTGAGGCATTGGACTGCGCCTGGACAGGGTCCTGATCAGATAGTTAGTGGTGATGGGGGAGTCTGTCATCGTGAGGGGGGATGGAGGGCTGTGGCTTTCCTGAAGTCCACAATCATCTCCACTGTCTTCTGGGCATTGAGCTCCAGGTTGTTCCCGCTGCACCCGGAAACTTGGTGTGCTAAATGTCAGATCCTTATGAAACAGATCGTTCTTAATCAATAATTTTATTTCTTCTTATAATTTAATTTTAGAAATGTATTTCTAATAGAATCTGCAGAGACTTTTTTTTTTTTAATTTATTCCATTTTGGCCACTATCCTATAAAAGAAAACTCTCAAGTTGCTTAATATGCTGTACATACAAATAAAACTGTAACCCTTTTATTTCCAGTCAAATCAATCATTCTGAGAAGCATCAGTGTCAGTTTGTACTCCAAACCCACAAGTAAAAGATTACCCAAAAATAGAATGGATTTTGCTTTATTGCAGGTCCCTAATAAATGCTTAAACTAGTGTCAATCAGACCTACCTCCAGACACCAGATTTACCCGTTGATATATTAAACAAAGAAAGCGGGATGTTTCTACTTAAGATTAGAGTAAAACAGACATCAGAGTCCAAAACTACAGTCTCAGCTTCACAAAGTCTCCAGCCAATAGTTTGTGCTCCAGAAGGTTCAGGAACAGCTTCAGTTTTAATGGGGGTCATTCTTTCAATTAAAATAGGCCTTAAGCACGAAGGGCTAAGTTTGAATCGGAAACATGAGAAAACAAAAAGGGTGGAGGTGTCGGTGCAGTTTTCAGAGATTAAATAGTTACCCACAAGTTGTCCTTTAGTTGTTGTTTTTTTTTCATAATTTGAGTATGTATCCTTTCAAATTGACCAAATCTCCATTTTCTCCCCAGCACTGCCAAATGTTATTGATGATTTTACTGAGATGCTTTCAGTTTTCAGTTATCCACAGACTTTGATGGTTTGGTCAGTACAGGTGATTTCTATGTTCATGTTGATAATATTTGTGACATAAAGAGCTTGATGCTGTCCTTGAAACCTTCAATCTTACATAGCACATGAGTGGCCACGTGACAGCCGCCTGAACACTGACATAGGGCAAAGCCTCAGTCTTAATTATGTTCAATCTGAGTGCTGCTATTGACACTGTCATGGGATCATTTCATAGAGACTAGAACACTGGGTGGGCGTCATTGGCAATGCCCTAAATTGTTCAAGGTCCTATCTGGAAAAAAGGAAGTACTTTATTGAAATTGGTAACTGTGTCTCAGACCACATGCCCATGACCTGTGGAGTGCCCCAACGGTCAATTCTTGGACCCCTTCTGTTCAACCTCTACATGCTGCCGTTAAGTCAGTTGATAAGCAGCGAAAATGTGTCCTATCACAATTATGCAGACGACACTCAGATCTATGTTTCACGGTCGGCAGGTGAATATGGACCAGTAGATTCACTCTGTCACTGCATCCAACAGATCAGTTTGTGGATGCAAAACAACTTTCTCCAGCTGAAATCAGACAAGACTGAAATCATCGTCTTTGCCCACAGAAACAAAAAGAAAGTGTTAGTGGTCACCTCCAGAGTCTCGCTCTAAAACTTACAAATCAAGTTAGAAATCTGGAGGTAATAATGGACTCGACTTGAACTTTAACAGCCACGTCAAATCAATAACATCAGCAGCTTTTTACTATCTAAAAACATTGCCAAAATCATAACTACAGTGTCTAAACCAGACTTGGAGAAACTTATCCATGTCTCCAGTAGGTTAGACTTCTGTAACGGCCTGCTCGCTGGCCTCTCTCCCCTCCCTCTCAGCTGCAGTACATCCAGAACGCTGTTTTGTGATTTGTGATTACTGTCATGTCTTGGTTATTTTACTTTAAATATTTGATGGCTAGCCTGAAAATAGTACCTTTAAAGTAAAAGGTCTTTCTCTAGAGAAATTCTTTACAATTCTAAAACTAGTATTTAGACACAAACTTAAAACAAACATAAAATTGAACATGTAAATAATTCCACTCGACACAATAGCCCATTACGTCAGTGTCCAAGCACAGCCGCATAGCAGGTTCCTGAGGAGAGGGTTAGAACACACGCTGGTCAGATTGTCCCTTGGCACTTAGGCCACTGCAAAGTCCAGGAAGAGCCACTGATTAAGAGCGAGTTTTAACACTAAAAGAGACAGTTTAGCGAAAGCTAAATCTAGGGAGGGGGCGGACGTTAAAGATAGATACACTCAGCACAGGCGTGTGCAGAGGCATATAGCGCGCTGACGTCTAGGGAGGGTCAAACAGGGAAAGAATCCATCTAAAAGCAATGTGCCCATCTCGAAGATACCTGTCACGCTGACAATGTCAAATAAACATGGGAAAGAGTGTCTGGAGTGTCTGGAGTGTCTGCCAATGTGGTCCAATAGATTTGGTTTTCCATCTGGCGGATCACTAAGCACAAACAAAATGTATGATTCACATCAGCAAATCATAAAATGAAGGTTTTGTGATTTCTCTCATGTCTTTGTGCTTTTAATACATGTTTCCTGTTGTTTGAAGCACATTGAATTGCCTTGTGTACAAATTGTGCTCTGCAAACTTGCCTTGTCTTGCCTTACCCAAACCATCACAGTTTCTTCCCAGCTTACCGGCATGATTTCATCCTGCACCAGCACACCAATAAGCAGAATTTGCACTCTTGCATGATCTTATGCTAGAATTAACTGGGTAAATATCAGAAAGTCTTGAGGGAAGCTGTTGCCACACAACTAGCTAGTTGCCTTATTGCTTTGAGAAACGTATGCCGAGTACAGCAGACCCAAAAGATAACTAAATCACACCCACAATCTAAAGGAAATGTGATTATTTAGGTTTGAATAAATCTGTGCTGGAGGAAGTGCAAGTGACTCATAGTAATTACACACTACTGGGGCTATGGAGCATTACTGTGGCGTTCTTATTGTTCAATAAATATATGTGGTTGATGGAAGGATTGTTTAGTCTCAACAGGTACCAAAATGGCAACATGTAGATATGTATGAGCCCAACCGGATAAGTTATGTAGGAATGTAATAAATGTATAGAGTGAAGAAGTAATTGGAAATGCACACAGCTGGCAAAACAGGTTTTATCATCACCAATGTGTATGTGCAATTCAAGATACTGGCAGAAATCAATCAATCAATCAATCAATCAATCTCCGAACTCATTCTTGAAATAATTGTCAATGATTTATTTTTTTTTTATTTTGAAATGTTGAAAATGTACAGATTAATCAATACAAAATAAGTGTTTGTTTTAACCCTACAATAGCACAGAATTTGTCACAGATTCTCCTATCTAACAATAATAACTTTAACCACAAATACACACATTTGGTATGTATGCTAAGAAGAGACAATTTTATGTAACTGTTGCTCTGGCTCTTTTGGTTCTTGCTCCTAATTAGACGTAGGTCCATGAGTGAAGATTAAAAGAAATGAAAAAGGCATGGTCCTGTTGTATGTATGTTGTTTCTTACTCTCCCTGTCTCAAGTAAATGCCATTGTATGAATAGCTTAGCTCTTAATCAGGTGCACGTACCAAAAAAACAGGTTTTTGTTTCATATACAGTATGATGCTAGTACCATGGCTTTGTTGCTTCAGTAACCGTTTCTAGGTTTCTCATACAAGGGGAACGTGGCAAATTTGTTTGAGATTTGTGAGAAATGGTTGTGTTTTGTGGTTGAGAGCTATATCATTCACTGTTTTTATCAGCCCAGCAAACCCTTGGCTGTGTGTGAGTGTTATAACTACTCCCTATGTTTATGTGGTTGCTGCTTGTTTGAGAATAATAAATGCGAACAGAGAAAGTGGGAGTGTTAACAGTATAAATAACTACGTTCTTTAGTCCACCTCCATCACAGTAACAATGAAGCTCTACGGTGCTCACACCACTTATTAATGTGCTACAGTTTAAATAACAAGCACAGTGCATGTGCCATGGCAGAGTTTATATGCTTCAGTTACAAAGACTGGATAAAAGGTAAAATAATGAGATTTTGATAATGATTTACAAAAACAATTTTTAATGCACATTGTCAGTACATGCAGCCAGGTTTTAAGAATATAATGATTCTTAGACATCTGTGAAAAAATATGTATACAATACTTTAATTGGCAAAAGCATGATTTATTCTCATGCCTAGTAAATGAATGGGAAAACAGTCTCTCTTGGGTCTCTTTTCTCTCTCTCTCTCTCTCTCTCTCTCTCTCTCTCTCTCTCGCTCTCTCTCTCTCTCTATCTCTCTCTCTCTCTCTCTCTATCTCTCTCTCTCTCGCTCTCTCTCTCTCTCTATCTCTCTCTCTTTCATTCTCTTTCTCTCTCAATTTCTTTATTTTGTCTCTCTCTTTTTTCTTTCTTTCCCTCTCCTTTTTTTACATGGTATAGCGTAAAACACATACTTTGAAGACGTATAACTACAGTAAGTGGCAGTTAATGCATCTTTCATCATCATCAACATCAACAACAACAACAGTTTATTTTTTATGATTAAAGAAAGAGAATTTAGAGATTTTTTTGGCCTATACGTTTTATTTGACAGGACAGGGAAATGGGGATGAGAGAGAAGGGAGGACATGCAATAAATTGTCGTAGCCAGGATTTGAACTCATAACACTGCGGGTGGCCACACATGGAGTCTGGCATGTGTGCTGCTGCCTTAACTGCTCAACCACCGGGCAGCAAAGAATGACTAATAGTTTCATCCCAAGAGCTGCCATGTCAAAGCTGTTTTTTTGGCAGCCACATTTCACAGATGTGGTGTTAATTCTTTGGAATAAAGATGGAAAAGTTTTGGAGTGACTTTTATTTCAATTATGTAATGTTAATATTATGTGAAGATTTAATTGGGGATTTTCAAAGTCAAATGATATCTTCAAAGTTTGGCTTTCTATTTGATGTGCAATAAATTGTTACTAGCATTGAACTTGGAAACATGGCACAATCTGTACTGATTGGATTTATCCCTTCTTAAAACCAAAAACAATTGAATTCATAATTTATAAAGAGAGCCAAATTTCAAAATTGAAATGTGCTTGTCCCATACTGATGAGAGAATTAAAGAAGTAGAGAGGAGAAGTATTGTCTGAAATTTAGAAAATTCACTCTGCAGAAGGTGAACATCATGTCCATTTAAATGGGCGGAGTAATCACTTTGCAGTGAATGAAAAGATAAGAGCAACAAATTGACATCAAACCTTTATACTCAGAACAGGTGCACAACTCTTACTTTGTCATTACGTCCCATTTATCAAAAGGGCCGTTCTTGCTCCCTGCACATTTCCCTATTCATTACAACATAAGCCGCCACCACTCTTAGCTTTTACATTTCACTACCTCTGTTCTAGGAATAACAGCAATCATGGTACATTTATAGAGCCGTCATGAGTCACCGCTATGTTGCCCTTATTAAGACAGTTTAGCAAGGCAAAAACGAACAACTATGCCATGCAATACCAGCCTCGAGTCATTGAATTTGTTCCCATTAGGAGATGCTTCATTTGCCTTTGTTCACAGTCAGCACTGTCACTTCAGGCTGTTTTTATTCCAACCATAAATATTTTTGGCAGTAGGACCAATACAGTATGGTCAACGCAGTGATGGAGACGTGTATGCTGGTGCTCATGGTATGTGTTTTGTGGGGGCATTGATCAAATAAACAGAGAGGAAATAAAATATTGGGTGTTCACAAAAAGTATTGGATGTAGCATTTGCAACATTTAACCAGTGGCGGCTGGTGGTGCAAAATATAGGGGAGGCTATTTAACATGATGTGACGTGTGACATGTTTTTTTTTTTTTTTTAAATGTCCAAAATTTAATTTTTTACATTGAATGTATACATACATATTTTAAATACACATTTACAACTGAATTGATTAAGTAAACACACTTTATTTCCACTTTTGGTAATGATAATACAATGACTTAGAGGCGGATACCATTTGTGAGAAAATACATTTGACATAAAATTACATTTAACTCTTTATAAAATATCAGATTGTAAAGAGCAAAACAAACATCTCAGTGATACTGTACCTTATAGTGCATAATAGCAACTACTACATTAAGATAAAATAAAAATTTGTTGGTGTTTTCATTAGTTACTCTGAACTACATGTGTAACATTTTACATTTTTATATTTAATCCACACAGACATTAATTCAATATGGAAAGTTGTTCTTAAAGACATGTCATTTATAGCATTCTTTCATGAGTTTTCTAATAACCAAAGCATATTTTTATGAATAGAAGTTAAGCGATAGTTAATGCTTAGCGTTAGCCTCATCCAGGTAAAAAACTAAACACTCTTCTTTGGTGTGTTTGCAGTCAAGGTAACGGAGCATGGAGTTTGACACATCACATGTCTCCATTACATCTCTCATCGGCTCGGATTGCTGTGAAATCAGCCGCTTTCACTTCTTCACGGATATAGTTTTTATTCACAGCCACCAAACAGTCGAGGAGTTCATTCTGAATCATTTTGGATGTACCTTTTGTACAGTTTTAAGAAGTAATCATGGAAAACAAGGCGTGTGGCACTTCTGTGTACAACGTGTGCACATCTCTGTGTCTCCAGCGTAAACAGCGTAGCTCCGTGGCGTAAACACTACGCTAAAATGGGCGGTGGAGAAACTGCCCTTTTGAGACACTTTTCCTGTGGCTTTTCCCATACCACTTTTTATTGGGATTCGATTGGCTAAAAATTCCCATTGCAATTTTCAAACAGCCCCATGAGTATGTAGGAAAGTGACGCAGGCTGCTATATATATATATATATATATATATATATATATATATATATATATATATATATATATATATATATATATATATATATATATATATATATAGATAGATAGATAGATAGATAGATAGATAGATGCCCTAGCTCCCTTAATGGACCAGCCGTCGCTGCATTTAACCTATAGGCCTATTGACTTGACAATGTAGGACATATAACCCTATGTTTTTTACCCATGTTTTATTAGCATTAAAACATAAAGACAGTGTCTAGAACTGTCTGACTCTCTTTGCTATTTGGCCATCCCTGCTGGTTTTCCTTGTAAAACCAAGACAATATCGACCAGTTCTGAACTAAACTTTTCTCATGTGATTTTACAGCGGCTATGTCAACTAAACTGTTTCCGAACCTAAATCATAACCTTGCATGTTCTGAACCTAACCCATATATATATATATATATATATATATATATATATATATATATATATATATATATATATATATATATATATTTTTTTTTTTAACTCTTTCTCACCCTCCGTGGGTGATCTCTCTTTATCCACCTTTCAAGCTCGGGTCCTCTAACCAGAGGCCTGGGAGCTTGAGGGTTCTTCAGTATCTTTGCTGTTCCTGCACTGTACTTTTCTGGACCGAGATTTCCGATGTTTTTCCTGGGATCTGCTCAAGCCATTCCTCCAGTTTGGGGGTCACTGCCCCAAGTGCTCCAATCACTACCATTACCATTCTGTCTGTCTGTATCTGGGAGTCCCAGAGGCCCTTGGCTCAGTCATTCTCCACCACCTTTAAAGGTGTTTCCCACCTTGCCCTTGAGGTCTCCGGCCCGTACTCTGCACAGATGTTTCTGTACACTGTGCCAGCCACCTGGTTATGGCGCTCCATATATGCTGTCCCTGCCAGCATCTTGCACCCTGCACATATATATATATATATATATATATATATATATATATATATATATATATATATATATATATATATATATATATATATATATATATATATATATATATATATATATATATATAGTCCATAGCGAGCTATGTACGGCTATTGTACAGACTCAGGGTGCTCGATTTGGGGTGAAACTCTCACCCCAAATCGCCCAGGACCTATTCTTGCATGAGACCCCTTCTGTCTGGACTAACTTCCTTCTATTTGTCACCATCTGACTACACTTCTCTCTCAAAGTACATCCCAATGTCAGCACTGTAGATCCTGGTCTAAGCATACACTTTTAAGTCATTCATGTACAGGGAGGGAATGACCAGTCTTGTTGATTATTTGGTGAAGAGGTTCCCAACCTATTCAGAACAGCAGTGGGGACAGAGCATCTCTTTGGAAGAAAGTTGGATGGGACTATACCCTTGGAGGGGTGGGCATTCAGGGTGAGTCTCACCCCCTTGCAGCTGGTTCATTTGTCCTGCCAGGCACTCATGGAGTGCTGTGAGTTTATAGCCAGTAGGCGTGAATCATGTCAGGGACCGGTGCTGTCCAGTTTTTCATACAGGTGACGCTTTCTTGAATGTGTGCTTCTGTTATGGTAAGTCGATTCTATTTAGATAGACTGCTGTGGTCCGCTCTTAGATCCACCAGCCACTGTGCATCGCTGTTATGTGTTGCCTCCTTTTCCCTTTTCCCGCAGACCTTGTTTGGCCAGTCGACATCTGAACAGGCATCTTATGTATTTCATTTTCACTCATTATTGTATAAGGTAGGCAGTGGAGCCAAGGGTCTTGCCTAAGGACCCACACTGGATGATGGTAATTGCTCATTCCGCCCCAAGGAGGGTTCAGTTAAACCATTCGTATTTGCTTCGCTTTTCCATGACACCACCAAATGGCAAAGGATAAAGTGGACATTTGGTCATTAGTGGGAGTATTGACATGTTGATTGTGGACCTAATCAGCTCCTCTTGTCTCACAGCCCATCAGTGTCTGCCATGATTCACTGTCGTTTATTTCGTACAAATCTGTTTATCTTGTCAAAAATGGTGATGGGGGCATTTGATAATTCTCCTTTTTGTCAGACGCCACTCGGTACCAACATATTGTGCTTGGACTACTCTGGCTGCATTGTTGACTGAATACAGTGACTGTCACACACTTGTCAAAATGCCAAGCTGCCACAAGGGACAACAACAACATACTCACAACACAAGTCTCAATGCAGGAGGGCGGAGAGACCAGCACATTCTGTCCCTCAAAAAGAAAGTGAACATCAGGAGAGGAAGCGTCTGCCATTTAAAACATGTATTACATTTGACAGTTTTCTATGTATTCTTAAGTTTATTCTGTCAATAATAAATGTACTGCTAGAGACATGGCATCTTTGTTAACAGTACTTGTTCTGTTTTCCTTTTTTCTTTTACATTTCTATTAATGTTAATTTGTTTCACAGTAATACAAATGTGTGCGCACTGACATGTGAAACATAAAAACTAACAATAAGATGCATCAAAACAACGAATGATGAATGACAAAAGGAATTATCTTAATCGATCATTCAGTTTTCTGCTGGTTTATCCAGAGAAGAAGCAGAGAAACCCAGACTTCCCCCTCCTCATGGACATCTCAAAAAATTCCATTGTTGTTTAGCAAATGTGTTTTTTCTCTATTAAAAAAATAACAACTTTAATGGAATATTTTTATTACAATTCTTTGGACAAATATCTTATATCAGGAATATAAAATGGTCAAGACAAGCCCATTACTATAATAAGCTAATTTTCACATTAAGCAACAGAAAATACATTTACCTTAAAGGCGGTATGGACGATTTTTTGGCGATTTGAGAACTCAGGCGGAAGTGCGCATGTGCACTCCCCCGTGCGGACTGATACAACACACACGTGCGTTTGTTTATTAGCGCAACGGAGCGCATCGCATCTCTCGTCTCCCGTAGATTTCTGTCCACTTCTGCGTCAGCTCGAACTGTCTTTCTCCGTCTTCATTTTGCCCCGTACACTGAGGGAACTATATTATGATAAATCCATGCGCTTAGACACGCGGAAACGTGGGCACGAACCGCGCGCGGCTGCAGGTGAGCGGTAGGTGCGTTTTATGATTGATACGTGGCAGGACTAATGATTTATCCACGCCACGAGGAAATATGATAAAAAATTTGCTGAAAAAAATCGTCCATACCACCTTTAAGTGTCTGGTCAACATGGCCTGTGTGAGGAGGCCAACAAGCCCCATACATTTTCTGACTGAGAATATGTAAAGAAATTAAGTTTGAGGACACAAACAAAAAAACAATAACACACACAAAAAACAGTAATATAGTTGCATTGAATGGCCCAATTTTTAGCAACTTAAAAAGTTTAACGAACATGCATGTTGGACTTTTAACAGTGTAGGACGCTAATGTTATCTAGTTTACTTCTTGTCTAAACATCCATCAAAGTAACCAGCACGGTTGGTAATCACAAGAAATACAGCGTATTCATGGACAGTAAACTCACATACATACATTGGCATTGATACTGTAGAAATGCTCTGATAAATGTGTGGCCATACCAACTCGTCAATGTCTGATCTCAGCAGAACTCGAAAGCTAAGCAGGAATGGGCCTGGTTAGTCCTTGGAAGGATGTGAATCATGTAGGTTCATCAACATTAACTGTCCCGACCAAATGAACAAAATAATAATAATGATAATAATAAAAATGGAAATTATTTTAACTTAAAATATGTAGACCTACCACTGAAAACCTAAACAATGTTGTATAAAACCTAAGACAAATTGTACAAGCACATTCAACATATTCAACAGCATATTCTCCTCCAGCTTTGATAGAGGCATGGTGCGGCATCTGTTTTATGTGCACTGTTGTCTTTTTAATGTCAAATTCAAACTGCAATGAATCAACTTGCTTCTCTCTGACTCTGTGGGCTATTTCTCCCAACTGTTTTACAGATGGTGTAGGTCCACTGTTCAATTTGTACCAACTCAATCTCAAACTGTCACCCCCTCTCCATCTGTTTGTTCTATTTTCTGTTTTCTCCTATTTACTTCTGCTCTGTACACTCAAGGCTTCTGCTCATTGCTGCAAGAGGGGATCATTTGTCCAAAAATGACACTTTCTCTTGCTGAACCACTGACATGCTACAAGTAAATATGATGTTTGAAGAAATAATTAGGTGCATGTCTTTTAATAAAACAGAATTATAATGCAACATACACAGTACTACCGGTTACTTTGGTTAAGATGTCTCCTCTCTTTAAACTTGACATACAAGCGCTGATACCTTTGAAATGGTTCATCACTAATCAACAAAAACTTTACAGTGACATCTCATATAATGGGGAAAAAACGAATTCAAATTAAAGCCATGTTCATCATGTACGAGACCCAAGATTAGGAATAAATACATTTGACCGATTTTAAAACATCACTGTAAACATTTGTAGCAATGTATTTTACTGCATTGTCCTATGACTTGCTAATAAATAAAAACATAATTAGCCCAAATTCAATTGTGTAAAACAGAAATGGACGAGATTTTACCTGAGAACATTTGAGAGCATCCGGACACATGCAAATATATCCAATTGTTAATATTTTAGAAACTAATAATGCATAAAAATAGTCAAATGTAGTTGACTTCAAACATGCAAACAGAGAAATTATAAGTTTGTGTCTCTGTTGTTTATCTCTCTTATCTGTCTGTCCACCTTATGACCACTGAAGTCAAATATAGTCATGAGCTAAAATCTCTTTAAAAAGATGAAAGTGAACAAAAACACCCCTGGTTACTTACCAGTAGATCCGTGTGAAGTTGATGAGAAAAGATTAGCTGACCATTAGTCATAGTGCAGCAGAACTTTTGTATGACAATTTAACAATCTGCAAGTATTTTCTGTGAGAGAAAATACATGTATCTGACAAATTGCATTACTGCCAACAAAGTGTTTGTTGTTTTACCAATTTAGTACTAATATTGTTGCAAACTCGTCCCTAGCATGGTGGATACTATTGTACAAAAAACATACGAATTTGCATCTAAACAAATAATGTTAAGGATTGCACTTACCTTTTTGGTTGTGATAAAATGTGAATATATGATTATATTTCTGTGATGTATTTTATCTGCATAATAGTGATATTTTATCTGCATCATTAGTCTAAGAGAAGAACGGGTGTATGACAAACTGCATTTGTGAAGGGGTCATAAAGATGGGCTAAAGAATGTTGCCCCAGGAGGGGGTGTGACAGCCCAGAGGAGTTTGGGTAATGTTTACCCAAGACTTGATCTCTACGGAAAAATACCAAGTGCCTTGATGTGAAGCTGACCAATGAGAAATGTGACCCGCCTATTCCAGAATGTCTAATAAAACCAACCAGCATGGGAAAAAACGGGGTGAGACGCAGGAGGATCACGCAGGCTGCGTACCACAGCCTGCGTGATCAGTCCCCGCGTTTTCTCCCATGCATGCCATACAAACGTCTGATATTTTTGTGTCGTTTCATATTCTAAGTTGAATTGTGTTCTCTATGTGTTAAGGAATAGCATTGATTCATGTGTAATTTCTTGACATTGGTAATGAAGACAGAGCCACACATACATTTATTTTTTTTAAATCAAACTCCTCAGCCATGGAAGAATCAACAAGAGAATAAATACTGCACTATACCTTTGAAATATGAAATATCCTCCCAAATTTACCCTGGATAATCAACGGTCATTTTTCAAAATTAAGTTTTTAATTAAACGTTTCGGTGCTGCGCAGCTTAACCTTTTCCTTTCCAAACCATAATATATGACAACACAGTGTGCATGGAGTGTCACGTGTGTATCAAGCAAACGCGCAAATTAAATTGTGACCTATATCAAATGATTCAATATTATATTGAATATTGTTGCATTCCTTGTTAAAACAGTTTAAGACAAGGTAACATAAAAAAAATGTCAAAAAGGGAATTATTGTGTTATTGCCCATTAGTATATAACATAAATGATTGTATAACCATTTCATTTTGGGTTGTTACATACATTTTGTAGGTCAGTCATAATTTGTCACACTTAAATATTAGGGAGTGTCTGCAGAGCCGCGGCTCGCGGCCAAAAAAGCCATGTTATTTTTGTGCCGGCCGCGCACCGCGGCTCCTGAAACTGCGCCGCTATTTGACCGCGTTTTAGCGCCGTTTTAGACCGCGCCAGGTTAAGGTTAAGGTTAGGGTTAGGGTTAGGGTTAAGATTAGGGTTTAGGTTAAGGTTAAGGTTAAGGTTAAGGTTAAGGTTAGGGTTAAGGTTAAGGTTAAGGTTAAGGTTAAGGTTAAGGTTAAGGTTAGGGTTAGGGTTAGGGTTAGGGTTAGGGTTAACCATGAGGCTATAACGGGCTATAAGGGAAATGCCGCGGTCCCTGAAACTGCGCGGCCATTTGACCGCGCCGCGGCTCTCCAGCCACGGCCTAAATATTAAATACTTTTGCAGTTTGTTGAGGTCAAGAAGGATGGGGCAAGATACTATTACTGTAGAGCTAGAGCCATTGTAGGAGCCATAAGGCAAAACAGAGCATCTTAGTTTAGTCTTTATTTGTCAGGGCCAAAAATCATTCATCTTCAAAAGAAAATATGATCTGCACCAGGTTTAGCTACTGCTACTTTCCATCTGCAGTCCCTGGGCAGGTGAATACAACAGTATCAAAAAGTGCACATTTCAATATAGTTACTTCACGTTATATTTTATTATTAACATTAACTCAGTAAAACACACAATAAAACCTCTTAATTTCTAAAATCATGAAATTAATTCATCTAACTTTGCTGATGTTTGTCAATTGCCTTTAATGCTTGGTTATAGAGATATCTTAGAGAGTTTTGCGTGGTCTTATTGGCCTGAGACCGACAGGATAAACAACTGCCTATTACTCATGTGTCTTTAGACATATTTGATTGAGTTGCATACTTTGAACATGATTTTTTGATCCAAATAAACCCCTTGTTATTTTGTCTCAGTGACAATATTTATGTTTGTTCCATTGACATAGATGTTAGGTATATCTTTAATTGAGCATCTGCTTATGATGTCATAAAGCAGACACTATATGTTCTTGTATTTTAGGATTGTAGGATTTTTGACACGTTTCCACTCCTTGACACTTTCACAGATTTCAACAAGTTATGCAGACACTCGCAATGGCTTCAGCCATTGCACATTATCTAGTTTAGTTTGATTTGGTAAAATACATACCAAGTGTACTGATGTTATCAATAGCAGCAGTTAATTTGATGGCCACTTGCTGCATGTCCCTTCCATGCGCATAGGCGACGGCATCATCTCCGTACATGAGGATATCTACATCTCTGCACACATCCATGTAATCTATAGAACACATTTAATAGTTAAAGGCTTGTATTAAAGAGTCAGTCAGATTATTTTTCCCTGTGAGTGCTGCAGCTGTCCCATGTGTTTTTAGCTTACATATTACAAATAAACACCCTGGCAATAAGCTACCTGGATGTGACAAAATTTCATCCCAAAGGTCAGAATCAATGAGTCAACTGCACAAATCGTCTCTTACCCTTGGTACTGACTCATACTCAGAGCCATTATCTTATATCCAGCTCAAGCTTAAGACCTATATTTGTAATGAACCCTATAAAATGCCATTCATCCATCTTCTTACGCTTATCCGGGGCCAGATCGCAGTAACAGCAGTTTAAGCAGGGACTCCCAGACTTCCCTCTTCCCAGACACTTCCTCCAACTCCTCTGGGGGGATCCCGAGGCGCACCCAGGCCAGTTGAGAGACATAGTCCCTCCAGCGTGTCCTGGGTCTTCCTCGGGCCTCTTCCCGGTGGAACATGCCTAAAACAGCTCTCCAGGGAGGTACCCAGGAGGCATCTGGGACAGATGCCTGAGCCACCTCAGCTGGCTCTTCACGACGTGGAGGAGCAGCGGCTCTACTTCGAGCTCTCCCCGTGTGACTGAGCTCCTCACCCTATCTCTAAGAGAGCGCCCAGCCACCTGGCGGAGGAAACTCATTTCGACCGCTTGTATCTTGTTCTTTCGGTCATTACCCAAAGCTCATGACCATAGGTGAGGGTAGGAACGTAGATTGACCGGTAAATCGAGAGCTTTGTCTTTCGTCTCAGCTCCTTCTTCACCACAACAGTCCGATAGAGCGACTGCATCACTACAGATGCTGCACTGATCCGCCTGTCAATCTCACACTCCATCCTTCCCTCACTCGTGAACAAGATAAAATACTTGAACTCCTCCACTTGGGGCAAGGACTCCCCACCCACCTGGAGAGGGCAAGCCACCTATTCCTGTCAAGGACCATGGCCTCTGATTGGGAGGTGCTGATTTTCTTCCTAGCAACTTCACACTCCCTCAAACGTCCCTCTGCAGGTCTGGGTTTGATGGAGCCATTAGGACAACATCCTCTGCAAACGAAAAAGATGAGAGCCTGCGGTCCCCAAACCGGCCACCCTCCGACCCCTGACTGCACCTGGAAATTCTGTCCATAAAAACAATATGAAATGAAATAGTACAATTCATATAATTATTTTACTGAAACTATAGTGCTGCTTACATAAAGCATGTGTTGTTTTGTGTTGCTCTCTAGTGTACAGCATATCCAAAATATATTAAAAAAAAACTAAAAAAATTCCAATATAAAAATTAAGCCAATTTATTTTGCAAGTCATTACAGCAAATATTGTAAGTCCTTTTATGGACTATATGAATGTAACTATATTAGGTTGCGGGGGATGTGAAAAGGTATTCGTAGGATTGGAACTAATTTGAAGTTAAAGGTTACAGCAGTTTGAAGGATATTGTAACTGAACCATTGCATTTTACTGCTAGCGTGACCCAAAATACAGAGTGGGTGTATTTCTAAATGTTGGACTGGTGCATTCAATATAGAGGACCTAAATCCCACTGACATTTGGTTTGACATTTCTGTCATCTTCTTCACATATAAATTCAAGCAACGCCAACACAGCCCTATGCAAGTAATGAGCTCTGAAATCAATAGGTTGTGGCCACCTTTCGCTCTCCCATTACACGTGGAGTAGGTGCAGGGCAAAAAAACAAAACAAAATGGATGAAATGGGGCAGCAATTTTCTCTGTAATGTTGGATCAATTTCTGCTGATATGGTCCTTAATCCCTCTGTCTCTAATGGGTAGGTCTAGTGTGCCATCATTACAGACCATTGTGCCCATAGTCCGGCTCCTGGCTAACCTCTGCTGCAATGCAAAATAACATAAGAAGGGAGCCTATGGAACATACAATAAGGTGAAAACATTTGCACTGGTAAATCAGGGAGAGCCCACCAGTATTTATGTGTATTTTTAGCTATATGGATTTATGTATGTATGGAGAATATGTTAAGCTGCCTCCATAGATTTTTCAATATCAATCACAAAGATATATTATTTATTCAGTTGGTTCCAGTTAAAGAGGTCTCGATGGTCTCGAGTAAATGCAATAATAATTGATAGTTAGTGGCACTGCTGACACTGGAAACAGCAATGCACAACCTTAATTTGCTAAACTTTACATTTCAATTTAACCCAAAATGAACCAATAAAGGTATTTTTACTTCATGTGTGTTGTTGTTTTGCCTCGAATTTTTGATAAAACTCATTTGAGACAAACAGTTACAAGTTAGATTTGAGGCGAGGCATGCATGGTTTTCATGGTAAAACATCTTAAAACATAGATTTGTTTTAATGCCATACTGTGGAACATTCTATTTAAAGTTACGTAGAGCACCTTTCTATATTCGAACATTACATAAAATGGATTGGAATATTGGAATGTATGACAATATATATATCACAAATATTCCAATCCAATTTATGAATTAAATTATCTTAATCTAATTCAAGTTTAGTGTGATGATAGGTCAAGTTAATAGTATTTCTAATTAATAAAAATGTTTAAAGAAGACATAATTTTTGTTGGCATTTAGTATAAAAAATGAATAATAAAAACAATTTTGATCATTGTAAATCACTGTGTTGTGCTGAAATGACTGAATAATAGATACAGGTTCAGTGTAGCAGATGAGTTTTAGTTACATGTTCAGTAATTGCATTACAACTTTGTGTGAACAAATGATGAAGGAACACCATCATAACATGGTTAAAATCTCTTAAAAGTTTATTTTACATAACATGTTCAATTTAACATTTCCAAAAAAAATAAAATAAAATAATATATATATATATATATATATATATATATATATATATATATATATATATATATATATATATATATATACAGAGACTATGTATATGGCTAAGTAATGGCTATGTCAGAGAAAGTTTGATTTTGACAGTCTTTTTCTCCTTTTAAGCATGACATTAAGCAGTCAACAGACCTGCCATGTCCATTGTACAGCCACTTACAGTACAGCCTGTAGGCGGTAATTGGAAGCACAAATGTATCGTTTGATTCTGACGCCTGGCTGCTGAAGGTGCAGGGAAAACCTGAGAAGTGAGGGTTCAAGTCATGGGCCTTATTATAAAGGCTGCTCAGGCTTCCAATTAAACGTGATGCTGTTGTGGCAGTAGGCCCTCATAACCCCTGACAGCCTATGGCCTGTGACCTGGGCCTTTAATAGGAGGCTTCCTCACCTGCGCTGGCCCTTCTCGCCTCTGACGTCACCCTCCACCTGGGAGCAATGCAAGCGGCACGAGGACCGGAGCATTCGTTCTGATCGCCCCAAAAACACCCCAAAGTTTAGGCTTAAAGCCAGCGATCACACCAGCGTGTTAACCAGGTTGGTTTGCGCATCGTGCGCTCACCAAACCCTGCTCAAACCTTGTTGTATGACTCGTGCCGCACGCTCCCCAGGTTTAATGCCCCGGTAAGCTGTCTCGCTTCCATAGATTTATATTGTAATCAAACACGCTCTAATTTAGCACTGTTTGTAGTGCGTGACGTCACGTGCAGGCTTTGTGCGCCGGGATTCCTCCCAGCCGCGGCGCGCATAGTGCACAGATTCGAGCACCGGTATGTATCTCTTTTCCTCTCTCCCTCGCTTGTTGCGCACGGTTCTAGACATCCATCTGAGAGTTAATTTCCCAAACTATTGTACCTTATAGGATTGGTAACCCCGCGGGTCTCTCCTCCGACCCCAAACCCAGAACTTCCCTCCAAGTGCCCTTGGTGGGTTTGGGCACGTTCGCACCGGCCCCATTCTACATTGACAGACTGTAACATATCAAAGTTTGGAGTTTTTGAGTGTCGGCTCTGGCCCCCAGCTGGACTGTGGGACTGTACCGGGTCCCAGGCCTGCTGCTAAGGACCAGCGCCACCTCCTGGTAGGGTAATCGGGCTAAGTGCCTTAAGGGACAATCTGGGCTGCTGTTTTATTTCACTTTTGTTATCTCGGTGAATTGTTTAAATGTGTCTACTGTTTTAGAGGTGTGAATGTGTGAATGAGAGTAGTAGTAGTTTTATTATTAAAATACAAATGTTTTATTTATTCTGTCTTTAGATTTAATAAATTGTGAACCGTTTTCCTATATCTGACTCTCCTGGTCCACTCAAAGAATTTGCGCTTGCCTTACTTGTGTATGTGTCCCTGGCACCAATCCAGGGTGGTGTTGTTGGAAACTAATACAGTCAATAATTATTCATTTAACCCATAAATTGGAATTCATGTGGAAGACATCCACCTAAACATCATAGCCCTATCGTAGCCACGACACTGTCATATCACTGTAGTGGTGAGGACTGTAAACCATCAGTGTGAAGAAATATACCAACTGCCAGTATGTTGTGGTGGATGGCTACATTGTTTATTAATTGGATTCACAGATAAGATTAAGTCAACTTATAATGTCATGTATATCTTGAGTTTAAGCACTTAAGAAGACAATCATTAAATGTGTAACAACATATAAATGTTTTTTTTAAGTATAAAGGCAAATGAAATGGTTCTATCTACAACACTGTGCCAAATCTAGGACTCAGACCAGGGGTCTTACAGTTATGCAGAGGTGTAGCATGAAATCCTGGCCCTTATAAACCATCTTGGTCCTGCACTACATCTTTTCTACATGAAAAATGTATTTGAGGGCTCTTCCTTGCGCTGGGCCTTGGGAAAACAAGTACCATTTTTAGCCTATAGTCAGACGCCCCTGCAATTATGGGTGTTGTATCGGAATGAAGCAGGAAAGTTTCATGCAAAAAGGATCTCAAAGGGCTTTGAAAAAAAACACTTAAAAACACAGTAGTTTTTACATTAAAACTTTGACAGAACTTTATGAGCCCATTAAAAAAACATGACCAAATTAGAATCAACATTGACATAATTTCCTGTCACTAGTGTCTTGATCTGTGCCACCCCAGTGCATGTGTCCTAATGGTATGGCACTAATTCCTTATTGGCCACACTCTATTTGCAGAGATGTGACGTTCTCTGATCTCATCTACATAAGAATTTCTTGTTAGAGCTCTCTTTAAGCAGCAATTACCGCTGTAGACGTTGAAAGATTTTCCAGCAACAGCGGACAGCTGGATTCCTATCCGCTGAGCTTCTCCAGTCTAATGAGCCTGTAACTTTTCATCATATTCTTTTGGAGGTGTAATTATAAATACAAAATCAGTTAACTGTTTTCCCTATAAGGAATAGGAGTATATACAGTATTCACAAAAAGTAGTAGTACAAGTAGTGGTAGGGTGAGAGTGAGAGTGTATTTGTTGTTGGCCCATTAAAATGTAGACTGGTCCAAATTACTCCTACAGGATGGCTGCTCATGCCATGACAAATCCACCTCCATTTTTTACACCTGACAAATCCCACTGGGCTACAGACCTTCTTCTCCTCCACATAACAAACAAAACACTGTTTCATTAACCTCACACAGTTTTTTGAAGTTATTGGTAATACTGACTTTTTCAGACAAACCAAAAGAGAACACATAGACCAAGGCAAGTTTATTTGTAGAGCACAATTCATACACAAGCCAATTTAAAGTGCTTCACACAACAGGGGAAAATGCATTAAAATCACAAAACAGATACAGACAAAAAAAACTTTTCAGTCATATGCACAGCTAAACACAAGTTTAGTCTAGATTTGAACATTGTCAGAGTAGAGGCCTTTCTCACATCTTCAGGAAGACTTTTCCAGAGTTTAGCTGCATAAAACTGAAACACAGATTCCCCATGTTTAAGATAAGATAAGATATTCCTTTATTGTCCACACATGGGGACATTTTGTAGTTGCAACGCAGGTAGATACAGAGGAAGAGGACAGATAACTCATAGGAAGTTTAAAAAACACTCTTAATAGAAGAACTCTTTTATAAACAAAAACTCTTAGTTTAGTTCCTACTCTGGGCACCAGCAGGAGGCCGGTCCCTGAGGTCCCCACTAACATGTCTGAGATGTACTTTGGTGCTAGGCCATGGAGAGACTTGTACACAAGCAGAGCTGCTTTAAAGTATATTCTCTGAGCCATAGGAGCCAGTGCAGAGACCTGATAACAGGACTAATGTGATGGTACATCCTGGTTCTAGTCGGGACCCGAGCAGCAGCGTTCTGGATGTACTGCAGCACATTTGGAGAGGCCAGTGAACAGGCCTTTACCAATCTGGTTTAGATATTATACTTATGTTTTTAGATGGTAAAAAGCTGCTGATGTTATTGATTAGACGTGGCTGTTAAAATTCAGGTCTGTTTATTACCCCCATTATTACCCCCAACTTGATTTGAAGGTTTCAGAGCAAGACAGTGAAGATAACTGCTAACATTTTGTTTTTGTGGGCCAAAGACGATGATTTCAGTCTTGTCTGAGTTCAGCTGAAGAAAGTTAACTGCATACTTGTGATAGGACACATTTTTGATGCGTATAAGCTGACCTAACGGCAGCATGTAGAGGTTGAACAGAAGGGGTTCCAGGATTGACCCTTAGGTCAGGGGCATGTGGTCTGAAACACATTCAACAAAGTACTTCCTGTCTTTCAGATAACCTATTATTTATTTAGGGCATTGCCAGTAATGCCCACCCAGTCCTCTAGTCTCTGTAAGAGACAGTGTCAGCACTCAGATCTAACAGAATTAAGACTGAGGCTTTGCCCGTGTCAGTGTTCAGGCAGATGTCATTTGTCACCTTGACAAGAGCAGTCTTAGTGCTGTAATTATGTCAAAACCTGAGTGAACCATCAAATGTGTTTATTAACAGGACGTCCGTGAGCTGTTGGGAAACAACTTTTTGAGGATTTTGCCCAAAAATGGCAGGTTTAAGATGGGCCGGTAATTGACCTAAAGTGCATATGACATATTGGACTAGACCTACACAACGGCAGATGTTAGCCACCATATTCCTAAACAATGGCCAAAATCCATGTAAATTACACAATAGTATGATATGACAAATAATCATTCCTGATAACACTTTCATTTCAGAGAAGTGTGTCATAAATGATCTCTATATTTTCAATGGAATGTCGATTATTGATGATTCTGTTTTAAAACTCAGCACTGCGTTTTGTAATGGCCAACTTTTCAAACAAATAACAAAACCACCAGTAAGGCTTGATGCCTGCTGTACACTTTCTGTTATGACTTTAGTACCATGAAATTGCAATATTTCAAATCGTTAGAATCGTTTAGGGGGGAAAATCGGATCGTTTTGAGTCACTAAAATAACCTTAACGGTTGTTACACTCTAATCATTATTAGTTCATCATTGTAGGCTGCACTAGGGTAAAAAGCTTCGCTAACAACTTCACTTCTAACAATAGTCAGTAAAGCGCACGTGAACGTCAACTAGCTGTGACGTTTTCTTCTAAAGTTAATGAGGCGAGAGAGAGGAGCCGCAATTCCAACACTTTATGGAGAGGAGAGGACTGTTGCTTCAAAGTGCGCAGTTTGATGGTAGAGTAGACATTGCAGGAAGGTTACACAACATTCTCATTGGCTCAGAAGTCACAGACCTCATTATATAAAGCGAGTGTGCCTCATGAAGCAGGCAGCAGCCTTTTACCGCTGCCAAGCGCCCGGATCAGACCTGGACTCGTACGAGCGAGAAAAGACCTTTTACGCACGGCGCGCTTGGAGAGGAGCGCGCAACAGTATTTCAATCAACAGGTATGTGATCCAACTGACTGCAGGTCGTATGAGCCTATGTAGTTTATTTGCTTTTTATATACGTGTGTTTTAAGTTAATTTCGGTTTACTGATTTAGATTGACGAGAGATCAACTGTTAATTCTTATGGTTATTTGGTTGGTTCAAAGAATCAGATTCAGAAAAGGTTTTTTTGCCATTGCCAATGAACAGAATTCACAAACATGTGAACTTTCTTTGGTGACATGGTGCAACATAAAACAATGAGCAATGAGAAAACAACCTATATAAGTCAAAGACAAAAACAATTCAAATAAAGAGTGTACTTTAAAAAATAAGAATAATTTAAACTGCCATTTAAAAGTCAATGTGGAGTCATGTTGACAACACTAAACCATGCATTGAGGAGTCTCTTCAGTCAGGTTTGTCGATGTTGGAAAAGGTTTTGTGTGACGGTAAGATTTATTGCATGTGAGTGAGTTCAGTGAGGTGCATGATTACACTGTGGCGTTTCTTCTTCTTTATTTTCATGATTCAGTTTGGCTGCAGCTGTGTGACATGTGGCTCTTGGAAAAGCTGCGCAGCTCTGTGGAGAGCAGTGGGGCTCAGCAAACCCCCCAGACCACCGAGGCCATTCCTGTGGCTGTTTACGCCAATGTGCTCACCCCAGAGAAGATCCCAGACTTCTTCATCCCTCCTAAACTCATCTGCTGCCCACCAGAGGAGTCCCTGAGCCCTGAGCCTCAGCCCCGCTCCACTCTGAGACCCTCCTCCTCGGACCACGCCATCTGCAGCCAGAGCCCCAGAGCCCGCAGCAGCCCGCGCCTCTTTGGCCGCAGCCTACAGAAATCTGCCAACCGCCACATCATCCAGATCGAGAGTGCAGATGAGCCTGGTTCCATGGACAAACCATCATTGCAGCACAACACCAACGCAGACCCTCAGTCACAGACTGCCATGTCTCTGCCGTACGTCCCTAAGGCCCAGACCTCCTATGGCTTTTCCACCCTGGTGGAATCGCCCCACACCCGGAGGAAAGAAAGCCTGTTCCACAGTGACCCCAGCAGCCCCCTGACATCCCCCAACTCGCAGAGGCGCTCCCAGGGCGGGACACTGTTGACCCCTGCAGACTCCAACCCGTACAGGTATTTCAGTGGAGGAGAGAGTGAGACCTGCTCCTCTGCTGAATCCTCACCCTTCAACTCTCCTCTGCTGTCCCGGTCTGCGTCCTTACTGCGCTCTATCACACAGGAGACACAAGCCAAGGTGAGGACTGCCTTTTAACACATTTGATTTTCTCCAAGGTGTTGCTGAAGTTATTTTTAAAGGTATTACTAAAGTGTTCTGTTTTGGTTAAAGGTGTCTCGTGCTAAGCGGTCCCTGGCACGTCACAGCTCCTTGTCCACAGATGAGTGCAGCTCTGCGGACAATAGCCCCAACATGCAAAGGCGTCGACCTCGTTGCCCGCCCTCCCCCGCCTTCAGAGGGTCAAAGGGCGGGAGCTCAAGAGGCACTGCTGCTGACCTCCTACAGAGAGAACACACCATTAACCTGCACAAGGGGGGGACACTCCGCCTCAGCACCCACTACGACCCCGAGGCGTCCAGGTTGAGGGTGCGAGTCCTGGTAGCTGAGGCATTATACAGCAGAGAGACTGATGTTAAGAGTATCAACTGCTGCGTGGTACTGTATCTTAACCCGGGCAAACAGCAGAAGCAGAGGAGCACTATAATCAAGAATAGCAGAAACCCAGTGTTTAATGAAGACTTCTTTTTTGATTCGCTCCCACAAGCTCAGATCAAAAGTCTGGCCATGAAGGTGAAGGTTGTCAACAAAGGCACTAGCCTGAAGAGAGATGTGCTTTTAGGAGAGAGAGAGGTGCTGCTGAGTGAGCTACTGGCGGGACTCTAGGGAATACCTGCCAAGGCAAACGCTCTAAGACTTTAATGCCCTTTTCCTCTCAGCTGCTTTTTCATCCACTTCCCAAGTTTAATATTGTGATGGCAAAGGTGTCCAAAATTCAATACTCTATAAGACAGGAGACCCCTGCTGCTTCAATATTACATCCTGTTTTGTAGCTTTGTTTTAAACTATACTAACCTAACTAACCTGTTGCTTTGGATGTATTTCTCTAAAAATGTTGCCTTTTATGATGTTGCCTTTTATGATGTTTCTGTGCCCCAAGTGTATTTATTTGGACCTGTACCTTTTGTATACAATGTAATTTGCGTTTTGGAAATCTGTTTCAATTTCAGAAAGCCCCCGTGTACTTGAAGAACTTACTTATTAGTTTTTGATTGAAGTTTATATTTATTTTTTTCTGTTGTAAGATGTTTGTGAATTAAACAAAAAAAGTATTTTAATTGCCAGCGTATTTTTTTTTTTTCAGTCAGTGTCCTCGGAAGATGTGCTATGCTTTAGTGGCATGTGCTTTCAAATTGCCTAAAGCCATTCATTTTTAGAACTAAAAGCTGCATCTACCGAGGCCAATACTTGATTCTTTGGACGCAACAGGCAGAGCTTCAATGCACGTAAAACGGATCACGCGCCCCCTCTGCTGGTGATAAAGCTGCACTGAGGCTTCAAATGCAAATACAAATTCGAATAATAACAATAACAAATATAATAATAAAAAATAATAATAACCATAATAATTGTTATTATCATTATTAGTCTTATTATAACTTGAAACGCTAAATTAATAAATACATTGAATACTAGTACCATATACTTAAATTAATCGTTTATGATGTGCGGTTAGAGACCGGGCTTTGGTTTGTAAGGTGGTGAATTACTTCGGCCAAATTAGCGACTATTTACCCACATTTTGCAGTTTGTACAATATGAGAAAGGCTTCGTCGGTTTACAGGGCAGTGACTTCACTGTAAAGATATTCACAGTAAAAGTCATCGCAACAGCGGGAGCACCGTGGATCTATTAGCATCTACTGACGAATCAACTCAGCTGATTTTCAACCAGACCGCATTGTGGATAAGGTAGTTTTGTAATGGCCCTTTGTGTGCCTAGTACTCGGATTCAAACTACAAGTCCCATAATGCCTCACTAGAGAATCTAAACACCGAGCTTCCAAACAACACAAACGCCATCTTGACAGCAGCCTCAAAATGGCAGAAAGATGAGAGGCAGAAACAGAGCCCAGAGTAAGAGCCCGTCTCTCGGCTTTCCCCTTCCAAATTCATCTGTCTCTCTGTGATCGGGAGGTTATGGGGTTGATGTGCTGCTCTGGAGCACTTCGTGTGTAAAATGGATATAACCACGGCGGTTTACAACGCTGCCAGAGATGGTAAGCTAAAACTTATCCAGAAGTTGCTGAGCAACAAAAGTCCAGAGGAACTGGAGGCTTTGGCGGAGGAGAAGACGCAGGGCGGCACGCCGCTGCTCATTGCCGCTCGGTACGGGCACTTGGAGGTGGTAGACTACCTCATAGAGTTCTGTAAAGCCAACGTGGAACTCGGGGGCTCTGTTAACTTTGACGGCGAGACGATTGAAGGGGCTCCCCCGCTCTGGGCGGCTTCCGCCGCGGGTCACCTTCCTGTGGTGAAAACGCTGCTGAAGCACGGCGCTTCTGTCAACAACGCCACTCTTACCAACTCCACGCCGCTTCGAGCCGCTTGCTTTGATGGACATCTGGAAATTGTCCGCTACCTGGTGGAGCACAGAGCGGACATGGAGGTAGCCAACCGCCATGGCCACACCTGCCTCATGATCTCCTGCTACAAAGGCCATAAGGAGATCGCCAAATTCCTCTTGGACAAAGGAGCTGACGTGAACCGCAAGAGCGTGAAAGGAAACACGGCTCTTCACGACTGTGCCGAGTCCGGTAGTCTTGATATTATGAAAATGCTGCTCAAGTGCAATGCCCGCATGGAGAGGGATGGCTACGGAATGACCCCGCTCCTGGCTGCCAGTGTCACGGGCCACACCAACATAGTGGAGTATTTGGCCCATCAGCCTCGCACCTCCAGAGAAGAGCGCATAGATGCCCTTGAATTACTCGGTGCTACTTTTGTGGACAAGAAACGTGATCTTCTTGGGGCCATTAAATACTGGAGGAGGGCCATGGAGCTGAGGCAACCAGGTGATAAAGCTTCTTGTTTGGCGAAACCCCCTCCTGGACCCCCAATCCCTGCCTACGGCTGCGCTCAAGAAGTAAACTCTGCCGAGGAGCTGGAGGCTCTGATCACAGATCCTGATGAAATGAGAATGCAAGCTTTATTAGTGCGGGAGCGTATCCTGGGCCCCTCACACCCAGACACTTCCTATTACATTCGCTACAGAGGGGCAGTGTATGCAGACTCCGGTAATTTTGAACGCTGCATCAGTCTATGGAAGTACGCTCTGGACATGCAGCAGAGCAACTTAGACCCCCTCAGCCCCATGACTGCCTCCAGCTTCCTGTCATTTGCAGAACTCTTCTCTTTTGTGCTTCAGGACCGCGCTAAAGGCACTTTGTCCACACGAGTCACCTTTCATGACCTGATGACAGTACTCAGGAAAAGTGTAAGAGAGGTAGAAAGGGCAATTGCACAGAGGGACAACCCCCCCGAGGCACCTCACTTCACCAAGGCCCTGTCCATCATCCTACACCTCATCTTTTTGCTAGAAAAATTAGAGTGCACACCAGAGCAAGAGCACCAGAAGAAACACACTGTGTACCGCCTGCTAAAACTCAACCCCAGAGGACGTAGCGGCTTCACGCCCCTGCACATGGCTGTAGACAAGGACACCACGTCAGTGGGCCGATACCCTGTGGGCCGTTTTCCTTCTCAGGCTGTGTCGTCTTTGCTGCTGGAGTGTGGGGCTGACGTGGATTCACGAGACTGTGAGAACAACACACCTCTGCACATTGCTGCTGCAAATGGCTGTCCAGAGATCATGGCTCAGCTCATGAAAGCAGGGGCCCACTTTGATGCCACAAATGCCCAGAGGAAGACAGCCTATGAACTGTTAGATGAGCAGAGCAGCGGACATCCAGCACTTTACCCTCTGAACTATGTGACCCTACAGTGCCTGGCAGCGCGGGCCGTGGAGAAGAACAGACTGCCATACAGAGGGCTCATCTCTGAAGAGATGGAGGCATTCATCGAGCTCCACTGACTTTATTCTGCTCCAAATTGGCGCATGCACATGTGCTCAGAATCAAACCAGAGCATAGCAATAAAGCTCTTGTTCTGAGCTCACCTGTGTGACTAACTCAGTTATTGCTTTATTAAGTCACTGTTTGCAGGTTTCTAATTTAAAACCACCATTTTGAATGGGCTGCTGTTGGTCTGGAAGAGACTGGACTACTAAACATGAGAACGCTTCTTTAGGACTTTGCCAGTGATGAGCATGAACTTTATAGAAAATGTCGAATCTAAATGTGCTGAAAGTGTTTTCATAGTGTTGTTTGCTATGAAAATGTTTTGAATGAGCAACTGTGCCAAAAGTAGACCACAAGGTGTGATCCTAACAGACATGATCATTCATTTTAATGGGAATTTGAAGCTAGTTTAAACTGCCAGTGCTGCCCCTAGTGATAAGATGAGTCTTTGATTAGGGGCTGTGGCACCTGTATAATACAAAGCACCATGGCTAGCTAACGCCCCAGTGTGCACAGAAGTCTATGCAGGGTGATAATCCAATCAGAGGTAACACTACAAACCCACTGGACAAACGGCTTGCAGCAGGATTATTGTTCAGTTCAGATGCTTTTCCCAGCAACATCAGGCTCTAAAATGGAACGATCCTTTTTCTATAAATTGGTTTATGTAATACTTTTACTAGAGACCTTTTTGACAGCTGTTTTACTCTGAGTTCATCTTTTTGAATGTGCTCTAAGTGTGCCTACATCTGTACTGTTGACACACCGCTGAAGCCAGATTTGTGTTCACTTTGGTTCTTGTCTGCTCCACACAACAGAGACAGACAGGGACTGGTCAAATTTCTGAATTGCAATATATTTCCCCATAATTCTCAGATACTCCACCTGAATGTTTTGGTGGGATTATCTTCCATGGTTTCATCTTAGTCTTATTTTTCGTGGTATCTCTTTGTTGGTCGTGTGTTATTATGGAGGAGTAGCTGTGTGTAAAAGTTCAAAGCACAGTATTCAAACTGTACATTCAGATGACAAACTGATGTTGCCTTTCTTTCTCAAATGGTTTATTTAACAGATGATAACCCAAGAACTAAAGTGTATCTGAGATACTTGAATAAAATTCAGTATCCCCCACAAACTGTGTCCATAGCTCTTTGAAGTTTTATTCAGATTGTTAAAAAAAAAAAAAAATCTATAAAGACATTTTAGAACAGTGTTGTCTAATTTGGCTTGGAGAAAGACTATTTTGCATTAATATTTTATTATTGGTATTTTATTTGAATGCAGAGCTGTGAGTCTTCTACACCAGTGGTAGCATATGTTCTCCTCTGCTCACTTAAGCGTGAGGATGCCAAAATAAAATATAACAGAAATCTGATCTTTCCAAGTTGTGAACTCTTAAGGTATAAATAGCGTGCAATTAACGTCACTGCTGCAGGGCAGTGGTAGAGACAGGGCTCTTACTCTGCTAATTTTAGGGATCTTTTGCCCTAGTTCAAATCTGTAAAAGGGAATACTGTAATGCTATACAGTCAGGCAGTTCACTGGGTTAGCTGCACAGATTGATGAGACCTTTCACAACAGACTAGGCATTATTCTAAAATGTCATTTAACTCCAGCTGAATTTTCATAATCTCTTTAGTATTCAGGCTACAATTCGGTTGATCTAGTAAAGAAACTTCAAGTGGTTTATGATAATTATGATAAGGTCATATTTGCCCTCCGAGTCTACAACATATTTATGGATCTGCCAAGATGGAACTTTTGACAGCTTCTTTCAAATAAATGAGTATTTGCTGTAATTGAGACATTCAAGACCAAATGTAAATATTGACACAGGAAGTGGGCTTTAAAAAGGTCAAGAGGTCAAAGGACTGACATTGTTCAGAAGGAAAGACAGCAATGCCTTGTGCCTCCACTAGATGGCAATAGAAACAAAGAAAGTCTCACTCTGCAAACCTTTGTTCCTGAAAGTGTTTGAATCATTTTATGTGATGTCTGTCCTCACTCGGATGAATAACAGGCTAAAATAACATACTTAAATGTTGAGATAACGGACTGATTTTCACTAAGGACATATTTGTGTGGGCATAGCACAGCATGAATGAACAGCCCTGTTCATTAGTAGATTATGTGAACCTATTGGTCTATTTTAACACACACTATTATTGTAAATTCATTTTTTTGTATTTTTTTAACCAAGAAAAAGCATATGGCCGTGAACCCGAACACTATTTGTATTTCCAAAGGCTCCTTCATGCACCCATTTGATTTAATATTGCATCCAGTTGACCTTGTCTCCTCCAGTCGGCTGTTGAGAGATGGCTGAGCTGGCCTTCACGGTGGCATCCACATGAATAGCGTGAAATCTGAAACAAAATATAAATTCATAACAGCAAGGCTATAATTGTTCACAGAAGGTTGCAATAAATATTCAAATCACCTATTGTGTGTCGTGTGAATTGGTCTGTTTTCCCCAGCCCAACCTCTTTGTTGTGCAATAATAACTACCGCCCACAACATTCACTGCACATTTCAACGTTTTTAGTAAGGGACTTCTGAACTTCTGAAACAGATACGGGCTCTGTGACTCTGAATTCCTGCCAGCATCTATTATTAGACGCCACATTATGGGAATCTACATGGTTTCAAGGTGCTTATCTTCCCCGCGTGCCCATGGGCGCTGCTCAGAGTGCGCTGTGGAGAACTCAAATCAAGCCAACACACAAGACCTGCTGTAAACCTGAGGAGGGGAGAGGAGGAGGGGGGTAATGGGGGCAATAGGGGTGATGGGGGGGATACGGTTGCTATTGGAGATCAGTGCCTGCATCACGTCATGGCAACTGGGATGGAGAGAGAGAGAGAGAGAGAGAGAGAGAGAGAGAGAGAGAGAGAGAGAGAGAGAGAGAGAGAGAGAGAGAGAGAGAGAGAGAGAGAGAGAGAGAGAGAGAGAGAGAGAGAGTTGAGGAAGGATACAAGACAAGGGAGTATCAATGACATCAACTGGCTGGATGTGAGGCCGTCCGACCGACCGGCGATGAGCTCCTGACCGAAACCCAGACCAAGGAGGGGGGTCTTTCCAAATTGACCGGTAAAGAGCCGAGGGTTAGATGCAGCTTCCAGCCCACAAAGGCAGACACGTTTTCTCCGAGGGAGCCCCCGGATTACACTTTCGCCTCTCCGTTTCCGACGAAGGCTCGCTCTGCTGCAAATCCACCCACATGCATCTGGCGGACGGGGACGGAGACACTGGAGCACTTCATACCAGGTAACAAACATATGTCTGCGTAAAGAGGCGCGCACCCCACCCCAAATGTAGCGGGTCGCACCTGTCGTTTTTTTTTTTTTTTTTTTATACCTTTTGGAGAAGTGCTTAGCTAAAGACGCGCGGTAGCTTGTGTAAACAGCTCGCATCTCTGGAGACTTTGGGGGAGATATTTTTGGACGTGGTCATTGCTGGAGCTGCTGTTTTATGCATGTTGGGTCACCGGGCAGGTTGGCAACAGCGCTGCCTCCTCTGGCTTCAACCCCCCATCTCTAACTGCACTGGCGGGGCTGCGTGGGGTACCTGGGCACGCTGATGCTGATGATGCTGCTGATGCTGATGATGCTGCTGGTGGTGGTGGTGGTGGTGGTGGTGGAGGAGCCTTTGTTCGTTATCCACTCGATGCAAGTGGCCGCTGCTGCTGCTGATGGCAAAATGAAAGATTGTCAGAGTCACCTGGCTTTCTAGGTTCCCCTCAAACGATGCACAAACTTGATAATACAAGGCAAGTAGTATAAAAATAAGTAGTACGGAAAAAGGCCATCGAAAGCACATAAACTTTTTGGAGACAATAGATGCTTCTTCTGCATCTGCCACTGTTGAACAACCCCATCTGCACACATGGGGTCTGGTTCCGCATAGATAGACTTCTCATACGTCTGTACTCATGCACAGCAGTACTTGATGATAATGGGTTCACTCATGCATGTACAGAGCCCTCTACGTTTTTATGTTATCAATTCATTCACAGTGACACTATGTTACAGGGGCTATTCTTAGGCCATTATCATGTCAATACAGTATAGGGTTATGTCCCTTTTCAAGTACTGTTCCCACATTGTATTCATATATGCAGTGTTCAGTAACAGCTATGACATGTTAACGCAAGAGAGAATGACCACCACAATACTCACTCTATTGCAATAATGTTATCGTCCTCCATCTCACCAAATATGTCCTTTCTTTCAGAGACGCACTGTTGTAAAGCAGAAATGGGAAAGCAAAGATGAGGACACAAATTTCATTAGATGTAGTACCTGATGACCACAAGCTTATTGCAGTTTATTTACATTGTGCCTATATGTGAACCGTGGTTTAATGTTTCAAAGCAGGCTCGCACTTACTACTTTTCTCGCCTCCCGCACTCACAAAATCATTCATGCACACACTACCTTAAAAAGCATTTTGCCAGAGTTCAAAAAACGGCCTTTAAGCTCCCTCCACTTCCTTGTGATCCATGAATATTTCTGATGACGTCTTCCCCTGCTCGCTTTGGTTTCACGACACAGGTCTTATTTGAATTCTTCTTTAACCAACTTCTACACTTTCTCACTTTAGTAGGTTAAGGTTTGGACAAAATCTCTTTGTAAATCTGAGCGAACCAGTCAAAACGGGGCGAGGTGAAAAGGCTGTTTAACTTGTACCACCTGTACCACCAGCAGACAGGATCTTTGTTGGGGCAATAATTGACTTTTTCAAAACCGTCCAAATGGTAAGGTTTTGTCTGCGCTGAGCTTCTAAGGGCTGTTTATACAAAGGATGTGGAGACGGTGCAACACTGGAATGCAAAATTAACTTCTTAAGGCTCTCGGCAATTTCATCCAAACACAAAAATAAACAATGGAAATTTAATGCTGCTCATGCTTCAAAATGGGCTGATTTAATAGTTTTAAGGGTACATTCGTCAGCTAGACCTTTGATTGTTTACATGCAAATGTTCACATCAGTTACCATACTTTAATTAGCTGCATATGTATTTTCATACAAGCTGGTTCTCATGAGAATCTCTTATAGCACAAGGTCTGCCCTTCACAGAGAATACAATTTACATAAAACAAATAGAATTATAATAGGTTGTATAAGATGTGCGCCGGATATGCTTTCTCGTTTAAATAATCAGTTCGTGTGTATGGATCATTCTGTGAAACCGTGCTTCTAGATCGCGTTTCTAGCATGCAATAACGGAAACCAAATCCAGTCTTCAGAGACATTTACATTTGATTTTGGGTCAGAATTTCAATCACTGTATAGATGAGCATAGATAGACATGATAAGAACTCAAAAACACAACCAAACAAAACTATCTATTTGCAAAATATCTTTGTTGTAACAAGTAATGCAACAATACAGTTTTCTCACAATTCGATACATATCTTGATACATGGGTCACAATATTGATGAGATTTTGAAGCGGTCTAAAAATGTTTCCTCTGTTAGTTTTATGGCAATTATCAATAAATATAACATTTACAACAATGACAGTGTGTTGTTAAAATATAACAGAGTTTGGCCTCTTTCTTTCTGTATCTGAATCTATGGCTCAAATAACGCACTAAAGTTGTGACGTGAGCGTATTGAGTCGCAACAGTTCAATATTACAGTTGATTGTATAGTTAGTATTGTTGCATCCCTATTGTAACCTCTACCTGATTATTTCCCTATATTGTTTCATTCCTTGTCATTTTAGACTGATTGATGAAATGCCAGATGAAGCCACATCTTTAAGCTTTCATTATTTGGACCATCTGTATTTGTGTGTGCACGTGCAGCTGTCCCCTCCAGCCAGGCGCGCATGAGTGAAGCCTCAAAGATGGTTGTGACTTGACTGATGCCCTTCTCCAGATGAATCAGAGATTGTGATGTGTCAGCAGGGATGAATAATGCACACTGGTTCAGTCCTCCTCCACCTCCGTCCTCTGTCTCCTCCTCTTGTCTTTTCATCAGCACTGGCACATCTGAAGACACCCACTCCACCCTTCTCTCTCCTTCGCTCACATCCCTCCTCTTTCTTCTGCTTTTGTGAAGAAAAAAAAAACAGAGCATGGCTTTCCCTTTGCTGCTGTTCGAGCTGTCCTCTGGTCAACCCCGCCTCCCCTGCCCTGACATCAAACTCATTTTTCTCCAAATGAAAAACATATTCCACTTCGCAACACGTTACTTCTGACATTCATTTTTTAAAATGTCTGCGGCACATGGCTCATTATCCAATCACAGACAAGGAAGTGATGCCATTGACTTGTGTTGACAGAAACATTTCTGACTGACAGGAGTGATTAAGGGGGACGCACTGAGTGACAAGATGGCTGACGTGCTAAAAGACAAACTGCCTGATCAGAACTTCGAGGGTGCAAGTGGGCATCTTCCTCTTTGAAGTGTGTGGAGCTGTCCGCCCGGCCAATGTTCAAAGTATTCTTTTCACCTAGCTTCGAGCCGGTCCTCCTGAGTGTTATCAAGCTTGCAGTTTAAACTTGCATAGAAAGTTGGAGCCGTGCATAAGGATTGGAAGTCAAAGCTGAAGGGATTTTCACAATTTGTTAAGTCAGTAATCCAACTTGCAAAAGACAATCATATCAAAATCAGGCCTTTTGGTTTAGGGCTAAATCAGAATCAGAAAAGCTTTATTGCCAGTATGTGAACAAAATTCTCCCGCTAGGAACGTGCTTTTGTGATTCGGTGCAACAATGAACAATAATAAAAGCAAAATACATCCAATAATATTAGGCATGCATTAAGGAAAAACAATCTAAATTAACTATAAGATAAAAACAGACTTATGTACACAAAAGTTACAGTTACATTTACATATGAAGTGCAGAAAGTGACCAGTGCAGTGAGTGATTGATTAAATTATAGTCAAAGTGACAGTGTTTTAGAAGTGTTCATGAGTCCAACAGCAGAGGAAAGAAACTGTTCCTGTGGCGGTAGGTTCTGATCCGGATGGACCGTGGCCTCCTGCCTGAGGGGAGTGGCCTCCTGTCTGAGGGGAGTGGCCTTCTGCCTGAGGGGAGTGGCCTCCTGTCTGAGGGGAGTGGCCTTCTGTCTGAGGGGAGAGGCCTTCTGCCTGAGGGGAGTGGCCTTCTGCCTGAGGGGAGAGGCCTTCTGCCTGAGGGGAGTGGCCTTCTGCCTGAGGGGAGTGGCCTTCTGCCTGAGGGGAGTGGCCTCCTGCCTGAGGGGAGTGGCCTCCTGCCTGAGGGGAGTGGCCTCCTGTCTGAGGTGAGTGGCCTTCTGCCTAAGAGGAGTGGCCTTCTGCCTGAGGGGAGTGGCCTTCTGCCTGAGGGGGAGTGGCCGTGGCCTTCTGCCTGAGGGGAGTGGCCGTGGCCTTCTGCCTGAGGGGAGTGGCCGTGGCCTCCTGCCTGAGGGGAGTGGCCTCCTGCCTGAGGGGAGTGGCCTCCTGTCTGAGGTGAGTGGCCTTCTGCCTAAGAGGAGTGGCCTTCTGCCTGAGGGGAGTGGCCTTCTGCCTGAGGGGAGTGGCCGTGGCCTTCTGCCTGAGGGGAGTGGCCGTGGCCTTCTGCCTGAGGGGAGTGGCCGTGGCCTTCTGCCTGAGGGGAGTGGCCTTCTGTCTGAGGGGAGTGGCCGTGGCCTTCTGCCTGAGGGGAGTGGCCTTCTACCTGAGGGGAGTGGCCTTCTGCCTGAGGGGAGTGGCCGTGGCCTTCTGCCTGAGGGGAGTGGGTCAAATAGTCCGTATCCAGGGTGAGAAGGGTCAGCTGATTTTTTATTCTAATAAAAACTGCTAAATGTTTTGTTGGTTTAGTTGCCATTACTCTGGTCGTAACACTTTTCTCCGTGAACTTGTTCTCTTTCTGTAAAACATTCTTTCATCCAAACAATAACGTTGGAGACCACTTTTTTATAGTGAAGAAAAGAAGAGAGACACATGTCAGTTCCACCCACCCCTGTGCTCAGGGTCCTCTGCTGTCTGCAGTCACTGTCCACAAAACAAACAAACAAACAAACAAACAAACACAAGGTTACTTCTGACCTTTACGTCACAGTAAATGAAAAATGTCTTCACGACTTGACTCAAACAGATTACTCTTTACCATGGCAAAGCAGGAATACTGTTCTGAGAATGGAAACGCTAGAAAAAACTAGTTAGTCTTATAGTGGCATGTTGTCCCCTGTTATAGTTCTGTGTTCTCTGCAGATGGCTGACACACGACCTATTGATCGGTTTGTTTTTGGCGTTTCATGATTGCTCTGTCTCCACTTGGGCTGAAGGATGCCATCGCCAGCGCACTATTCATTTGAGTGAGTTGAGAATAATGGCCAGTCATTGGGGAAAAGCATCCGTGCGCGAGTCTTTTCCCCTTGACAAGCATTTTGTCTCTTCCTTTACTGTGACACTCGGCCGATTTTTGGCAATGACACCTAGGACAAATGCAGTTATTCTAGCCCATTACGTTGACTTTCAATTTTTTTCACAACTTGACTGCCCCTCAAGGAGAAATCCATCCGGCGTCACAGAATTCATTTCCATCGTCACATCATGAGCAGGAGGTTCGTGACAGGCTCGGGCTTGCCCCTGTTTGGCACGGAAATACAATTTGTTGGGGCTTTTTGGAAGTATTTTTATGATGGATAATGTTCACCGAATTAAAAGAGATTACTACCCTTTTTGCTTTTTGACAATAGTTAACACTTTGCCACAGAGTTGTTGATGACGTTATGTAACTCGCTCGCTGGATATTATTTATGTTATGGATTTGTTGAGTTGAAGGAAGCGAAAACTGTTTTTAACCTCAACTGTAGTTGTATTATTTCGTGGCTAAAGTTGGCAATTTATTGAAATTTAGATAATGTTGTTTTGGCGATGTGCAACATTTGAATATCTAGCATAATGTTTGTAGCGAGAAATGCTACAAAAGAGCTGATTAAGAATAAAAATGAAAAAAATGGGACGTATCGAACTTTCAAATGAGGGTGTAAATAAGATGACATTTCTGCAGTTTTGCGATTTATTTTAAAAACATTTCACAATTGTATGATCATTAAACCTTAATAATAACCTAATAATATCCTTGACCATCCTTGACATATTAATTTCTGTCAGTATCATTCAAACGTTGAGCTGTAAGCGGCAATCTCACTCTGTTCTTATTAGTGCCATAAATCTCTGTTTTGTTTTTGCCATGTTATTGCACATCTTTCCATTTGTATTTGCGACACATTTCCTTTGACACATATTAGTTATAACTGTGATATTCTGAAGCAACACATGTTCTATATTACCTCCAAGGATAATGTATGTAGCCTGATATTTGCCCTTAAACGTGAACACACAGTATAGGCTGCAAACAGAGCAAGTGTTCATGGTGAGCTCAGCGCTGCAGGCCCATGTTGAGGCGATAATGAGCTCTCGGCGGACACATACCTGAGTCATGTGACCAGACCCGACACGTGATACCATGGCAGCACGGTGCACAGGAGACTGCGGTCTGATCAGCAAACACACGTCTCTCATTGAGACCTCGGTTGTTCCCATGAAGCAAGAATCAACAGGGAGGATGTGTAAACTATAACTACTGGATTACTGCGTGTCTTGTCTCTATGTTTAGAATTAAGAACAAAACTATAGTATGTTTCTCTGGACTCCTGAAAATCCTTCTAGTTTAGGGGTAAATACTCTTTCTTTTTGCAATCAATTCTTAACAAAATAATGATTGAATAGATCTAACGAGATACACGTTGAAGGCTGAAAGGAGTCGATTCAGATGCAATCAAAATATCTTTAATAAATGTCATTTGAAGGTATTTATAGGTAAAGTCCAAGAGCTGCCTTCATGCTGCGTTCAATGCCTTGCCAACATGTGTTTATTGCGTGTTTGCCACACCTGTCATTGTTCAAAGCTCTCTAGTGTAATTGTTCAGTGGGAAAAAGTGCACGGTGTTCTTGCTGCTTCTTTGTTTTGTTTGCAGTGTTGCTCAAAACACCTTTTATTTACAGTATTTGACAACACCAAGTACTTTTGGCTGTCTGTTCTTTTTGTTGTTTTATTCATCTAATATCTCAAGAACCATAAAGGTGTGATATTCTGCAAGCTTTTGAATAAGACAAATATAATCTCTTTAAAAGTAGTTATGTTGCATTAAAAAAAACATATTTTCAGCAACTCTAAATTAGTGTCGTCTTTTGGATATTCAGTAGAGAGAGACTAGGCTTTTATACAATCTTCTCTATCAAGATCAGAGCTTTCATCATATCACAGCAACCAGCCACTGTTGCAGACAATATGAATTTTGTTCCTCAATCTTAAAAGCATTTCCCTGAACTAGACTATTTACCACTTTGAGTACCAGAATGGGCACAATTCCTTCATGAAGACTTAAACATACAAATCTCTCAAACAGTTCCATTAGTCTTCATCTTATGCTTTGTTTTTCACTAAAAAGCAGTGATTTGCGAAAGGCAGGGGTAAAAAAAAAAAAATGGCAGTGGCACGTCTCATTAATGAAGTCTGGATGGAAATCTGAAGATGGCGTGGAATGGCATCTGGGGAGATGAAGGTGTGCAGCGTTGTCAGGGAGCTGTGGACCTGCCGCGCAAGAAGCTGGCTAATTGGCTGCTACATGACAGTATGAGACGCCCGTGTGCTTGTTATATGCGTGTGTGTTTTTTCTGCTTATAACAGACAATTGTTTCATTCAAACTGTAATGGGTTCAAGCAGAGTCATGAGACCGAGGCAGGGTTAACAGTTTATTTTACAAAAGTTAATGCTGCAGGCAGTGGAGGCAAGGAGCAGGCCGACTTAGCTGGAGCACAGAGCAGGAGCAGGATGACACTGGGAGCTGGACGACATGAGGAGCTGGAGCAAGACAAAAGTCCTGGACATACAAGGAGCAGCAGGTAAGTTGATATCCAAAAGCGAGTTAAAGTACAAACGCGCAAAAACTCAGGCAGGACTACCGAACGTGACGGAACTATCCAGCCGAGTGGTGGTGAGAAGACCAGTCTGATACTGCAGGTGGATGCAGCGCTGTGAGAAGCCGGCCACGCCCCCTGCCACGCCCCCTGTCATGCCCCCTGCCACGCCCCCTGTCATGCCCCCTGCCACGCCCCCTGCCACGCCCCCTGTCATGCCCCCTGTCATGCCCCCTGCCATGCCCCCTGCCACGCCCCCTGCCATGCCCCCTGCCATGCCCCCTGCCATGCCCCCTGCCACACACATACTCTGCTGGAACAAGAGGGGGAGAGGGAACACACTAAACTAAACCAAAACACAGACAGCCGCGCTATGATCTAAAAACACACACAGAGTTATGGATGGTGTCACCTTGTGATTTAAACTGGGAGCTAATATGTTAATATATTATCAATTAGGCGGGATATGCAACAGAATACCTATGCAGCTATCAGTATGTACGTACAGTCTCCCATGATCTCCCGCTGTGATAAGAGTCAACCGCAGGCCTCAGATATGCTAATAGGACAGTGAGTTGACAAGAACTCAGGAATCAGGCGGAGTAATGAGGCAGAGCCACAAAAAATGTGCAGCCTGTGAAGACGAGAGAACAGAGAGAGGCGGTCGCAGAAGGGAATTAGCAAATGCCTGTAAGGTGTTTCCAAAAGAGCTGTTTGTGTTGTTGTGGACAAGACCTGGTCTTGTTTTCTCACGCTGCCTTGTGGGAATCCTCACCTGTCTGATGAAAACATACCTGTGATAGTGTTGTGGTGTGACTGATGTGTTTTTAGCAATCCAGGAGCCAGGAATCACAGACCAATGTTGAGTTTGTGCCAGCCCCAAGCCTAAATATAAGACATAAAAACATAATCAATTATGCCATTAATGGCATTCAATATAGAAACAAAATGAATCACTATATGGTATATTTAGCTATATATAACAGAGTAGAAAAAGCTTCAGTTGTAGTCATCTGGACTCAGTTTGAAAAAATAATATAACAGAATACATATATTATATTTCTTATAGATTACATGTAATTCATCATTCACTAACAAAATGCTGTAAACCATTTCAGGCAATACGGGCTTGGCTAAAAACACGAAAAGACAGAAGTCCCATATAGTGACCCCTTTTATGTCAATCAAGCATAGCCAAAATGAAATGAAGCTATTACTAAAGCTTAACAAATTAATCACTTTTGCAGCTTTACTTATCTTGAGCCTTTAAACACTTTTCCACTCCGTCTCCTCCGATAATCTGCATCATGTGTACTTTAATGGCATCACTAATACATTTCCATCTCAGTCCGTTGTGAACGCTGCAGCTTCAGTTCGCCTGACCTTGGAGAAGTGTGGGCCGACGGTTCCTGTAAAATTGTTAAGCTCTGGTAAAGAAAGAAAAAAGATAATACAAAAACTGAGGCCAAAAGTAGAGTTTGGAGGTTATTTAGAAAGAGTGAGTAACTTCTGTGGTCAGTGGTGTTTTAAGACATTTTCAGGACTGGTTCAAACATAAAAAGTTTACTTAAAAGACCATTTACTGCTGAACATTTCATGTTGTCTGCAGTAGTTTTGTCACGATACAATAAATTGACATTTTCAACACTTGATCATTCTAAAACTGTTCAGGAAAGGCCACATATTTTTTGTACTGATACATTCTCAAATGAGTATCTAGTTTCAATACTTGTTTTAGTATTGATTTAGTATCTTATTTTTGATATTTTTGACAACCTTAGTATGTATTGTGGTTTACTGATGAATTAAAAAAAGGTTCTATTCGAAACGTGATATTATGATGGTTTGTTCACTCGGATTTAAGAAAGGTCTCTCACAAAATAATGGATGACACAAGCAAACCAAGGATCAAGGACTGGACTGACATAATAACAGACATTAGAAACATGGAAAAATGGCATTTAGACTAAATTTGAAAATGGACAAACTTTGGATAAAATGGGACATTTCTGTTGAACAATGTGTGCCATGATTTATTGTTGTTGTTGAGTTGCTTTTAATGAATGAGCCAACTGAAAAGGTGCATTTACCGCCACCTACTGTAGTTGTACGTCTTCAATGTATGTGTTTTACGCTATACCGTAAAAAAAAGAGAAAGAGAGAGAGTAAACTTCAATTGGATGTAATTTGATTTAATTAGATGTCTTGTGTTGCTTTTGTTTGTTTTGCTCTCTGTTTGTGTCATTTTCTGTGTTCTGTGTTCTGTGTTCTCTCTTCTCTGTTTGTGCTGTGTATTCCAAAATATGAAAAAAAGGTTCTCTTCACAGCTGTTGGATTTGAACTGCAGGTATCAGAAGTTAACCCAAGTATTGATATCAGGACTGAAAAGCTGGGCTCTTCCTTTCCAACGAAATAAAATGTGACCTTAAGCGAAATGCCCCTTTTCAGAATAGAATAACTGCAGTAATCATGACTGTTTTATGCATATGAACTATATAAGTTTGACAAAATGATTGGGTTGACCTATAAGAACAGCAATTTCCACCTTCAGATAATGCAATGAAAAATCCACTATCCTAAAATAAAAAAGTGACTGAAATGCACATGCTGTTTGCAAGCTTAAAACATTTTGGGCAATTAAATAAGTTATTTATGTGACTATGAAGCGTTCTTGATTTGCAAAGTTTCGTTATTATATTAACTATCCAGTATCAGTAAGGAACAATTGACTCTGCATATTATACTTTGATCAATACATATTGTGTTACCAGCTCTTTCCTGTCACAAGGTCTGACAAGCCAGTGTTTTATTTGAAGGGGCACCAAGCCTGGATTAGGTGGTTTGATTGTCAAAGCAAATTTGTTGTATAAGATGCTATATTTGACCTTATAGACCTCTCTAAGTGTTTAGAATCATTTACACTATAGGCAAAACTCTTTTTTTTTTTAAATTTTTGGTCAATTTGTTCTCTCCACATACTGCATGCTTTCACTTGGAAACAACAACATTGTGCTGTCCTAAATATATTTTAATACTTAACGTTATCAATTTTCATCTCATAGATTTATATGGAATTATTTTCAACGGCTGTTTTGTCAAAATGTATTTCTCCCCCAAAGAGACATAAAGATCAGCCCTTAACGTAGCACCAAACTTTAAACTCTTGTACTGTACAAGATTTTGACAAATCGTACAGAAGGATTTGTTCATAGTTTGTTTGTTTGTTTTTCAGATCTCAAATGCTAACATTTACAAAATCCCCTTTGTAAATTCGTTTGTATCTAGTATGTCATCAAAAAAGGACAATATTTAAACCTGGCTCTACAAATCGTAGTGTGAAATTGGGGGATGAGAGAGGGGAGGACATGCAGCAAATTGTCAGAGTCGAATTCGAACTCACGACACTGCGGCCGGCTGCACTTGGAGCCTGGCATATGTGTCCTGTGCTTTAAAGGCGTAATGAACAATTTTTTGGCACCAAATCTGAGTTTTATTTCCTCGTGGCGTGGACTGCCGATTAGTCCTGCCACGTATCAATCATAGGATGCACCTACTGCTCAGCTGCAGCCACGTCGGCTCGTCCCCAGGAGAGCAGCATGTTTCCCTGTGTCTAAGTGCATTGATCTATTATAATATAGTTCCCTCAGTGTACGGGACAAAATGAAGACAGAGAAAGTCAGTTCAAGCTGGCTCAGAAGAGACGGAAATCTACGGGAGACGAGAGATGCAATGCGATCCGTCGCGCTAATAAACAAAAGCACGTGTGTTTTTTGTGCGTCTGCACGGGGGGAGTGCGCATGCGCACTTCCGCCTGAGTTCTCAAATCGGCGAAAAATCGTCCATTACACCTTTAACCGGGCAGCACGTGCAATGTGCCTTTTAACACATGAAATGCGTGATGATTTTTCCCCCCCTTAAATTTATATAAGTAATCTACACAAAAACCTTATAATGTATATATCTAAATATAAGTTTGTTTTCCTGTTCCCCCACAGTGTCTCGCCTTAATTTACCTTGTTATAAATTGTAGTACAATAATGACATTCATTGATTATGAGCTTGTGCTATATTTACTCCTTAACAAATAACAGAGCCGGTTGACAGTTGAGGTGTGAGATTACCTCCCTGCTGTTTGCATGACTCATTTGGCTCCCAGCACCTTTTGAAACTCCGCTGCTATCTTTATCTGCGTCTCCACATTCTCGGGAGCAAAATAGTGGTGTGTGGTCATGAATGTTGCTGTTGTCACTGTTTCTCACCCGTTTGCACTGTGGGGCATCTACACAGCCTTCATGACTCCGGCATCCTGCTTTAAAGCCAAGTCTTACACAAGAACCCAAGTCTCCCAGCTCATTGAAATTCAGGGCAAAGCTTCAGCAAGATTTGAGTGACAGGTGTGCTTTCTTGTTAGGAGAAAAGCCTCAGATTTTGATTTTGATTTGAATTCCACGGCTAAAAATGTAACCAGGGCTCATGCCTGCAGTAAGCCGCGCTTCATCCTGTGCTTCTGATCCTGAATGTGTGTGAGTGTGTGAGTGTGTGTTGCGGAGGGAAGCGAGGAAGTAAGTGCCAATCTCCCCCATGATGCTTTGCCATCTGCCATGTTTTATGCGTTCTGTTCTTTTGGATGTGTGCGTAATGTTGCCCTGTGGGTGTACATTGTGTTTGTTAAGTGTCATTTGCCTACAGCGTTTGGGGTCATTGGAAAGAGGAGCTGGCCCCTCCCACAAGGTGACTAATGCCAGAGCAAACTTTCACCTTCTGCAAACTGGCACAAAAAGTCGTCCAACTCGAGGCAGATTGTGGATAATGTAGAGTTGAAATTTAACACATTCAGCACCATGGACAGTGCCACTCCTTTCCTTATTAAAGGATGTGTCAGGAACTTTATACACAGTTAGGACCATTCTCTGCCCATCTCGTCATGCTATAAATACTCTTTTTAAATTAATTCTGTGGTGGTCCTTAACTGATACATTATTCATATAGACCTGCATTTGGCTTCATATGTTGTGTTGTGGAATATTCTATAGTCTATAGACCCTTTGAAATTTTGTAAGAAAAAAAACAACCAAACAAAAAACAACAGAATATATTAAAATGTGAAGATTTAAAGGTTGAATGGACATTTTTTTTGGCCCAAATCTGAGTCTTATTTCCTCCTGGCGTGGACTGCCGATTAGTCCTGCCACGTATCAATCGTGCGGCTCGTCCTACATTTCCGCGTGTCTAAGCGTATTGATCTATCATAATATAGTTCCCTCAGTGTACGGGGCAAAATGAAGACGTACAAAGACAGTTCGAGCTGACGCAGAAGTAGACAGAAATCTACGGGAAACGAGAGATGCGATCTTTCGCACTAATAAACAAACGCACGTGTGTGTTGTATCAGTCCGCACAGGAGAGTGCGCATGCGCACTTCCGCCTGCATTCTCAAATCGACAAAAAATCGTCCATTGCGCCTTTAAGGTTGTTTTGGCAATTATAGACCGCATGGTTAGAACACATTAAATAATCTTGATTTTAAAGTCTTACTGGAAAACAGATATGAATTATACTTTTTGTAAATCAAATAAAAATACTTTTTTTAGTCTAGAAAACAGTATTTATATGTCGTCTGTACCAGGCAAGTAAACTAACAATTATACTAAATTTAAAAAATCTCAATTGTCGCTTATTTTTTAGATACTTAAAATTAGTTTAATATAGATCCATAAGGGTGTCTATTGTCTATTGCAACTGATCCGTAAGTAATAATCGTTGTTATAGTTGTCTTTACTTTTACTTATACATGGCTGAAAGTATTAAACACATTCACAATTTCCAGCCTCACAAGAATACAAACAAAGCCGGCCAAAATTTTGTATTATATAATAAACTGTTTGTAATTGATATATTTTCCCACTGCATTGCTCAAAACTGTTTCTCAGTCCGCTCATCACAACAGGAAGCTCATCTTACCAGTAGAGTCCATGTACGTGGTTGTCATAGAGAAGTGTACCCTGTGAGATGGCCTCAGCCCACTGGTGGCCATAAAGCGTCCCAGGTAACAACAGAGCAGTGTGTGTGGGGCGGGGCCAAGGTGAGAAAAACAAAATATGTCACCCACAGCAGCCTTATTACATCAGTCTGATAGAGCACAATAACCACCTGAGCTGCTGCTGCCATTACCGCGCCCATGAGCGTGTAGGCCCATCAATCTGCGTGTCGGGACGACCATCTGTGCTGTTTCAGGAAACAGGTAATAAGAGACCTCCGCTGTGTGCGGTGGGCTGCCCAACCAGCAAGTATGACGCTGATGCAGAAGCTGTAAACCGAAGTTATGAAACACAGGTGTGTGCTTAATAAACGAATAAGCACAGAGGAGGGACATTTATCAACTACAAATATGGAATTGTTGTTTTGAAGGAGGGGTCGGTGAAAATGACAACAATTAATATCACAATGTTTTTGGAATTATCTCCATTACAATATTCGGGCGATGTTAATGTAATCCATCAGGAACGTGCCTGTTAATTTTTTTGTCAGGGTTGACGACTTTAAAATGAACCCAAAGTTCAGAAATATCACATTATTCTCTTTGTTATAGGGCTGGGACTTGGTGATGGAAATCAAATTGTAATCTCTCTCCTGTAACAATGGGCTATTTTAGTAAAATCACCATGAGTTGCATTTTTTTCAGCTTTATGCTCAAACATAGATATGTTCTGGACACGTTTCTCATATTTAAGTGTGAAATTTCAGAAGAAGTAGCTGACTTTATTTACCCCTATAAGGCAATATAAAAATACTAAGTGTAAGTTACATGAATCATGATAAAATCAAAATCTTGATCTGAATTTTTTTTGACATAATATTGCCCACTGCTTATTCTTCAACTGCTTTTTTTGCGGCCTTTATAACTGTTCTTATTAGACAATATACTCAATATTCTAAATATGCATAGCTCCAAAACAACAACTGCGATATTATAACATGTTTTGACATTTCCTATTACTATTTTGAAGATAAACCAAGATTACAATATTGAGTATGTATAATTTTAAAAACAATGTCAAAAAGTTACTAAAAGTCTTGCATACTATGAAGCATTTTTGTGTTTCATTTTACAGCTCATTAATTCATTTTTGATACACAAAGCTCTGTCCGGACATTATGCACCATTCTTTTAACACAAACAGTTTCCAGGAGAATCCAAAAATCTATTCCTACATGAGAAACATGAAATAGTCACCAGGGCCAGCGCTTTGTTCCAGCAGCCTGGATAAATGGAGATGGTTGCACTGATATAAATGACCAAAGTAAAAGGCATTCCTAATCAATTAAATCACTGCACACTGGGAGGTAAGTCACAAGTTAAAAGATGGATAATTCTGTGGTGGAAAAAGGAAGTCATAATTCTGCTGATTATAATTGCTTCATAAGACAATACTATTTGGATTGGCTGCCAGACATGGAGAGTAACACAACTGATTACTCATTGGCAGTTTGTGGTAACAACAATAGAAGGGAGAGCAGTGGTCATGACACTTCTTACTCACTAACACTGACACTAGTATTGTGTACCTTTTACTTCAAATTCAATACCAGTTCTTCTGTAAGGCCATCTATATATTGCCATTAGATTTGCGATTGACAAAAAACTGAAAATGACATTGAATGCTGACAAACTAATAAAAGAATCCTATGTATTTCAGAAGATGTTTGTACGTATTGAAACTACAAGGTTGTTCTTTTTCATGCAGAATGAGATGGGATATTTGTGGAGTCAATTATGGTACTTCAGAAATTGCAGCTTTTGTCAGTTGCTAATTGCGGCTATTCAAATTGTGATTCAATTGCGTTTCAATCGTTTGTTCTTGTTCAGATTCAGCACGAGGACCTCCATTTTGTGGGAACTTTCTCTTGAATTCGTCTTATGCCCTCGAACATCACACCATTTTATTTACTTCACTAGGGCTGTCAAAAAGAACAGTTTATCTATTCTGAATTAGGGATGTCAAGATGTTAGATAATTGATAATAAACTATTATTCAGGTCACAATATAGTAACAAGAAGTAAACAATGATATTGGTGAGAATCAACAACAACAACAACAAAGAAAAAAAGTAATGTACTTTTTTATCAGGCTGTTTGTGTGACAATATCATGTCTTTTTCATTCAAGAAAGTTTAAATTTATAAAGCTAGACTTGAACGATTTCACTGTTGTTTGGTCAAAGTGCAAACAATCATTAATAATTGTACATTTGTGATGTTTCTTCTCACAATAATTGTAAAACTAAAATGTGATATTACACCCTTATTCTGTATTTAAATGAATCATCTGAAAGGCAATTGGTGAAAAATGCTGTACTGTTATATTTCTAAACATGAATACACATCCTGCTACATTGAAGCTGTCATTATTTCATTAAACCTCTGTGCTGCGGTTGCCAAGTCTATTATACAGAAGCCTGCCTCTTCACACACAGGAAATGATCATGTTCTCCAGAGTTAACCGCTATTACATTTGCATGTGCCTGGACTCGCCTCTTGCACCGCTGCGTCGTCCGCTGTATCTGTTTTGGGCCACTCCCTCGACATTCACAGCTGTAGGACGCTCTAAGCCCTTTTGTTTGAACTGTTTCAAATGACCAACAACAGCTGGAGCAGCCGGTGGCAGGCAGCTGGGGAGAGGAAGAGGATTTGGAGCTACAAGCAGGGGTTAGAGTGTGCCGAAAAGACAAGGAGATGAATGATAGGGCGCCACGGAGGAAGTGGTGCTGAGGGAGGGAGGTTACAAAGAGAGGAAGAGCGGAGGAGGGAGGGAGCGGCCAGTGAATATGAAGATCCAAGAACGAGCCAGAGAAAAGCGAAGAATCAGAAGTTAAAACATACTAATGAATATGGGTGATAAAACAAAATGTAATTTGTAACATTGTAAATGTTCGACTGCACTTGAAATAAGAACAAAACTTAGTTCAATTAACAAATCCATCTTATCTATCTAGTATCTTAAGAAAGTCAAAATATACTCAAATCAAGATAAATGTTACTTTATTTGACAGTTGCAAATAATTATACATATTTTTCACATTGGTCTGATAATTAAACCTCCACTAAAACATTTAATGACAAGTTTTAACAGATTTCTGACTATTGTTTTCAGAATATTAAATAGAAAAAAAAATCTGAGGTTAAAATGTGTCAATATTGCCCACTCCTAATATGGATTGATCATTCTTATTGTTTTATTTTTTTTAAAGACCATATTTTCTTGTATAACCGTCTTGTATAAATATAATTATGCTCAAAAGGAAGTCTAAACCTACATATGGAATCTATAATCTATTTATTCATTCATTCCTTTTCTACCCCTTGTTCCCGTTAGGAACTATAATCTACTCTCAGAGTATTTTCCTTTGGAGTAGTTTTGTGATCCGTCTTTACTGATCTTTAGTGCAATCATCTTTTTTCTTTCACTGTTACTACTTTGGACAAGCGTTGGAATTATCTGGCCTAGGGGAGGGTGACATGGACAAAAATCTCGATAACTTGAAAGTGCTAAAAATGTGCCTGTAAATGTCTTGTTGTGGTACAAGTATTGCACAAATGTGAATGGACCATAAATTGAACCTCAGAAAAATCACTTTATACCTTGTTTTTGATGTAATTTTAAAAAGGTGATTGGTTTGATATTACGGTATATTTTTTTGCATTATCTCTAAAACAAAAATTATGATATGAATGATGTTTAGATATGTTTCCCACCTCTAATCTTTCTGTAGAGTTGTCAGTTGTTTTAACTTTTTCATAAAGATACTCATTGCTACTTGGACCATGTAACTGAACTTGATATTTTCTATCCACTTGAGGATTAGGCAGCAGAGCCAGACTAGCCAGGGCTTTGTCAGCAGGTGAAAGACTAGAGGGAGGGACGCTGGATCAGTCCAGAATGATAGATCGGGTTAGACTGAGGTCACAGAAACATCAAATTGCCAGAGCAAATCCACACCCGACGAAAGGAGACAGAGCAGTGCACTGTACCTCCAACGTTTTAGTGGCAATGTGGCTCCACGCAGAGCAGCAGCCATAGTTAGATTAGCCGGGCCAAATTGAGTTTCCATAAGAGGAGAATTTACTTAACATGCTGCCAATGGTGCTTGAATGAACCCTGATCTGATTTGCCTTATCACGTTGTTCAATTGAAAAGGGGAATGCTGAAAGCTTTTCTCTCCGACGTCTATTACACGAGATAAGCGAGAAAAAGATAGACACGACTTTTTTCAAACGTGAGCTATTTTTAGAGAAGGCGGTGGCAGACGGTAATATGTTTGAGCAGGTCATTAGCTCAATAAGTGATTTGCGGGACTCGTTGCATATGTAACTCACCAGAAATGCCTTTTTCATTTACTAACACCCAATAAGGGCTAATCAGAGCCACTTTGTCGCCATATCAGTGTAAATGTGGAACTGCATTACTGTGTCACCATTTAATTTAGCCCTGTGAATGCAAAGTATAGTGACCCCAAGTACACAACTCACATTTCTATATCAGTAATGGCATTTTAATAACAGTACCCAAAGTCTGGACAAAAGTAGGCCTGACACGATAATTAATATATTGACTTATCGTTCAATCAGTCAATAAAATTGTATTTATAGAGCACAATTAGTTCATAGCGCAATTCAAAGTGCTTTACAACGTTAAAGACACATAAAAAACATTCAATAAATCATAGCTGATCAAATATATTTTGAGGAAAGAATCATTTCAAACCTAAAACCAATGAATACATTTAAGTGCACCTTCTTTGGAATTCAAATTGAATTAAAATGATTTAAATTTGCTTTTAAAAACTCACAATTATCCCTTTTTAGTTCTCTGATTATATTGTGGCCTGAATAATACAGAATAATCTTGACATCCCTACACCACAGTTCTGCCGTTATGTAAAAAGTGTGTTCTATTTTCTTGTGGCCCCATCACCTTTTTGAAAGTGTGTCGCTCTTGGTGCCAGGCGGTGCAGTGATTTGTATGGATGATGTTATTGTGTGTGATGTACGACGGGTTAACAAAGGCTGTTTTCTCATTTGGCCTCTCCACCTGCGTTCTGACACACTACATGAGAGAAGGGGGAGGGCAGCACTGTGGCGTTATTGACGAGCAGACATGGCGCCACAACAATGGTCGTCTAAATCCCCGTAAATCAGCCCCAACTGTGAATAATAGAGCCGTTTTTTTGTACTTTAACTACTATTGAATTTGAGTTTAAACCGACCCGTCAATCCTGTTTGTGTAAGTGTTTTCTATTACTCAAATTTGAGCTGAATCCCTGCATTAACGCTTTTATGTGCTACAGAACACTCAAACGCTCACTGCTAAAAAAAGAATTAGGCCAGAGTGAAATTAAATTATTATTAGGACCTCTTGTGGGATGAAAAAAAGTCTTGCAAATGTATTATTGCGTTTTCTTTCGCGGCTTAGTGGCAAAGCAGCCGGGTTACTGCAGAGGAAGTACACACAAACGATTCTTGTAATTTTTCCGCAGCGGCTCTATTGTTCTTGCATTAGTTCATTTGGAGCTGTGCCGCTTGAGCTGTTAATCCCAAGTCACAAGTGCTTTGACTAAATACGAAAAATTAATCCTGCATTAACATAAATTTGTTTTAAATAGTTGGTGTTTTGAACAATATGTAAATGAAGGGTGCAGAATCTGTCCAAATCTCTCGTCGACATTGCTTCATACTATACATATTTTAGTGTTGTTGTGATTATAAAATGACAGACTTTATTTTATAGCAGACTTGATACTCTTAAACCATTTTGATACCACAGGTTTTGACTTCCATCTGAATGACATTTTTCATTGACAACCCCAGTTTCTCCTCAGCGCTGTCTTCTGGTTTAGACCTAGTTTTGTCTTTCATAGGTTTCAGATTCCGGAATATATATGCAACATATTGAGGACTTTTTCCAATTCAAAATGTAAAACGTTTTGTTTTAAATTGTTATTCGCTATGGCAACTGTCCTAGATTCACATCGTTCTGAAACTCGTGGATTTTTCTGTTATCAGTTCTAAAGCTGTTTCGGAAAAAGTTCAGTTTTGTCATATTACAATGTTTTCTCCCGTATCAATACTTGTTCAAAGAAGTTTTTATACTAGTTTTAGTATCAATAAGTATAGATTTTTTTTTGACAACCCTAATTTCCCCAGAGTGAGTATGAGAAACCTGTCAGCAAGTTATTGACTATCTGACCCCGGATATGGCCACAAATACTCACTCCAGTCACACTCATAAATAAAGATAAAATATAATATGTAGATAAATGGTAATGTGTATCCCTTTTGGCTCATTGTCACATCGCTGACATTTGGTTGTACCTTGTTTTTACTGACCTTTCTCCCCCTGTGTGTTTGCAGAGTGCTGTACCTCCACTGACTAAAGCCCGACCCGATTCTCCACTCTCGCCGCACTCTCCCTCTGTGGTACCATGCGCCTGAGCAGGACGGGCGGCGCTCTAGTCCAACCCCGGAGCGCTGTTTGCCTGAATCTGCTGCTGCCTTTGATGGTCCTGCTAACATGTCCACTGTGCTCTGAGTCGGCAGCACTAGGTACGCCAGCTTCCTCTGTCCATTCATTGATTCTATTGGTTTTCAAGACTGTGCGTGTAGCCATGGCCTCATTGTTAATGTGTGTTGATAAGCTGAGAGGTCCCATCAGCATGCGCCTCATCATCGCCTTGATTACAACATTTCCACACATTCACTGCATCATCGCACCACCATATTTTATTAGATCACCTAGACAGAAGCTGAAGAAGCAACAACGCTGTCCTGAACAAGAGGCATTAATGAGTGTTTAATGTTGAGAATAAGAATAAGAGACAATAAAAACAAGAATAGCAAAAAAGTTTAAGTCAAATTAGCATTCAAACATCAAGTTAAACAGACCTTAAATCTAAACGTTAAATAGAATGTTATGATATGTTTTAATACATTTGAATAAAATACAAATTATTCAAAAGGGAGTCAAAATAAAAGTAGTAAATACAACACTGTGCAACTAGAGTAAAACTATTATGTACATTAAGATGCTATGACCATATTATGTTTAGTGCAGTGCAGGTCATTTACATAACAGTAGATTAATAGCCAAGATGTCATGTTCCGTATGATTTTATGCAGTGCACAGAACTAGAAAGACTTGATGGGTTTATTTCTGCGCATGTCTTTATTCTTGTAGCCATGCTAATCAAACTATTGCCATAACTGTAGCACCATCTAGGTTCAGGCGGTGCATAATAAGGCTTGTAATTTAATAGACTCCACTTAATCCAACCCAAATTGAAGCACTCGTCTCATTCTTATCACGTGCGCGTTGCAATTCTTCTACATTTTTGTGATTTGCGTGTTCAACGGGCAAAGGGATTGCCACAAGACTGGAATACATCAAAATATATTGTATTTATAAGTGTATTCATGAAAACATTTAATATTACGCATCTTTAATTGTTTCATATTACCCACGATCAAATATTCATTAATGACACAGCTCATTCATTTCTTATGTATTACATGTTCTTGGACAGAGAACACAAGCAAAATTGACAAAAGACAAACTGGAAGAGATGCATTATTAACGCGCCCTGTAGGCCTGTCACAGTCTGCCATATCTGTAGAGGAGGTGCATGCCAAATGTGACAACAAAATGATCAATAGCACGGACGACAATGTGTGCATTTAGGATTTTTGGATTTAGATATATTGGTAGCTAATATGAAGTCTTGCGCATACTAAACAGCACCACACCAAATCATTTTTATAAGTCTGTAAGTACGAGGAGAATTCTTTCACCTTCGACAAAGTGGCAGAAGACACAGTGTTCTCCCTGAACCGTTGCGCTGTATTTGCCACTGGGTCTGGTTCTGTTTGAGCGCAGCAGGAGTCACTAAGTCACTGGAATGATTACATCGTACTAAGGTGCTTAATTAAAAAGAGCCGCACGCCACATCAGTGCTAGACCTGCCTGTTCCGCACAGCTAACCCAGCCATTAAACGCACACAGAACCTCATTACTCCCTTTTATTTCTATTTTAGTGTTTTTGTAGCCTTCAGATCATAGCAAGTCATCGCCGGGTGCAAATCCATCCGAGCCGCTGCCTGATGGGGGCTTTTCCTTGGCTCTCTGAAGCAGCTTAAGTGGTAACAGCGCCAGTGGGGCTTGGTTCTGTGCGCGGATTGGTGTTGGAGGGTATTTAAGAGAACACAGACAACATTTTGGCCCGCGACCGAAAGCCACTGAAAGCCGTGTAAAAGACCCAAGTAGCAATGTGATTTTTTTTTTTTAATCCCATCGCCAGAAGTAGTAGACACTTCCTCTTGCACTGCAACATCTTTTTTTCATTGACATTTTCATATTGTTGGCAGGGATAAATGAGCAATTTGTTCAATGCTCTTTCTGGCTTTCTGTGAGCTTAATAGGCAGGAAATATCCGTCTCTGAGAGCTAAAATGGTGGCCATAAAATTGCTCCAAGTGAATACTATGCTGTGGTAGAAACTGCGGCTGGTCGCTCTTTGCTATTGAAGATCATAGCAAAAGGAAACCACTTTAGGGCAATATACACTAGCTGCAATTTTGAGCTTGTGTTGTTAGTCTATTTGCTGTCAAGGCAGTGCGTTAAAAGTGCAAAAGGCAGTGTGGGGCAAGAGATGGAAGATAGAAAGACACATTGCCTGGTTTAGATACAGCGGATCGCAACTGCAGCTGTGACACAAGCTGTGCGTTGGTTATGTTTAGCTCACTTCATCTGCATTAGGCTGATTATTAGACTGTTATTGGACTCTAGCAGCTCTGTCACATTTCAGATTTGTTTACAAGGTCCGATTTCACGTCTCACCGTGGACAGTCAAAAGGTTTTGCCGTTCACTGTCAAACGTGGTGATGTCATCTGCATAACTTCTATGCACGCGTTTCAGCTTTTGCATTTGAAGCTGTTGATAATTAGTTATTTTTTCATGTTGTTGACCACCCCTTTAGTAGCACTGGGATAGCAGTCCTGTTTTGTTTAGAATGATGAGACAGCTTTAATTTAAGCAGTTTATTTTTCCATAGGTGCACTATGTAACATTTTCCGGTTTAGGGTTTGCCACCTTCTTTCCTGCATGAGAATGTTATTGCCTCCACTGAATGTTCTACAATGTTCCACAATGTTCTGATTTGAGCAGCGTAAGTGCACAAGCATGGTCTGTTCATCACTTTTATCACAGTACGGAATGGAATTTAAATCGCAAGTTGAGTTGGCGCAGTTATAGTAAAAACTAAACTAAACTAGTAAAATGAACAAACGAAACATATAACAAATCGCAATAACAATACTTGTCAGAAACCCCCACCCCCATGCAGGTCAATGCATGGCAGGAGGGCTGAAAATGGTTTGTGCTGCCAGTATCAGGAGATGGAAGGACAGATGCCTCAGGATGTGCTTGTTAGTCCTTGATAGGTAGCTGGTATTCTCTAGTTTCCTGAGTGAATCGACAGTGGGACCTCACCCACCCAGACGCTGCAGGAGTGGGAGGAGGGATGCAGGTTGCCATGGTAAGGGTCATCCTGACTTCACCCTGATAGATTCTGCAGTTAAGCCCAGCACCATGGCAACAGGACACAGACACGTAGCAAAGGGGTGGGCGCTTTAAGTTGTTGACTGATCTGACTCAGGCGCAGTGAAAAATATAGCTCTGGCACTCCGAGGGAAATGATGATTATTATTATTGATATTTGGCACACGTCTTCAAGGCCACGGCAAACATGTGTGTGTGTGTGTGTGTGTGTGTGTGTGTGTGCGTGTGTGTGTGTGTGTGTGTGTGCGTGTGTGTGCGTGTGCGTGTGCGTGTGCGTGTGGTGTGTGTGTGTGTGGTGTGTGCGTGTGTGTGTGTGTGAGTAGTTAAAGGGAAAATGCATTCAAGTAAAAGGATTTTATAAATGTTTACTATAGATTTTAACATATGTTTTCTTAATTGTGTTGTCACAATACAGATTTCAGTACCAAAATTGTAATAATATATTTTCGACACTAAACAGTTCTTTCTTATCAAGTTTCGATACTCATTATAGTATTGGTTGATATTTGATTATCGATACTTTTGACAACTGTAATTCATACATTTCCAATTTAGCACTGACTTTTGATGGCATAGACATAGCAAAGACTATGTTAATAAGACTAAGTTAATAATGCAACATGCCTTTGTTCTGTTTCATATTTTATATTTATAAACCAACAGCATTTCAAGTTGCGGCTCAAAAATGTTTAACTCACAATCTATTTTAGAATACAGGAAAATGCACCAGAATTATCTCCTATCCAAATGACACCTCCTGATAAGAATACATTTAAACCAATTCTGTGCTGTGAAAGAGCAGCCAACACTTTCTCCACCTGTGAAACGCTCATATGTTGTGACAAGCTTACTGCGGCGCGCGGTCTTGCATCTGCAACCGTCCTGCCCGAGAGGTTATCACAGCGCACACAGAGACATGGAGAGAGAGGAGATGTTCTCCAGAAGCACAAGCCCATCTTTTATTTATAATCACAGGAAGTCCTTCGCCGTGTCCTCTAGATGATACGCAGGAAGCCAATGCAACACACAGTCATCAGATCACAAGTGGTTCGGACCGGCGCGGGGACAAGGGCGTGGTCCCACCGTGTCTTAAAGCAGCCATGTGGGTTGTAGTTTGATTTTCCTGTTGTGTTTCTGATGTTGCAGCGCCTCCAAAGTTCACCAAGATTCCCACGGATCAGATCGGAGTGTCGGGAGGGGTGGCATCATTCGTGTGCCAGGCCAGCGGGAATCCCAAACCGGTCGTCTACTGGAACAAGAAGGGCAAGAAGGTCAACTCCCAGCGCATCGAGGTGGTTGTCACAGTGCACGGTTCAATGGGCCAACAAAACAACACCATTTAATCTATAAATTTTTTGCTGCTGTGTTGCTGAGGAGTTGGGGATGTTGTTCAGGATAGTAGAAAACAAGATGATAACCTTGTTAAAATATAATGGAACAAATATTTTTTTACATTTTTAAAAGGAAGCAGAATATAAATGTCAAAAGCAGTTTAGTCAGTGGATTCAACAATGACATTTTATTAGTTTATTGTTGCCAGAAAACAAAACAAAGGAAAATCATTCAGTCTCTGCCGTTGCACACTTTAGAGCAGGGTTGGGCAATCATTTTCCTCCAAGGCCCATATTCAAATCCAGGCAAGTAGCGCAGGGCCAGCCCGCAAAAAATCCCAAAAATGAAATATCAAATAAAATATCACTTTTCTATCAAATATAGGCTATTGAATCTATTACTTAATTCATTACATGTCAGATTTATTAAGGATACAAGTGCAGAAAGATACCTGAGGGCAAAAAAGGATTTTTTTTTTTTTTAATATTACTTGGACAAGCTTGGCGGGCCGGATTGAAAGGCGCTGCGGGCCGGATGTGGCGCACGGGCCGTAGTTTGCCCACCCCTGCTTTAGAGTCCTGGGTCCAGACCAAACTGAGGGAGCGGTCGAGTTTCAAAGACTCTCCCATTAAGTGTCATTATTTTACGTGCCTCAAATGAAGGGCCAACACGTTTAAAGGTAGCAACACAACACTTATGCACCTTTGTAAACCCGGCACCAAAACCATCTGCATCATTTACAATATTTGCTGGCTATTGCGAATTTTCTTATCAAAATGCATCATGGCTTGGTTAGTTTTTCATGCTCCAATAGTGTTTAAAAATACTTGAGTCTATATCACTATATCACAGAGCTCTGGCTCATTAAGGGTTTTAACTAATAGTCTAATCAATACGACTTTTTACAGCGATGCTATTTTGAGCATCTGTTTCCTTTAGATCTTGTTTTGTCAGTCGCATCTCATGGCATTAATGATGATGATTAATAAGTTTCCACATTTGACAACGCAGTCGACCAGTTTGAAGTGGCTGGTACTGGGTATGCTGTATGTATATGCATATTGTACTATGCATTTCAACATTGCCTCTTACATTGGAGAGCTTAATTACTTTGTGATTTATTAATACAAGTGTGTCAGTGATGATAATATCTCATCATCCAAGAAGCATCTAACGGAAATGAGATCCAATCCTGCAGCTACACAGGGGCGTGCTACTCTGTGTTTGTGAACCAAAGATGGCCTTTTAAGATTAGAAGCAATCAGATATCAATGTGTGAGCTGGGACTTGCACTGGCTTACAGTGACTCACAGACTTGAAAAACTACACGCTGAAGGTCAGACATACTGTACACACTTTTCTTTGTGTAGAGAAATACAATATCTAAATTTGCAGTAGGTTTTGTATTGAATGCTGTTCATGGTGAGAATGGTAAGGGTCAAAAGAAGCTTGAAAAGGGGGAAGGGAACTTGTGTTTGTGACGTTTGACAACTGACACTTACTCATACTCAGGTTACAGATAACTTGATATCAAATTTTAAAGGTTATAATTACTGTGAAAATAATCCTTCTCAAATATTGACCACGTTCAAAAACATCTATCTATATTACTGCCTGGCCAGCTTTATTAAATCAAACTTTCTAAATAAACAATTGTCTTTAAGCTTCTTTTTCTTTGACATAATACAATAACTTATTTACTGTAGGTTTATTCATTAGTAAGTAGAGCTTACATATCATTTTAGTGTCGCTTTTACAAATTTGGCACTGTTTAATCATATCATTTCTTTTATTTTCTGACTTTTCTTGACCAAATATATTAATAAGTGGTTTATTTGGCACTACTGAAGCCTGCACATTCTTTTGCCTGTTCAGACCATAGAGTTTGACGAGGGTGCAGGTGCCGTGCTGAGGATCCAGCCGCTGCGGGCCCCCAGAGACGAGAACATCTATGAGTGTGTGGCACGCAACAACCAGGACGAGGTGTCCGTCACTGCCAAGCTGGCCATTATCAGAGGTACACCTTTTGCTTATCGCCATCCTTCGCCTGTGCTGTCCATCTCATGTGTGACAATGACTGGAGCCAGGCCACACCCAGCAGCCCTCACAGCCGACTGCAGCGGAGCGTTTCTTTTTATAGTCCCTTGGAGTGCAGCCGAGCGTGATCAAGCCACAAGAGCAGTGCTTTAGTCCCCGCCCAGGTCAGCGTAGCCATGGCGCCTCCTGGCCTGCGTCGACGGTGTTAATCTAATGTATGCCGTGTCTCCTCCGCAGTCAAACTCAGCTCATGTCCTCCCGTGGAAGTATGTGGCGTAGCAGGTTAAGCGTAATAAAAAGGACGATTTCTCCGGCTGTTGGTATATGGAGGGAAACCAGGGGATTAGGCTAGAGTTTTGGTCAGCAAGCCGTTTCAGCAGAGGGGATTTTTAGCAAGGGGGGAGGGATGTGGGAGGGGTTTCGGGAGAGGTGAGGTAGTATGAACAGAAGATGGATGAGGAGTGTGGATTTGGCGGGGCTGTGGTGAGCAGAAGGCAGGTCGCCCAGGGTATAGTGTCCTGCCAATCTGTCCCCGCAGCACATCATCACGCACACTCAGTCTAAAACACATTAGTCCAGAACGGCAGCTCCGGGGCGGCTCCTCGTCTGTGAGGATGTTCCGCTTGTGTAAACCCTTTTCTTTCAGCGCTGTGTGGTGTAGCTAACCCCTGTCCTTTTATTAAAAACAAAATGAGCCAACTTAGTTTAGCCAGACCAACCTATCATCGCAGTGTGAAGAATGTTACTAAATACATCATTTTCATATTAATGACAATACTCTGATAAAAATAGAAGTATTTCTTTACAAACACAAACTATCTGTATTATGATTATTATGAGGTCAAGTCAACTTGTCCCTTGCACAAGAAATGTTATAGTAACACTTACAAAAGTCTTGGTGAGTCTTGGAGATGTTTCTATAGTGGTGGTTTGTTTAATGGTCAAACGACAGCAGTGTGTGGTCACCCACAGGATATGTGGTTCACTACCGGCCAATAATGGCCTAATGGATGGAGAGCCTGGTTAGTTGTAGAACATTAGGCTGTTGTCATATAATACATTCATGTGGTGTAACAGGGCAGTAGTGTTTGTAATTTCCTTCCCTGCTCAGATTTTGTATGTATTGCATGCTAATCTCATGTCTTGGGCTGATCTTTGCCTCCTGTAAGCCTTAAAGATGTAAAACACCACAAACAGTACTATTCCCTGTTTTCAGACTCCTCCTCATTTTATCTTTGTCTTTTTTGGTTTCATTTTGTCCCAAGGCAATGTCCGTTTCTAATTTCTGCCCTCTTGTATTATTCATTCTTTCATTTTCCAGACATCTACTTTGCGTGACCCTCCCTGTCTGTCTGGACTACCTTTCCTCTGTCTTTTAGCCAGCCCTCTTTCCTTTCTTTTATGTCTCGGTCCAAAACGCTGTTTTCGAACACTGCAATACAGCTCTGCCACCGCGAGGAGACATGAATATTCTGTAGCTCTACATATTTAAACCTCTAGTGGGTGAGAGATTCTCATCACCACAGTGTGTATTTGCATGCTTGGATCTAATCATCTCATATTTGAGCCGTGTGCCTCATATATCCACGGTAATCCTGTGCTCACCTCCCAGTGTCCCATTTTAGGTGAAAGGAAGGCAGAGAAGGGTTTGGCGGGTGAGGCAGGTGAGGCAGGAGGGGGAGATGTGTATCCATGACAGTGAACAGCCTTTCATGAGAACACAGTCAGATCCCAAAGTCCCCCGAGGCGCTGGCAGCACTGGCAGACCACTGGCTTTGGCTGTGTTTTGGTGAAGAAACAACTGCGAGTATGAACTGAGCGGATTACACTTCCACGCCTCTTTCATCACACACACCTCATCTCCTCTGCCTTATTGCCCCTGTGCTTTTATTCTCTTCCTTGGAGTCTATTTTCACTGTTATTTATAAGTAGGAAAGTGGCCCCACATCATGTCGACAAATATATTATAAAGAGGCCCAGCTTCTGAATGGCTGGGTTTTAGGAGGCACTGCTGTACACTGCTTTGTCTCATTGTGTACTGTGTTGTTGTGATCAATTATCATAAAGGTCCATTAGCATTTAAAGTGCTCCCCCTCAGCCCTCCTGTAGTCTGTAGACTCTCTAGAGTGCTGAGCTCTAGCCCTAACCCAGATCAGTCCTGACTCAGGCTCCCCTTTTTCAGCTGCTTTCTGAAACCAACCAGGAAGATGACATGGCAACCTAAAGCACGAGTAGTGAGAGAGCGGGACGCACGGGTGTGCGTTTTATCAATGTTTAAGCGCTTCGTGTCTGCTAGTGGGTGATAGAGGGAGAGAAAATCTGGACTCTTGTTTGTTTGTTTGCATGGTCTGTGCCGTGTCTGACAGTGTTCGTGTGTTCATTGTACTGCTGTGTCTGTCTGTGCACGCTCGTGCACAAATCGCATATTTGCCCAGATCTGGTTGGCTCTGTTGCCTGGTTTTGGGCATCAGGCCTGATTGCCCTTCTGCAAACATAACCAGGCCAAAATGAACGCTCCCAACCTCTTGATACACACTAAACACACAAACACTGAGCTCTGGGGAACAATGCCTCCGCCCACTGCCAACTAATGCTGTTGACACACTCTGTGTTTATATAAACACACAACACATTTCTCCATAGTCTGTCTTATCAATTTAACCAGGAGATGGAAAATCAGCAGTACTTTAGCACACTGTTTGTGTTTGATAAATGATTCATTTGCTGAAAAGTGTTATCAAGGCCATGCCTTCAGTCTCTATTTCAGGCAACATCTGAGTCATCCAGGATCATGGCTGTGTACCCATGGCGCTCCTTTGTCCATCTGAGTGAACCCCTGCATTTGTTACATACATCCCTCTGCATGATTAACTAGCATTCTCCCATGTGGCTCATTATCTATTCAGTCAATGTCACAAGCCATTTCTGCTCCGTAGTTTGATTTCCTCTGACAATCTCTGTGGGCTCCACATAGGCACACATTTCTAGAATTATTAAAATGCATAAAATATTTAGAACAATCTATGGTTGTGGTCTAGTCACAGACCATTCAGGTGCTCTGTTTCATACTGCGCAGTGATTTGCACATTGATTTGACTTGGTTCTCTTTTGCAATCCAATATTTTGCCCTCATTTATGGAACAAAAATACACTGTATTGTGACCACCATTGTTTTAAGGCTTATTATTTGTAATATAATTGCTAATTTCTGGACCACTTTGGCGAACAAAAGCTAAACTATTTAAAAAAAACACACTCTGTTAGTAATTTCTTTCTACCACAGTTAAGACCAAGTATCCATCTTGCCTGCAACGTCCTGTCATTCCCATCCTCTCTCCAGTGATTTAGTCCAAGGTCTACCATCACATTACATTATTTTCAGCAATGTTAAAGACCTGAACACAATATACAACCACTTACACACAGGCACAAGCCCACACCCCCCGGCCTGCTGCAGCGCCGCGCTCTAATTAACAGCCAGGGAGTCTATGTAGTAGTAGCTGCGGGTGATAAAAAGACCATCTGAACCCTCTCAGGAGATGGGGGGCGGTTGTCCTGAGGGGAGGGGCAGAGAGGAGCAGATGTAGGCCTTGCTTACTCTGCACCTCAGGGGAGATCGCCTTCTGACCTGCCTATTGATCCTGCCTTCGTCTTCCTTTCTCTTCTTCCATTTTTTGTCAATGGAAACACCTCTGGGCACTATTGGAGTGGATCATTAGCATTGATTGGTTTGGGATTGTTGGTGGAAGTGCTGTTTTGTTTAGGGGAAACAGGTTGGGTCAGGGTGATTCCCCTCACAGCGGAGTTTTGCTTGATTTGTACTAGTCGGGTTAAACAAAAAAAACAAAAAAAACGTGGGAGTGAAGTGTAAATTAAACACAGTCCAGCAGTGGGTGAACTTCATAGACATATTTTAAACCAACTAAAACTGAAATATAGCTTACAGAGTTTTTAACAAAATTGGAACAATGCTATAATGCAACAAAAGGTCTGAAACATAAGTATGTTATTTTATCTGGATGTATTGGTATAATTAAGCAGAACTAGGGAGGATATATTAAAGGTGTTGTACATGATTACTATTTTTTCCAATCTTACAGATGAGAAAAACATTCCTTTTAAAGTCTTGGCAGCTGTCCACATGTATAGTTCTGTTGTGTCTTTAGATATAAGACAATAGGGAAGAGATGATACCTAGAGAAGTTTTTTTTTTAAATTTATATTAAAGAAGATTGAGAACTGTTTTGATTGTCACTGACACTACTTTTAATTAGATTTTCACTTTGTCTCAACCTTTTCCAAATGAGTGTTGTAACTAAACATTACCCTCATCAAATTTAGCTTTCGCACTTAACTCCACTCCTCGTGCCGTGGCATTTCCCCCCCTCTCTTACCTCCTCTTAACGCCTGCATCAACAACCCTTGACATTTCTGTCTGAAAGCTCTCTTAAAGCTGATGACTGTGGAAAGGCGAGAACGAGAGCCATAGATCCTATCTGGCTTATTCCCTATCACAGAGCGCGTGCAAGCAGATGGCACACGTCTGTCATGTGGTTAGGTAGCGGGGAGCCCGGAGGAGCAGGGGAACCAAGCGAAAACACACACAGTTGATTCGACTAATGTTGGACCAGTACCACATAGATGCTTTGTTCCTTTGGTATCTGTGCGCTGACTTTTGTACGCACAACTCCTGCTGGTTTCATTTGATAAGTTACAGGTCCATGGGGAGGCATGTTTTTCCGAGGGATTTTTGAGCCGAGATAGACTGATATATTTGGTCGATATTTTCACTTTTTACCATATCGTCTTTACTCTCCAGATGGTTGGTTTTGGTCGACTTACTGCCTAAAGAATAAATATAAAGCTTTATTTTAGCATTTGACTGCGAAGAGGGCACTGCACAAAACATGACTACACTTCTCTCTTATGTTTGTGGTTAAATATCAAGACAAAAATATCATCAGAGTTTACTGGCCATCAGTTTCCCTGCATTTTTAACAATGGGTCTTGGCATCAACCATGAAAGTTGGCATAATCCCTCATTCATCCAGGAGTGTTGAAGTCATCTGTACCCTGTTTTACTAATAGATACATGTCAAAGTCATTATTGTCTAACTGTGTGGCTTTGGTTACAGCTGCTACCAAACTTTTAGTTGGGTGTTGCCCTGCCGACTTGATGTATTATCTGGACAAATTGCCGCGTTGCTAATGACTTCATCGCTTTCGGGAAAAGTGTGATATGTAATTATGTTAGAAGGTATGGGGGAGGAGGTGTTTATCCGTGCTCGCGCGTGACAGATCGAGTGGGCAAAAGGCTAAGGAGAGGTAGGATGCACGAGGGCTCCGCGGATGCTTGGTTACGTGTCTGGCCATCTGGACCGCTGTCACCGAGACGTCCAATCCATTCACTTCCTGCGCGTGTGTGTGTGTGTGGAGAGAGCTCACCTTTCTCAGTATGCAAAAATATGTACGCACCAAAACTCATAATATTCCCCTTTCAAAGTAATCAGACATAACCAAACGCGTGCAAAGACATCCCTGAACGGCCTCTCTAATTTGTGAGACATTTAAACAATTACTGCGATCAAGTCGTTATTACCCTCATTGCCCTTCCCCTCCTCTTGATCCCAGCTTCTAATTGTCACCGCTGCCTGCACACTGTTATTAGACCAGGAATCCCTGCATCTGCATGTGTTTGTGGGCTAGAAATGTGCTCCTATACAACATATAAGTGCGTGTTTAAGTAACTCCTGCTGACTGGGCGGTCTGTTTGCGCTGCCTGTCAGACGTTGACTAAAAACCTGCCGACTGAGTCACCTAATGACTAGCTGTAGGGAGCATTACACGCCTTTGATGAGGGAGAGCGCGGCGCAGGGGCTGTCGTGGAAGGGATTTTTGTTTTCAGGATGAGGCAGATGGGGAAAGGGAAAGAAGGGGTGACTTACAGCGCCGTGTGTGTGCGGGCTCAGCTAAATGCTTCTCTGTGCAAGATAAGTTGTTTGACTTCACAGCAAATCCCCTGTCTGTGTCTTTCGATGTTTCCCTGTTACGGCCTCAAAATGCATTGCAAAAAGTAGTTATTTCCTACATTATATTTTTAAACAAAAGCTATAATATTTGTTTTGATGTTTTCCTTGAACGGCTGCCACAGAAAATCATCAACTCACAGTTAGCAGTAATTTGCGTAATGAGCTTTCATAAATTATGTGCTGGTTTCTCGCGATCACACTATATTATATGCCATAAAGTTATTAAAGGTGCACTCTGTAACTATTGATTTACCTAAAACCAGTCTGGCATCAAACATAATATCTATCTCCAATGAGACAAGCTACCTGGCTAAGTTACAGGTCAGATCTGTGGAGAGGCGACCCTGCTCACTGTAATAATGTCTGTTTAAAGTAGTTGTCAGCAATAAAAAAACACATGTAAAGGAATAAATAAACACATAAGGAATAAATGCAGACACATGAGTTAAATACCATACTTTGGAAAGTTCCAGGCAAAGCAGTAACATCTCCATGGAGACAATAATGTGGCCTCCCCCACCACAAAAGTTACACAGTGTACCTTTCACCAAAATCAGAAAGCACTCAAAAAGAACATATCTGGCAGTAATTGACAGTGGAAAAGTTTTGTAAATGAAAAGATGTGGTTATTCTTGTGTCTTCATTGCTCATTGTTGACCTAGAATTGCTAGTTGTCATGTCTATTTGAAATTTGTTATTGTAATTTATGTATCTCTGTATATGTCGGAGAAACACCACCACTTTACGTTCAACTGTAATATGTAACGTCGACAACAGTTTTATTAAGTTTCGAGAAATGTCATCAGAAACAAACACAAACCTCCTCTAATCGTGTCCTTTTGTGCCCTTCAGAGGACCTCCTGCCCTTTGGCTTCCCCAGCATCGACATGGGCCCTCAGCTGAAGGTGGTGGAGCGGACCAGGACGGCCACCATGCTGTGTGCGGCCAGCGGCATCCCGGACCCCGAGATCTCCTGGTTCAAGGACTTCCTCCCGGTCGACCCCGGCACCAGCCAGGGCCGCATCAAGCAGCTCCGATCAGGTAACACCCCACACACACTTGGACTGATTCAAAACGGGTATAATCTTCAAGTATTTCCACGTCTTCCACGATTACGGTTTGATTTCTTTATTATGATGCAAATTACACCACTCCTGAGTTGTGAAAAAGCCTTTATATCTTTTTGAGCTTTCAATGGGTTATGTCAGTTTGCAAGATATTGTTCCACTTTCAAATCAGCTTTTATTGTGAGATATCAAAGACTACAGGCGCTTATCAGTAAATTAAAATATTATTACTGTGGTTCATTTCAACAAGTGAGAAAAGTGAAATATAATTCTTTATAAAGCTTTTTTCTTTGAGTGGTTTCTGCAGAAAATGATCTGCTTCTCAGTTTTCACAGATTATATGGCAAATGCCTGTCCAGACATTACACAACCCTATTTGGGGTTAGTTACAATGTGGGTAAAGCTTGTGGTTGTATTATATTAACATCTATATTGTTTTGATGTGAATCCTCTATTATACAAGTGATTTTATTGAATATTGTTTTGTTATATTAATGAAGGAAAACAGAATATTGAGACACTTATCTGCAGTATAAATACAATATAATGGTATCAGAGTATAAATACATTTAATGAGAGAATAATGAACACTATTCAGATGAAATAGCTACAATAATTTGGATTTTGAATGACTTGAAACATTAAATACGATGTTTCCCTTTAAATTGAAAAGCTGAAGTGCATAATTTTTTCCTTTCTCAGTTATTGATGTGCTTTAGACCTGGTACAAACTGCCTCGAAAGCTATTTAAAAGAATCCCTGGTGCATCATATTTTATTTTAATGATAAATCCGACCGTAGCGGCCATATATTAGCTCTGACAGAACTCAATCAATAGCTTTGGGGAGAGGAGTCAGCTTATTAAAGGCATAACTGATGTTCCTCTTATCTTTTTCCCCGCCCCGTTGAAAACCAGTGCAATAGACTGTGGGTGAGTGAAAGCCGTTAGGAGGAAAGATCTTTTTTGACAGAGTTGGGTTAGAGATGAAAGCGCTTTGCATCTTTGGAAAGGGAAAAGAATCACGTCAAATCTCTCTTGAGCCGGTTTATTCTGTGTTTATGATCTTCCACAGAGATGATAAACGGTCACCTGTAGTACGCAGGGACACATTTTCCCAGCCATTCGCGCTCAGGCGTCCTCGGGGAGCATAAAAGCGATGGTGAGGCGAAAGCGTTGTAGCTTCATCCATATTCCGCGCGCCGCTCAGCACCACCCGGCCAGATATCTCCCCATGCACCGACAGCCTTCACAGATCACTGCAGCCCTTTGTCAAAGCCGCTGTCTGGGTCTTCCACCGCGCTCGTCCTCATTTCAATCTTTAAAGTAATTCAAGTGTTGTCTTAAGTAAGTAAGTATAGGCTGTACTGCGGGATGGTTAATTTGAGATGTCAATTTCAGTTAATTTCCTGCACATTATTGAGAGCGTAGCGGTTGGTACTTCCGATGGATGTGAAGGGTGTAATTAACTTAGAGGAAATGCAAGGCTTGTTGTCAGTAGAAATACGACGTGTGTTTACGCTGCTAATAACTTTTTCTTTATATATATTATAGTAGGTTCACGGTAAGAAACAGATCTAAGTAATGGACAGAGATTCATTATTGCCTGGAAATAATGCAGACAAGTTGTAAATAAGACAAGAACTCTTTATTTAAAACAGAACGGCAGCAGTACAGTAGTCTAAGTATGTAAATATCAGAATCAGAAAAAGTTGTATATACCAAAGAGTTTAACAACTGATTCTAATTTGACGCAATTCGGACTTTATCTGCGCAAACGGCAGAAATGTTAAATTTGGGAGATTTCTGAAATTCTTACTACAGTTTGCGGCTTTGCCGTACAGAGACCGTGACAGGTATCAATGTAATTTGGATAACTTTTGATGTCCCACTCCTCAGTAGCATTTTCACCAAATTTCAGCTTTTTAGGGCCACCGCCCTGGGAGGAGTTCGTAAAAGTACGACGTTTGGAAAAACTCCGAAGTCATGTTTAGCCATTTTTGAAGCAATATGGCCGACATTTGTTTGGGCGGACGGCGTTGCCGTAATAATATTTTTGACTTCTCTTGTCACCATCTACCTCTGCGCCAAATTTCATGATTCTACAATCAGATTTTTTTTGGGTCATTTCCCATCTCTCAATGCATTTTTGGTACATTTGGGGGCGCTGACGCGCCAATTTTTTTAATTTTAGAAAAATGAAATAGCCAGAATGTAGAGAGGCACGATTTTTAGAGGTGTGCTAATTTTTGTGACTTTTCGTCAATGTTCACTGGGTGAAAAATAGGAGGGTTGGTCCCGAGAAGAAGAAGAAAGAAAGAAAGAATAATATTCCGATGCGAAAACAATGTTTCCCATTTATCAAATATCATAAACTATACATTTTCGGAAAGCGCTCGCGCTTTCCTACCTCATGGTGTGGGTCCCTGGTCACTGACGGGTACTTTCGATAATTTTGAGTGGGCTCCGCCCACTTTGTGTTTTTGGCCCTCTATACAGTAATAATGTTCAATTTTTGCATTACATGCTTATATGCACGGAACATGCAAGAGATGGGGAACGTATTCGTGAGCTACTTAGCGCAAATGAGCTTTATATCATCCCAATTTAAAGTGCTCGTTTAGTGCGAACTTTTGCACGGGCTTCGCCCGTTTACAACGGTAATGTTCCATTTTCCTACAACTAATTAGTATGCACGGGGCGTGCATGAGTGAAGGAGTGCGTTAGTGAGTGTTTGGAAGTGGGCGAGCGCTTCGCGCTCGATTTCGTTCGATTATGTGCGCACTTTCGCAGCCGTGCTTCGCACGGCCTTACAAGACTAATAGGCCTCTCGCCAGCTTGTGGCGCTCGGGCCTAAAAATAAACTGTGATAAAAAAAATATGTGTAAAAATAAAATTAGTATTGTGGTTTGATTCCAGGTTGATGCAGCGTCCATAAACAGTCTTTTATGTCCTTTTTAATGCTCTCAGATGCCTTCTTCTTAAGTGATCCAACTAACGACTGCACAGTACAACAATAAAAACATATTTGTGATCTGATCTCTGTAACAATGTGCTATTTCGGTCGTATCATAATTTCATGCGTCTCAGTTTCAGTGACAGCTGGATTTTTACAGTGAAGTTGGAATATTAAATTGGAATATTCCAAAACAGCACATTTTATTTAGATGTTTAAGTTTATTTAAGAGATAACTAAATCCAAGTGTATATGAATTGTGCTAAAAAAAACAACAAAATAAGTGATCTAGGCTCTGAGAAAATTGTGATATGAGTCGAGTCCACTCACTTCTTGCCTGAATACAGATTACAGAGATTATATGACATTTTATTTCCTTCAATACTCTTAAATAACTCCTATTCTCAGACTACTTCATCATCTTTAGTTACCGATCTTCCCACAGACCTAGTTTCTCACGTTGTATGGCCCATTTTGATGCTGATTCACCAATACAATATACAATATAAAAGCCACATATCATCATATCAATGAAAAAGCAGCAAGACAAATGGCTCGGCGAGATCGTTCTTAATGGGATTTCAAATCATCAGGAGCATCGCCAAAGCAGAGGAACCAAATGTGCTGTATAATGACCCAAACACTGCACTGGAATGACTTGGAGGAAATCAATTACACCTACACGAGGTACTAAATTGCACTGTAATAGATGAAACGCCCCTTTAAGATCACTTTTAAATATCTTTAATGAGAGAATGTTTGAAGTTAAAGGCAAGGATTTTGTGGATATTTTCCAAGCCCTTGTTTGGACCTGTGCCAGACTGTTTTGCGACACATTATTCTATGTCGATCTCTGGGTCTTGAAAATCCTTCTATGACTCACAAGGATGAAGAAGAAAAATGGTATTGAAAATGACTGCACTTAGATCTTGACAATGGCACGTAGAGGTTTTATAGCCTTAAAGTGCCCATCGCCAGCCAACGCCGCTGCACTTTCTCTCTCCCCTGCCGGAGATTTCCCAAATACATTTGATCATTTACTCAAAACATATGGCACGAGGTGGGGCTGAACCTTACTTGACATCTTAATAACTCAACAAAAACACCCATTTGATTGAGCGACAGCTGCTGTGCCTATTTTTATACAACTCAGAACACATATCGGGCCTATATTGGCTCGTGTAAATCCGTATCCGTCTTCCAAAATCCTTTATGGGACAGATGGCCAGCCCAAAGGTGACTGCTGCGTAATGGATCCACCTGCCTTGGTGAAAATGAAGCGAGAATGACCTAATACTGTATTAGGTCATGCTATCTGATGAAAAAATGCACGCATACTTGCTTAACTAGTACAATGTAGTGTTGTCAAGATACCTGATAAGGATTTTTATACAACAATGATATGTTTAAACAATATGATCTTTTATAAAACAATACAACATCATTTTCAACTCAAAATAATCAAACGTCTTTTAAGTTACCATGGGGTTTTATAGGGTTTTATGTTAAGTTAATGTAATTTCTTACTTGTATACTTATATAAGCATGATTTTTGATAGCTTTGACAACCCTAGTACATTGCTAGTACATATATTATTATTATATATATCAGTAGATTGGTTTACTGAAAATAACAGAAAGTCACTCAAGAATTGGGAGAACCAAATCACTCAGCACGGCCCATCTGGTGTAGGGATCTGTGAGGTGACAATACTAACTAACCTCCGTCCCACTGTGCAGGGACTTTTTTCTTGATGTCAGATGTCAGTTTTATGAGTAAAATATTCGCAGAGCCTGTGTCATTAGCATTTGTTGCAGCTGCTTAACGTGATTATCATTTGGTTAAAATTCTTAGTCAACACAATTATGCAAAATTATTATAACAAGTCTTGGCTGGAGGCATGCGTCATATCTCTGGGTCCATATTTCAATGCAGTCTCTCTCGAGATAACACTCAAACCCATTCAATTAGATGGGGATGTTTTTCATGTGCAATTTCAAATGTTAGCCAGTCCAGGAGCTATAGTGCCCAGACCCAGACTAGTTGAAAGGTGGAGCTTGTCAAAATTATAAATAGAATCTTCTACCATGTTATTTCATAGATAGACCACCAAAATATGTAACGATTCTGCGATAAATACAGTGGCAAGAAAGCAGAGATAAATGATAGACATAGGCAAAGTTTACCAGAACAACCGAGCCAACGCTGGTTCAGCAAATATGACTCTGTTTTAATCTTAACATGGAGCTGAAGGATTTACAGCAAAATGTATAGAACTTAAGAATCCATTTTGAGGGCATCTGCATAATTTACCTTTTTTCCCCCTCATATCGACTTTATTTTGTCTTTATAAAACAACCAAAATGTCTTTCAACCTTAACATCCTGTACATAAACAATACACGCATTTATTCAATGTCATTTAAAACAAAACATATATATAAGAGGTTTTTTTATACAAGTTTTTTTTTAAGTTATCTGTTTTGTATTATTCAGTATAAGAGTATAAGAGGTTTTTTATACAAGTTCTTTTATAAGTTATCTGTTTGTTTGTTTGTTTGTTTGTTTGTTTGTTTTATTATTCACCTCTGTGCCTAATCTGTATTGCAACACTAAACTTGCTCATTGTGGGACAGATAAAGGTTACTTTATCTTATCTTTGACCTTAACATCCTGCACATAGCAGGATGTTAAGGTCAAAGAGGCCTTTATTCAATGCCATTTAAAACAAAACAACACCAAAAACTCTTATACTCTTTATTATTAAGAGTATAAGAGTTTTTTTTATACAAGTTCTTTTATAAGTTATCTGTTTTTTTTTATTATACACCTCTGTGCCTAATCTGTATTTCAACACTAAACTTGCTCATTGTGGGACAAATAAAGGTTATTTTATCTCATCTTTGACTAATTGGACCTCTCAATTTAAAAGACCCAAATGAATAATTGACAATTAGAAATGACTGTATATCAATCTTAATTCAAATTGTATTAATTGCACGGCGTCACTCATAATCGCTGTATTAGATTCATCTGTATTACATATCCGTAGTCATTTTGATATGGTTAGTAAGCTCCTGGGTCATCTCTGGGGTGGACTCCAGGTGATGGGCCTGACCTAGATGTTCTGCCAGCGCTCTCAGGTTCGCAGCATCAGTTGTCATCCGATCATTTGGACCACAGCCCGGCCGACATAATACACCGGCCACGATTTCACAGCGGCTCAATTTACCCCAGTCACATCTCATTCTGGGACTGTCAGCAGCTTCCAGGCTCGCTAACAAACTGCTCCTCTGGCTGACTTTCCCTTTTTTTTTTTTTTTAAACACATTTCTTTCCAGTCATTTCAAGCGCACTCATTATTTTATTTCACAGTCCTATTTGTGTACACTGTTGTTGACCTTTCCTCGCTTCCAATCCCAACATCTGTGTTTCTTTATGTGTGAAGCTCCACGTTTTGCATAAGAAAGATTTCTCCTGGCAATTGCAAATGTGTGCTGATAGTTCGCCATCTGAGCTGCTCGGAGCTGTCAGTGGATTCCTTGTTTGCACTTCTCCACCTGTCCAGTCTCATCTCTTCTTCACTCCATCTATTCTCCGGCCCACCTTTTATGCTAGAAGTGATAATGTGTGTGTGTTTATATTAGAGGCAAGAGTAGTTTTAGCTCGCAGGCCACACTTAGCGTTCATAACTTTATAGATGCAATACATGTGTCCTAACGAAAAACCTAAATCTATCTTGCAACTACTTTCAAATATCTAGGGAAGCACATGCAAAACTAGAAGAAAGCAATTAAGTGTTTAAAATAATACTGCCTCTCTTTTGCTCGCACTTCCACTCAGAATGCTGTTGTCTCGTTTGGAGTCCATTAACAGTTAGCTAATGTCATTTTGGTGCAAGTTCTTTTCCACGCTAATGGGATCCAGTTTTACAGGGACATTTTAGGCATTTATTTCACTGCTTTATAGTCTTTGTTGCCAACTTAGCTGTACGTTTATCTTTTTGTGTTTTCACACCGAGGAGAATTCAAATGTGGCGAGTCAATTTTTAATGACTTTTATTATAAAGGCATGATCGTTTCATTTAACTGTATCATAATGAACAGAGTGCCCTTTTGAGAGACGTACTGACTGGCTTCTTTTTGTTAAAGGGTATTTGCTGAGAAATCTGAACGTCATCATTTTTTCTTTACTGAGATTAGTGTGTTTGCGATAAAAGAACAGTTCAATCCAGGGTTCTAACTGAGATTATTTTATTGAAGGGTAAGACCTTTATTGTATTTGGTTTTGACTTTAAGTCTGTGAAACATTGAACATAGAAAAAATCTCTCTTTCGCTCTCTCCTTTGTTTGTACGGTATAGCGTAAAACACATACTTTGGTAAATGCACCTTTTCAGTTTGCTGCCAATTGCCATTAAAAGCAACATAACAACAACACCAACAATTGCCTCATTTTGTCCTACTTGCCACAGTGTGGTCAAAAAGCCAGTGTAACCCCATTTAAACTGCAATAGTATGAATTATCCAGGGATAATGAAATAATGAATAGCTATTAGTGGACAATTTGCATGTGCAATATTGTTTAAGTGTGCCATGTACTCTCATTATGTAATTAGCTTGCTCATTGTCTGTTTGTAGGAGCAGACTGAAGTGGGTGGCTACATACTGCTTTTGCCAAGGAGATATACAATCACACATCCATTAGTTTAATAGAACTGTGCCGTTATTTCAGCTGATGTCATGAGATACAAAGTGACATGCCCTCACCGGTTTGTGTGCCGGTCTTTTTCTGCTTGCATGCGTTTGCCCATATTTGCTTTTTGTGCAGCGCGTAATTCATAGGTTTTTACCTTTTCCTCAGGCTCCATGTCAAAGCCATTTAAGGGTTAGATAAATGCGACAGAACAGGCTGTAAGAGCAAGAAAATAACAGTCAGTAACGCCAAAGGTTTATCTGAAAATGTCGTAAAAATAATATTAACCAGCGAGACAATAGATGCAAGCTAGTGTTTGATTATATCGTGTATCGGGAGTCCCACAGTGGGATTGGAGAAAGAGAACGTAGCAGGTAAAAGACGCAGGTTGACAAGTTAAAGAGCGTTTGTGGGTCGCTGCCTCAGGGGAAGAGAACTCTGTGTTGTTCCTGCCAGTTACTGTAGCAGCGAGATAGAGCTGGCTTTCTTCACGGCGGTATCAGCCAGCCAATTGTAGCAGGAATCACTTCAGACTACAAAGGGTGTCATCTAAGTTTAGGAAGACGACTTGTGACTTGCAAACTCTGGAAATAGAAACAGAAATGTTCAGAAATTCAAAAATGTTCTCTCCGAAGGCACAAGATTAGGTAATAAAATAGCAGAGCAAAATATTGAGCTTTAGAGGGAATAGAGGGATCAGAAACAATTGTAACCTCAGAAAAAGATGAAAAAAGACGCTGGACTGAACAAGATAAAATGTGTATTTCTCACAGTTTTGCTATTTATCAACTAAATAAGCGAACAACATTGCAATACAAATAAAAACCCATTCAGACTTATTTATGTCTGTATTCGTCAGTCGTGTATGTTTGTGTAACATGCAAATTTAGGCTGACTCCCTCTCCAGAGCTAAAAATGCCCCATTGCGAAAGGTAATCCATAAAAGTTCCTCTGTGTTTTTAAAGTCTGTCCACACTATCATGCTGCCCTAATATTCATAACTGACTGAGATGAATGAGACACTGCAAACTGTGTTTCACATTGACAACCATTTTTTTATTGATTGAGTTCGAGGACATAAAACAGCAACAATGAAAACGATTGATGGATACTTGTAGAATGTACTTTTGGCTGCAGCAAAAACAATAACAAGAAAATGGAAGACAGGGACAGAACTGCAAGGACGGGACTGAAAAAAATCCCAAAAACAACTGTATGTACTCTTAGTTCTTTGTATTTTGTCTTTTAGCTCTCTGGTTTTGTTCTGTTTGTTTGTTGGTAATGTTGTAGAAAAATATTTGAACTTGAGCCCATATGTATGAATTATTATAATGCTGTTAACTCTTGTGACATTTGTCTTGCAGGAGCGCTCCAGATTGAGAACAGTGAGGAGATGGACCAAGGGAAGTACGAATGTGTTGCCACCAACTCTCAGGGCGTGCGCTACTCTTCCCCCGCTAACCTTTACGTGCGAGGTAGGACCCACATAAGAACGCAAACATGCACAAAACAAGCAAACAAAGAAATCCTTCGATACCTCTTTTTCATGTGCTTTTAACTGTAACTTAATATTATTAACCCATTCATTGTCTGCAGTATATGTTGACTGTGTGGTGTTCTCACAACCACCTGTTAAGGAACTTAAACCCTGGTGCTATCGAGACCTAAATAGTAATGTTAATCAAATTGAGCAACATGTTGGACACGCACCTTGGTTTAACTGCATGGAAGCATCACTGTTTACTAAAATGGTTTCTGTACAAGAGGCAGACTCATATGGCACTCGAAACATTAATTTGCTTAATGATTTCTCAAAGCGATAAAAGTTACGTAAATGAGTTGAATAAATTAGTTGTAAGAACTATCAGATTATTGGTTGGTTTAGTACAAGCTAAAGACTTTCTATGTCCACATATAGAGTATGTATGAAGAAGAAAAGTCTGGAAATGAGTGAGATGCAGATGGATTTGCGAGTATGGTGTTGTGGCTATGCGCTGGCCGTTTTTATTCTCTGTGTTTCCTCGTTCTCTCTTTTCCTTCACGTCATTGTGTTCCGCATCAACCCCCTTCCATCCCTCAGAGCTTCGAGAAGGTTGGTGCGCTCTATCTTTTCGTTTGTTACTCCTTTGTTTCAGAAAGGTTCACTTACTCAATCAGAAAGAAACCATTAAGATAAGTGGACTAGATTTGAAGTCAAATGGCTCCAAAATGAAGACAGCTGAAATCTACAATAGAGTGGTCTGCCTACGCAGCAGATTGCATTGACTGCATTGTGAGGCCTTGTGTGCAGAACCCTTGGTATTGCCTTCGCTCCTCGATCAGTGTGTTCTGCATGGTATGATCTTGTTGTCATGGAAACCCAAGAATTGGAAGATTAAAAAAGCGATGTTTGCATGGAAGGAGTGAGAGAGAAAGAGAGGAGCACCGCTGCATGTGAGTTACTGACACAAGTGCATGGCACACTGTGTGTTTATGGGCCTTTTGATATGCTCGCAATGTGTTATTGAACTCATTGTCTTGTCTTGTCTTGCCACTGTCTTCTTTTTATACTTTTTGTGCCGTATCATTATACGAGAAATGATGTCCCACCTCTCGTGTCACTGCATTAACTTCAATGTTACACTTGAGTCAAGATCACGCCTGTCATGCTTGTATATACCTGCTGTTGTGATGTTGTATAGGCTTCACAGACATGAACACATCCGTGTGGCAACACATTACCTAGAGTTATGCCACCAATACTCAATATACTTAGTTGTTGCAGAATGCCAAGTCCACAATTTCATTTTTCTTAGTCATTCCTATCTTTTCCAAACAGGCCAATATGGCTGTATTGTCTGACATTTAAAATTAATCATATCCATGCGCGTTTTCGATACCGAGGGAGATATTAATGATTCCTTCTTATTACAGTGCTTAATGAAAGCAGTGTCCTTGAGACAGACAGGGCGGAGCTGCGTAAATGTCAGTGAGGGACGGTGCAGGACTTGTGTGCTCAGTAATCCTCTCCAATGTGCCAAGGCCTCGCTCGTCCAGTGCCTCCGACTCCCCGTAGAGGAGGCCAGTCGCTCCAGGTCTTCTAATAAAGATGGAAGCGCCTGCTCTGTGCAGCTCCATAGAAAATGGAGGGAATGATGCGGCTCAGTACAATTATCTCTAAGCTAGTGGCTCTGTGAGTGCGTGCAGGATTAGAGCTTGTTATGAGCTCACTTAATTGTAAAGTGCTAAGTTCCGGCAGTGGCTTTGTCTGGCTTTGTGTCTGGGCATTTCTACATTCATAACCTGCACTGACACTGCAAAGGTCATGATTCAGCTTCTCTAACAGTCATCCAGTCTTCAGCTCCATCCTGTTGTGACTCATGTTACCAAAGTAATCCATGTGCTTAATTGACTCTTTCCTTTTGTTTTTGGCTGTGTTGTTTGGTGTTCAGTAACAAAATGAATGAACCCGATAGTGTTGCGTCATGCTGCATTGCACCTGCTGTGTGCCGTGTGCATGGACAGCGTGTGACATGTGCATGTCGACAGACTCAGGTGCCTGCCTAACCATGTCTAACAGATGTACTGTTTTTGTCTCTCTGTCTCTTTCTTGGCTTCAACTTGCGTATCCAATTCTGGGTATCTTTTGGCTTTTTATTTCCAATGCATTTAGTTTTGTGTTTTTTTGTGAAATGGGAAAAACGCCATTGCATTTTGAATTTGAATTCTTTAAATATTTTTAGTTTTATACAATCTATTTTGAAGTAGGAGCGTGGCTTTTGCAGATTCCTTAAGAGTGTAGGTTTAATTAGTTTATTTGTACTATATTTTGTATTTGTTTTCTTTTTGTTTTCTTTGAAATAATCCCTACATTTAGACTTGAAGTTGCTTTAGTTGAGTTTTTAGCCCTTTTCTGCTCTCCCCCCTTGACATTTCTTTGTCCGTGCCATATCTCTATCTGTCTATCTCTGTTCCCTGGGCTTCTGTTTCCTCTTCTGTTTTTGTAGATCCTATACGTTATTTTCAATGGGCCTTTTGGTGATATAGCAGTGTTTTTAAATAGATACATGTGTTTTCTTCTTCCTGGCTCCTCTCCCCTCCTCCCCCCTGAACCCTTTTCTAATCCTCTCTTTATCTTCCTTATTTCCCTGTTACTCCCCTTCTCCCCTGTTTATCTCTTCTTCTTCTTCTTCTTGCATTCTGTCCGCACCCTGATGTAGGAGCAACAGACACATGTACATAAGTTTATTCACTTATCCACATGCACATACTGCCTCACAAACCTCTCTTTTGCCCGCACTCTCCCGTTCTGCCTCTTTCATATTGTCTTGGTGTTTTTTGATTACCTACTTGTGTCCAACTGATCACTCCGTAACTGCTCCCTATAAGAACCACACTTCCTGTCCACATCTTTTCAATTCATTTCTGACAACACTGTATTAGTTTTGGATCCTATGTATTGTACAGTACCTTGTTGTACAATGTGGCTGTCCTTTGCTACATTGCCTGTCATTGTCTTGAAGAGAAGCAGAGCTGCTCTATTTCTGCCTGTCGTCTTCTCTGGCTCTTTCTGGCTTCTCTCTCTGTCTCTTTAAGTCCTCAGTTCTCCGCTCTCTTCTTTGTGTTACCCACCATTTTATCCCTCTTGAGTCGCTCAGGCATGAACGTTACCTATAAGTCCAGTCTCTTGATGCATCACTTCTTAAAATATAGTTGAATTTGTATAGTCTGGCACGTGCACGGTTATAACTTTCCAATTTTCTTGTAGTTCCCGAGGGACACAAATTGCAGTGCACGACTTACTGATTGAACCAATGATTGTCTCCGAGAGAAGCACCCTCAGGCAAAGAAATTTCTTCAAGTTAATCTTGACCAGCAATTTTCATTTATCACTTCAAAATGGCCAACATTTCTTTGAGAAACTGATTATAGGTATCATGTCCTGGTATGTGAAACACTCAAGAGTTTGTCACTTATTTTTTGATGAGGAAGCTCATGTTTGAGCTCAACACAAGATTAGTGTCTTTTTGTTGGAATCATCAGTACCATAAAGTAATTGGAACTAAACTTGAAATATCCCTTTTGTAATTTTCTGTACAAACCCTGAAGTTCATTCTCCCCCTTCCTGTTACCTCTCCTCTCTCTATTCTATCTATTTCTTTTGCTTTCTGCCGCTCTCTCTCCCCACACTCCTTGTTTTTCTGGCCCTGCCACTCCCTCCCTCCCTCTCCCCCTGTCCCGCTCTGTCCTCCCCAACTTACTATCCCGCTTTCCCAGTGCGCCGCGTGGCCCCTCGCTTCTCCATCCTCCCCTCCAACCACGAGATCATGCCGCACGGGAGCGTCAACATCACCTGCGTGGCCGTGGGATCGCCCATGCCTTACGTGAAGTGGATGCTGGGCAGCGAGGACCTGACCCCTGAAGACGAGATGCCTATTGGGAGGAACGTGCTTGAGCTGAATGGAGTCAGGGAGTCGGCCAACTACACCTGTGTGGCCATGAGCAGTCTGGGCATCATCGAGGCCACTGCCCAGGTCCTGGTCAAATGTAAGAAAGGAATTGTATTTACAATAAAGTGTTATTCTAAAGGGGGTAAGAATAGCACTGTTCATGTGTTTGAGACATATAGGATTTATATACTTTGTTTCTGTGGGTCAGTCAGTTCAGCTGGAGAAAGTTGTTTTGCATCCACACACTGATCTGTTGGATACAGTGACAGAGTGAATCCACTGGTCCATATTCACCTGCCATCAGTGAAACATAGATCTGTGTGTCGTCTGATTGGACACATTTTCGCTGCTTATCAACTGACTTAACGGCAGCATGTGGAGGTTGAACAGAAGGGGTCCAGAAGGGGCACCCCACAGGTCAGGGGCATGTGGTCTGAGACACAGTTACCAATTTCAACAAAGCACTACCTGTCTTCCTGATAGGACCTTAACTAGTGATGCCCACCCAATCCTCTAGTCTCTGTAAGAGGATCCCATGATCGACAGTGTCAAAAGCAGCACTCAGATCTAACAGAATTAAGACTGAGGCTTTGCCCGTGTCAGTGTTCAGGCAGATGTCATTTGTCACCTTGACAAGAGCAGTCTCAGTGCTGTGATGAGGTCTAAAACCTGACTGGAAAATATTAAATGAGTTGTTTATTAAGAGGAAGTCAGTGAGCTGCTTGGAAACAACCTTTTTGAAGACTTTGCCCAAAAATGGCAGATTAGAGGTGGGCCGGTAATTACTCAGTACTGCGGCATCAAGACTGCTCTTCTTTAGGAGAGGCTTTATGACCGCAGTTTTCAAAGACATTGGAAATGTTCCAGATTGAAGTGACATGCTAACTATGTTAGTGAGTGGTGCTAACAAACTGTTCAGCACAGACTTTAGAAATCTGGTGAGTAACACATCGAGGCAGCATGTAGATGAACTGAGACTGGTGATTATCTCCTGCACACAGTGTGTGTAAGTTATATACACATGTTGGTATACTTCCTTCATATTGGTCTGTGTAAAACTATCATAACTTCCAATCTGACCCGTTTCTCTCTCTCTAGCCCTGCCCAACGCTCCTGGCACTCCTCTTGTGACCGAGACCACAGCCACCAGTGTGACCATCACCTGGGACTCTGGAAACCCTGATCCAGTCTCTTATTACATCATCCAGTACCGAGCTAAAGGACCAGACAACAAATATGAGACAGTGGAGAGCATCACCACCACACGCTACAGCATCGGAGGACTCTACCCCAACACTGAGTACGAAATACGGGTGTCGGCAGTCAACAGTATAGGCCAAGGCCCTCCCTCTAACCAAGTGCACGCTCGGACTGGTGAGCAGGCTCCAGCTAGCCCCCCAAGAAATGTCCAGGCTCACATTATATCTGCAAACACTGTGATGGTGCGCTGGGAAGAGCCAGAGGAACCCAATGGACAGGTGGGTGCAAGCTATTTTTAACTTAGAACACAACAAAATATTGATTTAATTCTGTTTTAAATGACTTCAGATTGCAATAGATAGTTGAATCTGCATGTACCAGGCACCAGGCTTCACTTTACAATTTTCTGCATTTGTAATTCATTCCTCACTCAATGGCGGTAACCCTTGCTGCAACCACTAATCACTAACACACTACATTCAGTCTAGGCACAATAACAGTTTGTATTAGAGCCACTGCTGTCCCACTGTTGAAACTGGTACTTGCAGACAATCGTGGGCATTGACAGAGCAGAATGGCTACATCAAACACATTATAGTTCAGTTTCAGTCTGCAAAGGCAGTGGGAAAATTCTATTCTTGTATTCATAAGGCAAAAGCTAGTACTGCTGTAGGAGTGATGATACTTTAAAATATCATTGTGAGAGTTGTTCTGATGAAGGCCCTGAGAGGTTAAACTTAATAAAACTCTCCAGCGGGAGCACTTTTCCAGTGAGCAGGTCTGTGTCCTCTGCTGCTTTTGTCTTGCAAGAGAGATTTCCCTGCTGTAACTCCCAGACCACTCTCACGCTAAAGAAAGACAAGGTAATTGGACTGTCCTCTCAAAGTGAAAGTGCTCCCTTCTGAGAAGAAGCCACCTGACCATCACTATAGAGTCAAATCCACACATAAGTGCAATTGAATTAGAAGCGTACAGGGATTAGATATAATAAAGAACTATACCAAGAGAGTGGATAAATGCGTAGTGGTTATTATTGAAACACTAAGGTGCCCATGATGCTTGGTCTGGAATGGTCAATTAGAAAAAGAATCTAACGGTTGGTGACAAGTAAGATAAGATAAGATAAGATAAGATATTCCTTCAGTGATGTGTCAGATTCTGTATGTTGAAGAAGGTTAAACTAATTCCAGTAGAAACATGTGGGAATGTGACTTAAGTTATCATAATGTCATGTACTATGGTTTGTGCTACAGTTCATGGAGATCTGGGAATAGACCAGGGTTTACCCATGTGTTTGAAAAAGCACTTTGTTTATCGGGGTCAAATGCAAAAGATCTCCAGAGACATGGCGACATCACCTTGGGATGTTGACCTCAGACAAACAGCGAAGCAACAAATCTCCTGCACCATCTGTGTCCAAGCAAAACTGTAATTTATACTTGATGACCTTGAACTATTATGGTTATGCGTTGTAAGAAGATATTATGGATTATCGGGCATTTGGGACAGTGGGATTACCCAACAGTCACTGACGGTCACTCAAATCCAGTTTCAATCCAACAAATTGAATTGTTTTCGCACTGATCACGACTTATTTGTCTGGGTCTCTTATGTAGGTGAAAGGGTATCGTGTCTACTACACCATGGACCCCTCTCGCCTCATGAATGAGTGGCAGATCCACAATGTCCAGGACAGTGTCATCACAACCGTTCAGAACCTGATTGCCTCAGAGACATACACTATCCAAGTGCTAGCTTTCACCTCTGTGGGGGATGGGCCCGCGTCTGACCCAGTCCATGTAAAAGTCACACCAGGAGGTTAGTACTTATGAAAATGTATTTACATCACATTTATTTCTGAAATGTTTTTATGTCATCAATTACAACACTACTACATGTGCATGCGTTTGTTGAAGGGCTGCGAAACTTAAATGCACAGGATTCTTTTGTTAGTTTAGCAGTTCATTTCAATCTTCTCTCAAATGTTAATGCACCAGGACATTTTTTATATTTACACTTTGAACACTTTAAATCCAACTACTGAAATAAATCTTATCTTATCAGAATCCCAATGTTTGATATTTTCATAATTTGTCATAAGATATATTGGGCTATAACATACTCATTTGTTTTAGTGTTTTCTTGTGTCAAGATGAACCTTTACTGACGATCTAAAGTTCAACATGTTAAAACTTAGATCATGCTCTAAAGTTGGGAATTGAATGTTGGACTAAGGTTGTCTTAGTAGTTATTATATACAAACACATATTATAGTTGTTGAATGTCTGTTTTTTGTGGACACAGTCAAGTAAAATAAGCAAAATCAGTATTTCTACTCGTACAAGTACTATAGTGTTTTTCATGTCTTCCCACTTACAAAAAAGGGTGATATTGATTAATGAATTTGATCAAGATTTAAAAATTTCACACAGCATGGGTATGTTTTTTTAATTTTCTTATCTTATTTTAATAGTTATGTTGGGCACCAGCCTTTTTTAGGCAATTAACAAATTTCAAATCAAATATCCAATTTAATTAACAGTTAATTTAATCTGAAGGTTTGTGAGAACGCAACCGTGACATTGACCTCTTTCCTGGAAACTTTACCAACTGTATTTAATGAAGATTTATTTACCAAACAATTTAACAGATAAATATGAATATATAATATGCAAATGAGTCATTAACAGAGGAGAGACTAGATATGAGCTATCTAGTTGTGTGTTAGAATTAAAGTTGTTTCTAAGGTGATCTTATCAGTCAAATTGTGAAATGTGTGCGTGCGACAAAGAAAGGGAAGGTCAGAGTATCCAACATAGCTGACTTCTGCAGAAGGTCGTCTATGTAGAAGTCAGGCCGCCCAGCAATGGATAAGGGTCACTTGATCTGAATTCTCCTTGGCTCTGAGACGTTCCTCCGAAAGCAGTTGCACTGGTCCAAAGATGAATTCAATTTGAAGATCGGCCTTGATCCAAATTTGTTTTAGACTTGAAAAGTTGCAAAAAAAAGTCCTTCACATTCACATCAACAGGCACGGTGGGGGAAGAGAGTAAAGTTAGCTTCCTCGAGTGTGGGGGTGGGGTGGGTCTGTGCAATGTCTTAGCTAGGCCGGCTCCTGGATTTCGGTGAGTCAGGAAGACTGATCAGATGAGATGGAAGTGGATAATTAATTGTCCATTGTGTAGGCTAGATTACCAAATTGCACGAACAAAAAGCCATTCACAAGACAATATTGAAATTACCCACAATTTTCAATGTAAATTCTGCCTGTGAAGGCTTTAACTAGATGAGATTAGTAAAACAGCATAGTCTTTTTGCTGGGTTTTAGCTTTCATCTTGGGAAAGAAAATGGCTTGTTATTTTGATTTTATTCCAGTTTCAAATTGAGAGCAATCATTTTGGGAAAAGTTTATTCCAATGTCCAAAGCACAAAGCCTCTGCTTGTGGCAGAGACATCATAAAACCCCTGAAGGACCCCCAAAAAGGGGATGGTGAGCTATCTAGCAACAAAAGCCCTAATGCCGTCTTTTCCTGTCCCTATGGCAAAGCTTGAGGTCCTCTGTAGGTCGGTTACATCATGATCTATTAAGATTCTAATTCAAGCGATTTACATAAAGTTGTTCAACGCACTGGATTGTGAAACGTTTCTGTCAGCTCATCCTGTCAGAACAACATTAATCCATTTAAATGTACTAATTCCACCTGTTTGGACTCAATCCTGTTGGTGTAAACAGAGCAGCGATTAAGAGCTAAAAATGTGCCACTCCTCCGCTGCTCATGACAGTGTGACAGCGTTTTTGTATTGGAGAAGTACAAATATGGGGGAAATATTTTCATTTTCTTCATGGAGGACCCAACAAAGGAATCGCAAGTGATTTTATTCCTCTTAAAACCACTGAAATAAAACAATACTAAAAACAGTAGGTCTAAAATTGAAAGAATCTCAACCCCAAGAATACATCAAATATAGTATTAACACCAATGTATATTCCTGTGTTCAGTCCCAGGCCAACCAGGGAAATTCCGGGTGGGTAAAGTGACGGACACTAACATCGAGCTAATCTGGGAGCCTGCGTACACCAAAGAGAGCATAGTCAACTACGAACTCCTCTACAGACCTGTCAAATTTGGCCGCGTGGTAAGGCTTCCTCTTCTCGTGTGTATGTGCGAGTGTGTGTGTGTGTGTGTGTGTGTGTGTGTGTGTGTGCGTAGACTGCTTAACAATGCAAAGGGATAAAGGGTAGATAAAAAGAGGGGTTTGAAAGATTAATGCCAGTGTCCAGGGCCTCAGCAGTGCGTGGTGACTGTCTTGTCAGCTGTTATAAGCCGTGTGTCTGTGTGCACTCAGCCTCCCCTCTGCTCCTCTGCTCCTCTCCACTGCTCTCACAGGAAAAACTGACCTTCGGGCCAAGGAGTTCGTACACAGTGGTCGGCCTCCAGGCAGATACCGAATACTCCTTTTCCCTGGCTGCCACCTCTAACAAAGGCCTGGGAGCGTTCACCAATGAACTGGTGCAGAGGACGTCACAAGCCAGTACGTCTCAATTTCGCTGGATTATACCTGCGGGCACACGGTTATATCCAAGATTGAATTGTGTTGGAAATTATATAGAGTGATTACCCTACACACATAACAGCTTTGCTTCCTGGATCCTGCAGCATCCATCCTCACAGTTCTCCATCTATCTTGTTTATCAAACCATACATCAACCCCTCTCCTACGCATTCCATTGCTGTCTGACTGTGCCTTTCTCACTGGCTTCTCTCCTGGAGCAGGGCATGCTGACAGATGGAGACAGAGTGGCGAATAATGTTTCACTCTTCCTTTTCCTTGCCCTCCTTTCACTTTTTCTACTCTATCAGTGTCTAATGTCTTTGAAAGGGCAAAAGTGTGTGCCACTTATTGGCTAACAGCCAATAGAGAGAAGCATTAAAGAATGGCAGTTTGGCTGCTGTGGTGACAGGTAAGTAACAGCCAGTACATCATCAGTGCTGCACCTTTTTCTTTGGCTATGTCTATACTAATGCATATTAATTTTAAAACATAATCCTTACTTTTCTCATCATCTAATCATATTGGCTCTATCTTTACAAATACAATTGTCAAAATTCAGATATTTAATATCTGTGTGACTTAAATTAAATTCTGACTAAACTGCATGTTCAAAATGTCCCTTTTGGGGCGGCCACAGCGTATCATATCATACATCTCTCATTGATTTACCCAAGCTTTGAACCGGCACAAAGTCGATACTGATTTGGGATCCGTTGTGGCTTGATATACTATAATAATTACAGTCTGCACAATACTGTATTGTGCATTTTATGTTTATTGCACACAATAGCATCATGTATTGACTGACTAATGAAATAAGATATAACACAGAAAACGGTGCAAGTCTCAAGCCAGATGTGAGATCAAGTTCAGTCCATGTTGTGCGGCTTTAGAGGTAAGCATTTGCAATCACACTTTGGGTCCGTGTCTTCAGATCCGTTGTAAGGCTGATTTCAAATTGTGCCCTGAGCAGTTCTCTTCTACTACCAAAATGAAGTGGCGTCCAAGGTGGTACAGCGGGATAGTTTGCAGGTTGCCAGATAAGGGACTATTTCATGCAACAGAATTCATTTCCTGGGGAGGTAATGCGTGCTGCTTTGTTATCGCCAAGCTTTGGTGCACATCTAGATTGTCCCCAGAGGCCGGCTGAACACTGGCTGTACGGCTGAGTGGAGAGATACTTGAACCTGTCAGCTATGACTATTACACCCCCGCACATGCTCACACAATTCTATAAAGGCCTGGCCGTGCACATATGGTCCAGATGTTGTGTACAAACTTGCCATTTTACAGCTGCAACTTGAGGAAAACTGTTGGCAGTGAGTGATACGAAGGATTCAAAAGCTAGTGTTTGCTCCAGTCCAGACTACAACTGTCCTTGATTCGATTCTTGTTTTCAATTCATCATTCCAGCCTGACTTCCCAATATCCATCTGAGTGCCTTTCTCTCCCAGGGCTCCTGTGTCTCTTTTATTGCCTCCTAAATCCTTTCAGCACTGTGTGAGATCTGTTTTAGTTTGTTTTTCTTTTTCTTCTGAAGCCCAAGACCTTCTCCTTGTCAGAAGTGCAAAATCTTGCTGCTGTACTGTATTATTTGTGCAGGATTACGGCAGGGGCCCGTCTGTGTAATGTATATATTTTGCAATAGTCTTGCAATGAGCTTAAGCCCCTAAAACCAAGTGTTGTCTGTTAAATTGTTTTTATATCTATATCTATACATTATTTTATTTTATTTTATTTTAAATATGGATCCTTAAATATAGCAGCTTTGTGTGAGAGGCAAATGTCCTCCTGCTATAATTACATCGTCTACATCAGGTCAATATTCTTGTCTCTGCTTTATTTCATTAGGCTCAGTGCCTAACAGTGCCTATTAACATTATGTGGTTGCTCCCTTTATGCCTGAGTCATTGTTGTCTTTGTTGGAACTTTCAGTTCAGTTTATTCTTTTGTTGTCCTTTTTTCCTTACTTTTCCCTTTGGCTTACATCTTCCCCTCTTTTGATTTCCTTTTCCTGTTTGATGGTTGTTCCTAAACCATTGTCCCTGTCCAACCAGAGCCCTCTGCTCCGCCTGAAGGAGTGTCCTGTGAGAGTGTCAGCTCCACCGTGCTCAGAGTAAGTTGGAGGCCTCCTCCAGTGGAGGAGCAGCATGGACAGTTAGCTGGTTATGAGCTGAGCTATCAGAGAGTGTCTGGATCCGATGGCGGGGGACAGGGCCAGGTGAAGGGGCTGACTATCCCCCCTCAGCAGGGGCACACAGAGGTAGAAGGGCTGGAGAAGTGGAGCTGGTATAACATTACAATGGCTGCCTCGACTGCTCGAGGAACAGGACCAAAGAGCGCGGCTGTACTGTGCAGAACTGATGAAGACGGTAAGCAGCAGACCGAGCTGTAGCTCTCAGCTAATCAGCATTGATCCTTTTTTCTTGGCCAGTCTGCTGGTCATTTAATTACTCTTGTGTGTTTAGTTCCCGGAGCAGCACCTCGTCAGGTTGACGTCCAGCCTCTGAACTCATCAGCATTGCGTGTCACCTGGCGACCTGTGTCGCCACGGCTACACCAGGGCCAGATTCGAGGTTACCAGGTGCACTTCAGCAACACAGGGAGCAGTTATGCACGAAACCTACCCCGGATCAAGGACCTCCTATTGGACGAATCCCAGGTGACTGTCTGAATATTTGAATAGTGTTTGTGTGTCTTTAATCCTCAGACAGCTTCTCTCTTTTGGGGCTTTGACTTATTCTCTTCTCTGGTCTCGTCTGGACTCCCTGCGGCGAATCGTGTCTGTGGGATAAGATGGAGGAGACTGACTCCACTCAGTATGTGAGTCTGCCGTCCTACCCTCTCCATATTGTAAAATATTCCCCACTTGAGATTTGCTGACATGTGGTTATATAATGCTTCATGATTTTACAAATATTTAATGACAAAAAGACAATACTATATGAGTTAACGCTTGCAATTGTTGCTCTAGGAGATGATTTTGGATGGGCTGAAAGCAGAAACCTTGTACTCAGTGTCAGTGGCTGCATACACCACCAAAGGGGATGGAGCACATAGTAAAGCAAAACTGGTGCAGACCACAGGGATTGGTAAGCACATACTTATGTATTATATTCCTGTACCTAAAATATTTAAGATTTATAAAGTAATTAACTTGCACACTAGTTTACATATATCCTCCACTTGTTTGCAGTTCCTGGCCCTCCATCCTTCTGGGTGCGCCCTAGTGTTGGTGCATCAGTGGTTATTCAGTGGGCTCCTCCACCAGACACTTCTGAGTCTGAAAAAAAGGGCCAGCCAATCGATATTCTGGGCTATCGGCTGCAGTTTGGTCTGAAGAACAACTCCCTGAACAACTCAATCGATTTCTCTCCCCAGGAGAGGAACTACTCCCTCAGTAACCTCTCCCCGGGAACGCCTTATGTGTTTGTTGTCTCTGCTAAGAGTAGAGCAGGCTATGGAGCTGTGTCGCAGCAGGGCATAACCCTTCCAATGTGCCCACCGTCGGGACACCCCAAAATATCTGACTTTGTTAATGCCACTTGCTGTTCTCTGCAGCTCTCCTGGCAGCCCCCTGTCTCAGAAGACTGTAATGGTGCCATCACTGAGTACACGATTGCTTATAAAAAGGCAGCGAGCCAGAAACCCAGTGTTCTCCCTGATGCCTCTTCTGGACCAGCACCCCCTGTTCCCTCGTGGCATGTCACAGTATCAGCCACTGAGTCCAGCTACATCATAGTTGGCCTCAATCACAGCACAGCCTACGAGGTGCAGCTCAGAGCCCACAACAAGGCTGGGCCGGGGCCATTCAGCCCACCTCGGTTGTGCCAGACATTGGCCTTTGAAACAGGTAGGGCAGTTCAAATCACGTTTTACCTTCTTAGCACTGGCCCGAGTTCACAGCTCTTTTCCTTCATGTGGATTTCACTTCAAATCACCAAATAAAGTGTGGACTAGTTGTTCCAGGTCAAACGTGTGCACCACATTGAGACTGAGAGCTGCACAGTCCAAAGGAGCATGTGCTCCCCTGTCTCCCTCACTCACTTACCTTCATCACCTTCCCCTCACAACCAGCGGAGCAGGCTGAATGGTTGTCTGCTTCAAGAGCACAGCTTATCACAACCCTCAGGTAAAAGTCAATACAAGGCTTGGAAATGCAGTATTTAATGCAAAAGGTAAGTTGAGAGAGTTAATTTAGAAAAGAGTCATATCTGGGTCGATCTCTCCAGGTAAGCGTGTTTTGTCTGACAGATTTCCGCAGCTTCCTTTACAAAGCTTTCGGCTGACATGCTGATTTCAGAGTCAGACAAACACTTCCTAACACTATGAGAATGGGGCATGTCACGTTCCTATTGCAGCTCTGTCTCAAATCCGTTCTGCCGTCCACTCTCCTTCTCACCTGCTCATCCTCCTCAGCATCATGCCTCTGCTGCCTAACACTTCTGTCACGTTTTCTCCAGGGTTGCCATGGAAACCCGAGGACCTGGAGACTCAAACAAAAGCCTTACTCACAAGTAACTTATCTGTGCTCTTATCTGTCCTCATTTTAGATGTGCCAAGGAATTTCTCAGTCAATTTGGCCACAAAGACCAGTGTCCTTCTTACGTGGGAGTTTCCAGAGAGCAGTAACTCCTATCGCTTCACGGTATGTCTCGCAAGAGCTGTCAGCTTGTGTACAACTATGGGACCATATCAAAGCAATGATAAAAAAAAAAGGAAATTTAAATTGTCTAACTAGATAAAAAGGAAGGAAGAGAACACTGACATAAATCATTGTATCGTTGTATATTATGATATTAGGTACTACTAACATCAGACTTATAAGACATGAAGTGAACAATATCAAGTTGGTAGAAGGTAAGATTTAGGTCAGGTTTTTAGCATCTGCAGACGTCCTTCAGAACTTATTATTCTCTCATTAAGAATTTTCGAGTCTGTTTAAAGTGTACCACCTCTGTGAAATGTTTTTTGATACAGCTTTGACTTTCAATAATTCAAAACATTTGGGATTTATTTGACACTACAAACAATCTGATATTTTCACCTATATTGCCCATCAATCCCTCAGGTGGAGTATAATCAAAGGAAGATGGAGGTGGATGCACGTCTCCGAAAGGCTGTGATCCCAGACCTGCAGCCTGACACCAGCTATGACTTCATGATCACTGCTCCAGAGGGAAACATGGGGGGTCTTCGTCACCGCATCACCGCCAAAACCTCTCCACCAATCACCATCCGGCGTCCCGAGATTGACCACACCCGTGACACAGAAGCCACAGTCACCATTATACTCCCATCACTGGAGACTAGAACACCGGTCAAGTATGTGTTGTTTTAGGTGTAAAAAAACAAAACAATAATTTTGTTGTATGTACTTTTTTTTTTTTTTTTTTTTACCAGAAAGTTATTTCAATTAGGGCAGAATTTACAATTAGTCATAGCATGATTTTAGGCTGGAAATATTATGGTAACTGTCTCTTTATCATTACCAAGCAAATACTAACCTTATTTCCCAGTCTTCATGCGGGGTTAGGAATAATCAGATTACCAAGAAATACATTTAAAAGACCTGTTATTATTTAACATGCAATTATTATAATTACATTTTGCTATTTCCACCCTATTACCATGCTAATTCTGTTCTCTAAAGCAGAGTGCTACCCTTATATAACCTTTATTTAAGCAACACCAAGTGAAATACAAATTAACATTGTATATCGTATGCATCAGAAATGTATGTTACAGTGATAGAGTAATAGTGAAAGAGAAAGAGAAAAGGAAAGATTGGCGGTAACAGGAGGGAGCGTGGACTGTGGATTGAATATATATATATATATATGTGTGTGTGTGTATGGTGTTTTTGTGTAATAGTGTGTGTTACAGTTTGTCAAATGTCGGTTTTGTACAAAGATAAAAGGAAAATATGATTTACAAAGACTGGCACAAAGATGTACAAACTTGTGATCCTTGCTGCTGGAATAAAACCACCAGTAATTACTATATAGGCTTTGGATGTATGCACTAACCCTTAGAATGTTGCAGGAATTCACCTTAAACAGCGAGAACAAACTAATGTATTTGTCCTGGTTTTCCTTAACAGGAACATACATGTGGTAGTGGTCCCATTAAGAAGAGCCCGTGGTGTCATCAGACACCTCAAGAGCCCAGACGAAATGGACCTTGAGGAGGTGAGAGAAAACACAGTTTTTCTGTGCCTCAAAGCAGCAGAAGACCTATAAACACAACATAATAATATCACAGCTAGCAACTCCTGGCAATGCTTACCCTTTTCTAATTCAACATATTTTTTCCAACATTAGTCATGCATTTCCTTGTCTGTGTCCACGCTCTATTCCCCACAGCTACTGAAGGATATCAGTCAAAAGCAGAGAGATTCCAGACAGCAGAAGACGGTGGACCTCAGGCGAGCGTACATCACGGCCCGCTTCACACCTGCCACTCTGCCGGCCTTCTTCACCCTGGGGGACCAGCTGGACTACGGGGGCTTCGAGAACCGAGCTCTGGAGCCGGGCCAAGAATACGTCTTCTTTATTCTGGCTGAACTCAACTCCACAACTGGGGTATTGTCCTCTTGTTATGACTATATAGTACAATTGTGCAAAGGTCAGCGTTTATTTTCATGTTTGAAAAGTTTTAGCGTATTTGCTGCAATAATATAGTAATAGTGGTAGTAGTGAGAAAAGCCAATAACAATTAGTATTGTAAGTTATTCTGAAACTTTTGGAGACTCTTTTACAATTTACTTAATATATTCTACCAATAATAATTGTTCCAGTTTTTTTTTTCATTTATATTTGATACACCTTCCTTTATTCGCTGTCTTTTATAAAACTTGCCTTTGCGCATTACTCTAGCCCTGGCGATAAAACAATAAAATTCACGTCAGTCAAATTGTTGTTAACAAAAAGCAATAACCCTCATGCTTTCATCACCAATGATAATAAAGAGTGAGCGAGCACAACAGGAACTGTGGGAAGAGACGCTGGCCCTTGTGAAATTCAATCACACAAACGCACGTGCTGCTAGAAGGAATATAGATTAGACACTACAGTTGAACATTCACTATTTATAAACTAGCTAGCAATGTTTTGTAAAATTAGTGACTTGTACTTATGAATTTCCCTCCCATTAATTAATCATTCCTTTCTATAACAACTTTGAAATCAGAGACATTCGACAAGTTGTCAAATCAGATATTTAAATTATCACAAAAATACATAATAGAATGTTATAACATGACGAGGGCAGGGCGGGGGTTTGTGTCAGGAAGAGCCACATAAACGTAATTAATTATATCTTTATTTCTAGCATCGTGTGTGTCTAGATCTCTTTAAATAATATTTATGCTACATAGATGTCCATGATTAAGATTTATTTGTCATACAGTCATACAGTTAACCTACAGTCAGCAGTGCAATGAAATGTGTTCAGATGAGAAGAACAACACAATTAAATAAAAACATGCTTTTTCTCATTTAACATTTTTCATTATTCATTTTTATTCAGCACTTTTAATATATTATTTTGTTTAAACAATGTACTCAATTTTCATATTTTGCATACCTTTAATAAAACAAAATCCTCAATATTATCTAAATGTCAAAATATTGCACATCTCTAACCCTTATATTTCTTTTTTACAGAAAATGTATGTTGCCAGCCCGTACACAGACCCCGTGATCGCTCCGGATTCGGACCCCCAGCCTCTGGACGCAGGAGACGGTCTGATTTGGGTGGTGGGACCAGTCTTAGCTGTGGTCTTCATCATTTGCATTGTGATCGCCATCCTTCTGTACAAAAAGTGAGTGCTGCAGAATATACGCAAAGGTCGTTTTTCACTATGTTTACATGCACAACAGGAAACCCCGGATTACTGGCCCAGTTCACTTTTAACCAAAATGCTTGTAACAGATCAAAATACATGTAACAGATCAAAATACATGTAACAGATCAAAATACATGTAACAGACCAAAATGCTTGTAACAGATCAAAATACATGTAACAGACCAAAATGCTTGTAACAGATCAAAATACATGTAACAGATCAAAATACATGTAACAGATCAAAATACATGTAACAGACCAAAATGCTTGTAACAGATCAAAATACATGTAACAGATCAAAATACATGTAACAGATCAAAATACATGTAACAGACCAAAATGCTTGTAACAGATCAAAATACATGTAACAGACCAAAATGCTTGTAACAGATCAAAATACATGTAACAGATCAAAATGCTTGTAACAGATCAAAATACATGTAATAGAACAAAATACATGTAACAGACCAAAATGCTTGTAACAGATCAAAATACATGTAACAGATCAAAATGCTTGTAACAGATCAAAATACATGTAATAGAACAAAATACATGTAATAGACCAAAATGCTTGTAACAGATCAAAATGCATGAACCGGTGCAGTCAGATAAAGACTGGAGCTGAGTAGGAGGGGCATAAAACTGCACAAAGCAAAAAAACAGCAAGGTAAATATTAGACATATGTTTGGATGTGTACAAACTACGGTTTTGGTCCGCTACGTTAAAGTGAAAGTAAAAACTGCTGGAGCTTCAATGCTCAGCGCAGTTCCTAGCATGTCTGAAAATAAAATGCTCCAATTAAATTAGCTGTTGCTTAGCTATGTTTGCCAAAAGTGTGGTTATGTATGAGTATAGAGTAGCTGATGATTTTAATAACAATTATAGCAGCAATGTTTTTATGCTAATGTTAAATTACTGGACAATCCTGAATGTCGTTCAGCCCCTGCTAACACCTATTTAGGTCTGTGATCTGCTGTAAACTGGTGGTTTGGTTGCGCGTGCAAGTGCAGTGAGTATATTGTTTTGAACTTAATAGGAAGCTCAGTTTTAATGCGACATTTAAGGCCGATACTCCTTTAATTTGTTCCACTTTAGACTTTGCTCTGCTTCAGACTGCTATCAAACAGTCTGACCCTGCTCTTGGCCTTGCATATCTGCACAAGCCATCAACCTTTTGAATACTAATGCAATATATTGATTTTTCTCTCTAACAATCTGTCTGTTCTGTTCCTTTTCTACCCCTAATTATTTCTTCCTGGCTTCCTCGCGTCTGTTTCACTGGAAGCAGCCAACCTGACAGGTAAGCTGAAACCAGTGTCTTTGTCCATTTGATCTCACGACTAAACTGCTATCACTAATTTTTGTAGTAACAGTTGCTTCTTGTTAGTTCTCGTTAGGAATGATAGAGAATTGTAGTTTTAGTAGTGGTGTGTATTATTTTGCTGTTGTTTATCTATTTACTTTATTTCTAAGTTCCCTAATTACCACAGAAAATAACCCACTTCCCAATTAGAGCTGGAAATCTTAGTATCTCAAGATTCAGTACGATACAACATGAATATTACAACATACTGTGGTAATCGTTAAACTGCACATAACCTATGATACTTAAGATAGTACACTGTTCTATACTGCATGCTGCTACTGTGCTGTACTAGCTTTTGATGGATATTATCGGTAACGTAGCGGTTTAAAGACGGAGCTTTGTGGTATGTTTGATCACTGACTCATGCGTCTGTCTTTGTTTTTCTGAACAGCAAGCGAAAAGACTCCGAACCAGGAACCAAGAGTCTTCTTAGCAACGCAGAGATGATGGCGCACCACCCGACAGATCCGGTGGAGATGAGACGCATCAACTTCCAGACTCCCGGTATGTCTCAACAACCTGCTGGGAAAAAAGCCCCAAAAACACACCAGCGGCGACATTTGCATGAGAAAGTGTACTTCCCATCGTTCATGGTTTTATAATGAAATATTCATTAGGCTAATTTTACCCCTGCTGCGATTACGCCGACAAGATTGTAGAAGTACTCCTCCGCATCATAATTTGGCCAACGACATGTACCTGGCAGCGACTTGTCTTTTCTCGGCTCAAAATGGCTACTGCCTGGCTACAGTCGGTGCTTAGTCACGCTTGAGTCATAGCTCTGTGACAAAATCTGATCATCTCCGCTCACCCACCTTCCACATTCCCAGCTCCATATTACAGACAACACAAGTTCGCCATTAATCAAATCCGTCTCATAAATCATGAATGTGGTCAAAAACCGACATGAAACGTACTGTGCGGCGTTGAGCGTTCGTGCGTCTCTTTTTCTTGCCAACTGAAAACCCCACTGTGAGCTAACTACATGGTTTTGCCGCTTCTCGTCCCCCACGGAGCCAGATCTAACAACACAGCTGTTCTGTTCAATGGCACCAGGCTAATGCTGCAGAGCTTTTGTTTTTTTTTATTTTCTTCCACCCCTCAGTTAATTTACAGATTTAACATTAATACATCGATTTACTCATCACACTATATTTCTGTCGCGTACATGGAACCGCGTGGAAAGAGGTGCTATGTTTCATCACGACCGCAAAGGATTTCGTTTTCACTTGTCGCAGCCTGAACCGTTTTAATCCGGAGATGAAAGTATGTGATCCTGGGAAGCAGAGTAAACCCAGCGAAGTACAAAAAACACCTCCACTTTTTTCTTCTTTTATCATATATTTTTCCTATTTCTCTCTCTCTCATGGCAGCAACCTTGAAGCTGGCGCCACGGCTACTTTTTCTCCCCAGAGATGGGTGCTTTAGAGATGCTCAGTAAAGAATTTGTTTCCAAAAAAAAAATCCTGCCTGATGCTATCTGAGGTTATTGCGGTCATGGCTGTATAGCTTTGTCGTGCTTACCTGTGGGTGCTGTGGGTGCTGTGGGTGCTGTGCTGCAGAAAATAACCACTCTTTTAAACCCACATTTGGAGGTCAAAATAGAAGTTTTACGTAAACACAGAAGATTCTTTCCACATTCCAGACATACGATTAGGACAATTATAACTGTTCACCATGACACTTGTTCGTGGGCGCCACATATTGCATTGTATAATCCCCAAAAGTTGGCTGAGAAACGAGAGAAGTAGGTAAGGAGAGAGCCAAACACTGTTGGTCTTTTCAAATGTTCAAAAATGGTCGAGTGAAGAATCTACGTGGGGGATTAAATGGCCCCATATAACAGACAAAATGAGCGTATTAAACTGTGGTCATAATGTGCTATCGGAGTAGATGTTTTACCGCAGCACAATAGATTTTTTTCATAGAGCACCGAGGCGCATTATAACTTTAGCCTTCTCCCTTCTGGCCCTGTGTGGATTGTTCCTGTTCTCAGCGCTGTATTACTATCGGGCCTTTGATTTATCGGCAAAGATATTTGTGTTTTCCTCTCCCTCCAGCTGAGAAGAGAAATGACTGTTGGCGGCGGGTTATTTTCCTGTACGTGCGGACTTCCTAATTAGTGTTCTTTCTGTGTTTGTCTCCTCTTAAATTGTTGCTCCTCTGATCACACCGCCAGCAATATATCAAAGAACAAAACATTTACAAACAGTCATGCCTCGCCTCACTCTGTCCCAACACATGCATCAAAATTGATTTTCTGCCTCGGTGCCTTTCGTAACGACATGCAACGTTCCCTGATTGTATAATTATGAGCCCATCTTTGCGTATGCGCGCCGTCAACCTGCAGTAATTTGAGGCTGTCCGGGTGATGTCGCGTTCACCTTTTGAACTTTACCCTTTCTCTCTGATCCTTGTTATCGCGCAGGGATGATGAGCCATCCTCCGATCCCCATCACAGAGCTGGCCGAGCACATTGAGCTGCTGAAAGCCAATGACAATCTGAGACTGTCCCAGGAGTACGAGGTGGGAACGCATTGCTATTCTATATGAGTAAATGGAGTGGGCCTCGTTTTTTTTTATCGCTGTTAAGTCTTCGCTTCATAACGCAAATGTGATTTAACTGTTGTTTATCTGTGTGCTGATTATATGTTCATGATTAATTCAGCGCTACAATTTATTGCCGTATAAGTTGTCTACATTATGGAGTTGGAGCAGACAATCCATTATCTGCAAATGCACCACTTAATAGCTCCTACACACTCAAAAGCATTTGTGTCCGCTCTGGTTTCTCTCCCAGTCCATCGACCCGGGCCAGCAGTTTACCTGGGAGCACTCCAACCTGGAGGTCAACAAGCCCAAGAACCGCTACGCCAACGTCATCGCGTACGATCATACTCGAGTGGTCCTGGCACCCATCGAAGGTGAACAGTAATTACATCAAAGAAATACATTTGTTAGTCCTGGTGTAGAAACGTTTTTTAGATGAAAGATTAGAGGTTGGTTTGGATTCGGTCATAGACTTTTGGGCTGGAGAGAATTAGAAAGAAATGCATCTTATTTCCTGTGAAAAATATGGATCCAATACAATTTGCTGCCACTGTAGATCCCATTTACTGACTTATTTGGTGTAAAAAGTGAGACAAATTGGTACATTTAATTATTCAATCGTTTCAGTTATGGTCGGAAGGTTTAAAAAGGGTTCATTGATTGTCTGATGAAGGGAAAAGCATAATTATCTATTTCAATATAAGTCAGACAAGGTAAGTGTTAGATAAATCCAGAGACAGAGAGCGGAAGGAACGCACGATGATGGCTCAGAAACTGTGAAGTGCCTGTGTGCAGTGGCATGAGACTGACAAACAGCACGGGTGCATTCAAGTGCGGCCAACGCTCCCCAGAACAAGAAGGTAGAATGAGTTTCATCTGGAGCTCATGAAATTACACCCACACTCCTGTTTGTTTGTTGTCGCGTCGCCCAGCAGTAGCCGTCAGTTCGCTCGGCTGTTTCATGTCACGCACAGAGGTTAATTTGTGTCTAGAGCCTTTACAAGTGTCTCATTCGCAGGCATCTTGGGGAGCGACTACATCAACGCCAACTACATCGACGGCTACAGGAAGCAGAACGCCTACATAGCCACCCAGGGACCACTTTCTGAAACTTTTGGAGATTTCTGGAGGATGGTGTGGGAGCAAAGAGCTGCTTCTGTTGTTATGATGACGCGTTTGGAAGAGAAGTCTAGGGTAAGCAAGCCGGTTTTACCTACTGCCCCATTTACCTGAATCTACCGGCTCTGACGAATACGTCCGAGGAGGAAAATGAAAATGTTTTCCACATACGGCTTGTTTGTTGTAGATAAAGTGTGACCAGTACTGGCCAAGTCGAGGCACAGAGACCTACGGCATGATCCAAGTCACTTTGCTGGACACAATGGAGCTCGCCACGTTCTGTATCCGCACCTTTTCCTTACATAAGGTAAATGGCATTACCTTTTCATTACATTACATGGACTTATGTATTTTCTCTCCCTGGAATCCCCGCTATCGCCGATCCTCCAACCAGACAGACCGCCCTGTGTTGGCCTGAGATTGGAAAACTGTTGGAGGCACAGCCATTTCACATAGACCAGGGCTAATCTAGGTCCGTCAGTCTGTGGCCTACTTACAAACGCTAAAACTAGGCCAAGTGGAGCTTGCGACGGCAGAAACAAGTGTCTGCAATTGGAAAAATAGAAAACAAAACTATTATGTTTTTTCAGGCCAATTTCACACACACAATAGAATAACTTCAAAACACTGCGGTGACATCATATACACTCACAGGTGAAGTCGATAACAGATTCTTTCAAATATGATAATTTATCACTGGGAGCGGGATGTAACAGAACAGACGTCCAAAAAACCCAATAATAATTCACTCTCAATAAAACAGAATATCTAATGCTTTTCCTAACGCTTTGGTCACTGTATTATAAAATGTGACCCTTTTATGCCCTTCTTTCTGCTCTGTAGAGTGGCAGCACCGAGCGACGAGAGGTGCGACAGTTCCAGTTTACAGCCTGGCCCGATCACGGTGTCCCAGAATACCCCACACCTTTCCTCAACTTCCTCCGCAGAGTTAAATCCTGCAACCCTCCTGATGCCGGGCCCATTGTTGCTCACTGCAGGTGTGCCATCACATTATAGCAATATTTAGTTTAAAGGAGACATATTAACTCAACTTCAGTGAGCTTTTAATCTTGTTACAATATCAGTCGTATTTCCATTGGTTCACACATGTTTGAGTAATCATGTATTGTCTTGCAACTGAGGCTTGAGTGCTCGAAAATTCCTATTCCCACTCACATCCTTTATTGTATTTATTTGAAATTATTTGATAAAGTAAGGAAAAAAAAAAAAAAAACCTGTAAAGAAGTAATAGTGAGAGTGGTTTATCAGTTCTGCAGTTTTGAATAGGAAGTGAATGGTCTTGTTATTAAGCTGTTTTCGATCAATCTTACAGTTTATAAGACAACAACATGTACAATTATGAATGGTTTATGTTATAGTTTAATTATAAGTACTTGAAAAAAGCATAATATGTCTCCTTTAAGAGTTCAAAATATACTGACATGTTTCTTCTTTAGCGATTAATGTAAAGCAGGAGAATATCTATAATTGAATAAACGTTTCCCCCCTCAGTGCCGGTGTTGGTCGGACCGGGTGTTTCATTGTCATCGACGCCATGTTGGAGCGCATTCGGCACGAGCGCACGGTGGACATATATGGTCACGTGACTCTGATGAGGTCACAGAGGAACTACATGGTGCAGACGGAGGACCAGTACAGCTTCATCCACGAGGCGCTGCTGGAGGCGGTGGCCTGTGGCAACACGGAGGTGGCTGCCAGGAGCTTGTACTCTTACATGCAGAAGCTGTCCAAGGTGGAGAGCGGAGAGCACGTCACTGGCATGGAGCTGGAGTTCAAGGTAATGAATGTAAGGGTTTATTACTTTACTCTACCCTCACTATTGGTGATAACTGCTTGTGCACGAGGATTTTGGACTGGTTATGTCACAAAAAGAAAAGAATAAGCCATATCTTTAACGTATCCAAAGAATTTTGACAAAAAAAACTTTGATTTTGACCAAGAAAAGTTATGTAAGATAAGATAAGATAATCCTTTATTGTCCACACATTGGGAAATTTCATTGTTGCAACGCAGGTAGATACAGAGGAAAAGAACAGATAACTTACAGGAAGTTTTAAAAAAAAACACTCTTAATAGAAGAACTCTTATAAACAAAACTCTTATAAACAAAAACTTCTATAGACAAAATCTCTCATTTCATAATAAGGAATGGAGAGGAAAAATAAATAAAGATGAAAATAAAATTAAAATTAAATTAAATTAAAAAAAACAGCTAGCGTAAGACAAGATAATAACTAATAATAATGGTAAAATAAACACTCTATTTTCATCAGTTATATGCACATGTTATATACACATGTTTGAGGTCAAAATGCAGTTCTTCTTCTAAAAAAAAGTTTGTGGATTTAAAACGTTCAAGATCCTCAACTAAATAATGGCAAAGTAAACACAAACCAATGCCATCTTCTTCTGTGTTCAATATAACTATATAGAGAATTAACTGCAGCGTGTGCCAGTGGATTGGTCATGGTCATGAAATTAACACAAGCGGTTAATATTTGAGATTAAACTCATCATGCTCACCCTTTGAAGTGCTAAATATTATATGATTACATAATGTGATTTTTAAACAGTTTGGTTTCAATCATTTTCTGAGCTCTCCGATATATTGCCCCATTTCACATTAGCCAACACATGCAAAGGAGCCTAATTTAACCTGCATCTCAGCAAACATAATCTGTTTTTTCCACTGAGCCACCGCGATCACACACGCTTGTTATCTTTCCCTTTTGCAGCGTCTGGCGAACACCAAAGCCCACACATCTCGTTTTGTCACAGCCAACCTGCCTTGCAACAAATTCAAGAACCGGCTCGTCAACATCATGCCCTATGAGACCACTCGAGTCTGCCTGCAGCCAATCAGGGGCCTGGAGGGATCGGACTATGTCAACGCCAGTTACATAGATGGATACAGGTATGTTGCAGACACAAATATGACTTGACCCCTTTGTCCTCTTATGATGGCTTGATGAGTGACCGGATTGGATGGGTTTTCACCGCAATGCCCCTACCTGTCTTGTCCAATCACATCTGTCGTCACTGTGTACACATTCCCACTGCTGTGGCCTCCGTGAAGGGACATACGGGGCATTGCTTGTGATGATTCAGCTCCTCAGACTAGTTATACATGCGTGTATTTTGACTGCTCCTGTATTTGGCCTCAAGCTTAACTCTGGTGGAGTTTAAGTCCTGACTAAGAAGTAAGAAGTAGGAGGCTTGATACTTGTCTTGTTACGTGTGGGCAGGCAACAAAGAGGTTACATCGCCACACAGGGTCCACTGGCTGAGACCACAGAGGACTTCTGGAGGATGCTGTGGGAACACAACTCCACAATAGTGGTCATGCTCACTAAACTGAGGGAAATGGGACGGGTATGTACACACACAAGCTCATGTCACGTTCTACTCGTCAGTGGTTGCTAATGAGGGTTTTCTTGTGGTCTCTCAGGAGAAGTGCCACCAGTACTGGCCCGCAGAGCGCTCAGCCCGGTACCAGTACTTCGTGGTGGATCCCATGGCGGAGTACAACATGCCTCAGTACATCCTGCGGGAGTTCAAAGTTACGGATGCAAGAGTAAGTTAAAAGACTCCGTAACACAGCCTGACGTCCCGCTCCATTCCCGTTCTGTCAGCATTGTTAGGAGGCAGCAGTGCAAGACATGTCCTATCGACCACTGCTGCGTGTCAGTTATTTATGTGAATATGTGTAGCACCACAGGTTAGCCTAGCACTATCGACAGGCCACCCCCACATCACTCATTCATTGTGCTGCCTCAAGAATACCTTGAGCCTGCATTTGCTGATGTGCGCCGTACGCCAGTCATAGATAACTCAAGCTAAGCCAGGCCTGTCCTGACGCCACTTTGGCAGATGCTGTATTGATCCCCATTAAAGGGGAGTCAGAAAGGCTGAGCAGAAAAGAAGAAATGTAATTGCTTACTGAGTGGTTGACAGTAGCAGACGAAGAGACGTTACAGCTCAGAGTTAACCACAGCCACTGATTCAGGGTCAGATAACAGTAATCATTAGATGGAGCAGGGATATTGCCTGGCAGTCTTTCTCTCAGTCAATAAGGTAAGAATAAGCTCTTTCAATAGTCTTTTGGATAATTACCTCCCATAGAGATAATTGCAGCATTATGAGTTAATTCATATGGTTGCTGCATTTAATCCAAAACATGACTCATTTATAGAAACATTACATAAAGCAGAATCATTTTATGGGAGAATGAAATGTACTTTATGTAATGTAAATATCATTACGATTAAAAAGAATAATGTAATTGTTTTTTAATCTTTTAGGACGGCCAATCTCGCACTGTTCGCCAGTTCCAGTTCACCGATTGGCCAGAACAAGGTGTGCCCAAATCTGGAGAAGGCTTCATAGATTTCATTGGCCAGGTGCATAAAACGAAGGAGCAGTTTGGGCAGGACGGTCCCATCACTGTCCACTGCAGGTAAATACATTGTAAATACTGATCCATTGTACATCAGCACTGAAGAGGAGGTGTCAGTACACATCATATATTCCTCCATACACCACTGTAAACAGCAACTGATTGTTTTGGTGCTTCCTTCAGCGCCGGTGTGGGGCGGACAGGCGTTTTCATCACTCTGAGTATTGTTCTGGAGAGGATGCGCTACGAAGGGGCTGTGGACATCTTTCAGACTGTCAAAATGCTGCGCACTCAGAGACCAGCCATGGTGCAGACTGAGGTAAACACAGTCATAAGCCATTTTATCAATACGCTTCAACTTCAACTCTGTATTAGTAATGCTGGCTTCATAAAGTGTATTTGATCATGCAATATTTCAACAGTTTATCAGAAATATATAGAAGTAACTGTATTTCATCTTTAAAAATCAGTCTTTTACTAAAAAAGAATTCCAAAAAAAAACATCCTTATTTACAGTCTCAATATAAATCTGTAGGAAACACTGATGATGAATGAGCGTATCATTGCACATTACATATTTATGTATTGCCTTAGGAGAAACTAGTCTTAAGGTGTAATTTGTCATCAAATAGTATATTATTTCATGGCCTGGTTCCAAACATGAATAATACTTTTTTGCTTTCCTTATTTATTTTGAAACATCATGTATGCCTGGATTTCCTGTCTTTTAAACACTCTAATCGCAAAATCATTAAATATAAATTACGCCATTAACTCCCATTTACATTTAACACTTATGAATATACATTGCCATATACATTAATCATGAAGGACTATTATTAATTCTTCCCTCTGTGGCCACAGGATGAATACCAGTTTTGCTACCAGGCCGCTCTGGAGTACCTGGGTAGCTTTGACCACTATGCAACGTAAGCGGACAGACCATTGCATCTATCTTTCTGCGTCGAGGAAAGCGACAGAAAGTGAGAGAACGAACGGAAGACAACTTGAAATATTTGCAAACACTGAACTTCTTGGAGCAAAGAATCGAAGATGAATCCTAACACCTACCAAGGACAAAAAGCACCGACACAAACACAAGCAACAAGATTTCTGTGTAGCGCCCACACTCGTCAGACGGCTTCCTCTAGGGGGCTCCACTGAGGGGTATCTGTGGGTGCCCAGACTGTCATGTGTAATCCATATACTTACCTCAGTGTTCCAGTGTGAAGGACTTACTATAATACATGTGTGTTGTGGTCAGCTATCTACAATATGAAACAGTGAAATTACAAGCGGCTTCAGAACAGGAAATATATGTGTGTAAAAAAAAGCAAACAAAAAACACAAAGAGCCTGGATATTTGCTGCACCCTGAATGGGCTTTTTATCCTTAAACTTTGTATCTATGGTGTACTGAGGGGTTACAAAGGTGAACATTTCTATATGTGTCCTCGCGTCTCTTTCTGGTTTTAAACAGATGACTTGGCTGAGAGGAAGATCGCTGACTCGCCACCGTGAGGATAAAGGATGCTCACTTACAGCACAGTGCCAAGAGAAACCCTGCTATGAACTGTGGCCTACGAGGAGTGACGGCGCCCCCTATATTACCCCAGCGTAACACAACTCAAGCTGGCCATGGAATCAGTTCACAAGTCCCTGGCACAAACAGCTGGCCTGGGAAGACGTGTTAAAAGCCCATCGCATCCTACAACACGGCTCTGATTCGTTGCCCAGTTCTTACCCCCGACATCTCCGCTTGCCTGCAATTTTTGCGCTAGTTCATCTTCCAGCTCTTGATGTCAGTCTCATTGTGTCACGCTAGCAGGGGGGGGGGGCTCACTGAAAGGGACAAGTGAGAAGCACCCATCCAACAAAATGTATATCAAAGACGTTTCCTTTCTTCGCATACGTCAAAAAAAGCACTTCAGCCTATACAGAGTTACGCCGTGATTTTACGTTTGCCTTACACCGACAGACTTTTTTTGTTTTTTTGTTGTATTTTTTTTTTTTTTTAAACATGCTGCTTTACTGGTTTTCCTGTGTCGTGTGCAATATTTTTCCTCATACAGTATCTGAGGCAATCTGCAATATGTCTCTGAGTTATCATGAAGCATAGCCACTTTTGTAGGATGTTTCTCAGCAAATGCAAATACTACAAATGACCTATCCTCCCCCGAATCTTTACTCAGAGCAGTCGATGTAACCCTTTCTTACTAGAACCACTGCACAATGCTTTTGCTTAATGTTTTTGTGACACATGCAGATCGGGCTTAACATTATGACCGCGTCGCTGCGTCAAGGAACTAAAAGTGTAGCTGCACGAATCAGCAAGCCAACAATGTATCTCCAAGTACCAAGGGGCAAACACTGCGGCCGGTCATAATGTTATGCTTGATTGGTGTTTGGTTGGTCCCATGTGGTGTTTTAGGAGCACATTGGTCAGATTTTGTACATAACAGTCGGCCATTCCAGTCCCTTACAGTACAAGTACAGTCTGAGCACAAGATGTAACGTACATGGGATCAGACGTGTCGTAGTTCTAATCGTCTCAAAAAGCCTTATTGTTATCTTTGTCATATTTATTTGATGTCTTTAAAGATATTTATGAATTAATTTTGTTTATACTAATGTTTTTTTTGTTTGTTTGTTTTTTTATTAATTTATTTGGAAAATATAGCAACTATAACCAGTAAGATGTTGTTTAGTTGGCAAGCCATTGTTAAAGTGTTTTGTCATTGATGTTTTTTTTAATAATTTTTAACTGTTTGGTGCTTTTTTATTTGCTATGCCCTCTGTGCAGGGTGCTATTTGATACTGATGTCTGTTTAGTTAGAAAGAGATGTACATTAGAGGAAGGTTTCAGTAGTTTACAATGGTGCCGTAAAGACTCTTCCCTCGACATTGTTTCACCACTACCTGAGGTGTTATAGGGCATCAGAAAACTAGTTATTTAGAGACTTGTTGGTTAAAAAACCATGACAAGGTGTTATTTAGTTTGCTGGGAAGCACATGGTAGCAAGTGTATTTTTCTGACAGAGAACGGGTGGGAAGTGCCCACATTTACATCCCTTGTTTAAAATTTGAAATTATTCTAGTATAAAAACTGTGTGTGGTCCAGAAGTCTTGACCGTGTGTGACATATATCAAATATGTTATCTCTTCAATTTCTAATAATTATTGTGTCAAGAGAAATATTGTGGCGCACACGCATACAAGCTGCATAAAAGATGTGTGGAGGGCCAGCTCTGGTGATGCCATCCCTTTCACTTCTGTACCTGTCCTTTCCTTTCAACCATGGATGTAGATATTGTACCTGGACTTTGTATTAAAAGCAGGATGATTGGATATACAGCAAACATCAGTGTCTTTGGGTGTTGTTCATTTTTAGACCACAGGATGGAGACAAAACAATTAAATAAGAATAGTAAGAATTCTCCTGTGTGTGTGTGTGTGTGTGTGTGTGTCTGTGTGTGTGTGTCTGTGTGTGTGTGTGTGTCTGTGTGTGTATTGCTGCTGGCATTTCTGTTGCACATACATCAATTACACACAGGCCATGACACAAAGTATGAGGAAATATACTGGAAAGTAAAATGCAAATATACTAGGACTTTGTGTCTGTCATGTGATGCTGATACTGTGTTTTGGTGAAGAGGGAAGTAATGTGAATTTAAGTTCACTAGTTTTGTTAACAGAAGCAACACACATGCACCTCTGAACAGGACAGATGTAATCTGCAGTAGATAGATATTTTTTGGTAGAGAAAATGCTTTAGTCTGGATCATACTGTGACATAGTGTTGTTGAGATGGTTGAATAAGATTCAAGCTCTTATCTGGATTCTTCAAGGTAACAGACAACAAACTCAGAGGTGATCTTTGTCATTGTTGGACAAAGGTAAAATGAGGAATGGAGTGCCATGGCATCACCACAACAACCAAAGTAACTTATTCACAACAAAGAATAAGGCAGTACATTTGAAAGCATCTCTCCTATTGTTAAAACCTGCATTATTATCTTACACAAACACAAGATCCAAACTCATTTCACATGATATGCTTGTTTGGCTTGACCAAAAGTCGCATCACTCCCAGTCCCATAATCCCACACTGATTTGATGTGCACCTAAATGCAAACTAGAGTGACACCTCTATTCACAAACACAAATATCCAAGTTGAATCATCTGTAATAAAATATACATACAAACTTAGCCCTTCGTGCTTAAGGACTATTTTAATTGAAAGAATGACCCCCATTAAAACTGAAGCTGTTCCTGAACCTTCTGGAGCACAAACTATTGGCTGGAGCCTTTGTGAAGCTGAGACTCTGTAGTTTTGGACTCTGATGTCTGTTTTACTCTAATCTTAAGTAGAAACAAGTTCTGCACAGAGGAAATCAGATTTTAAATCCTGCTTAGATTTTCTTTATTAAACATATAAATCAGTAAAGCTGGTGTCTGGAGGTAGGGTCTGATTTACACTCAAATGTGCATCTGTTGGGTTTTTACTTTAAAAAAGAAATAGAAAGAAAGAAAGAAAGATAATTAAGATAAATTCACTAAAATTGAGTTTTAGGGACTTGTATAAAGTAAAAATGTCCAGGCGGTATCCATATAAAAGTTCTATAATTGTTTATTTTTTTTATTTCAGGGTTTTTTTTATTTGTGGGTTTGGAGTACAAATTGACCCTGATTCTTCCAACAATGATAGATTTGACTGGAAACAAGTGGGTTACAGTTTTATTTTTAGGTATCAAGCAACTTGAGAGTTCCCTTTTATAAGCTGGTGGATAAATGGAATAAATAAAGAAAAGGTCCAACGTCCCAAGCCCTAAGCATAAGGAGTTTAATCTTTGCTCCCAAAGAGCCAAAGTGATTTGAGCTGCTGCAGACAGATGGCATAATCAGGCTCTGGCCCTGATTTAACCTTGACCATGGAAGTTCAATGTGAGAGGCTTGTTCAAGTGAAAGGAAAATGACCTTTGAGCACATTTTCCTCTGTCCTCCTCATCGGGAGGCATTCAATCCTGAACCAGACAATATCTATTATAAGACCTGACACAAAACTCATATCTGTAAATGTAAACATAGAGTGACACTATAATAATATTAATTTACAAATCGATGATTAAAATATTCAGTATTCGGGGACTTCACGGGCCCCGCTAATACCAAAAACACCGTGAGAAAAGCGCCGTCACGTGTGCACTTCACGTCTCTCCCCGCCGGCTGAACCTGTCAGCTTTCCCCGCATTCCTGCCCCGGCTGAGCGTGAGTGCGTCAAAGGTCAGAGCCGGAGTCAGCGATGGCGTTAACCTGCCGGCTCTGATTGGACAGATTGTGTCTGGGCCACGCCCCTCTCTCCACGTCTTGATCTGTTGCGCATGTTGCACATGATGTCTTCAGTAATGTGTTTGGATGAGTGTAACTCAGACCCAGGGCACGTTACTTATCCTGTAAAAATCAAGTTCTCAAATAGAGCTTCTGAATGAGTCTTAAGAAAAGAAAGTTCTCTCTGGACAGCTCCATGTGAGTACTTGTTAAACTTTTCATTGTCTTTTAAAACAGTCGAATCCAGTTATTCTCATATAATGCTAAGGACACACTACGGTTACTACTGCCAACTAACTAGACATCATTGAATTTCCTTACAATAATTATACTAATATTACAAAGTGCGTGCTTATTACAGCAGTTGCATCATATTCTACGACACTAAACTCCACATGCAAGACTTTTCTGTTGCATTGTAACCCACTATTTACAATGCAACAGAAATGATCCCACACATTTTGAGCACGACTGATGTAAAGTGACTTGTCTCCGGGGTCAGCTGTCTGGAGGGAGCGGGTCTCACCAGGAGACACAGTTTGAGGAAGGGCCGACCACAGCAGAATCTGGATGAGGCCCGAGAACACATCCAGGGGCTCCACCACAACCTCTCTGCCAACGCTTTACACAGGTACAACACATGCAACGGTACGAGGAGAAACAAACGAGATCCCATTACCGTCTTTGTTTCCAGCAGACACCAATCCATAGCAGAGGAGAGCACCGAGAAAACCGACGTCAACAGCAATGTAAGGCTTTTTGATTTGTTACTAACCAAAACATAAGAAAATATAAATAAATAAATAAATAGCTATTCAAACTTTTGGTGTGAGCTTTGCCTATATAAAATTGTGATGGCAGAAGGGGCCACAGTACTTATACCAAATACACACTTTTTGAGTATTCACTGTGTGGCAACCAAAACAATCTCTCTGTTATAATGAGACTAAAGTGTCAACCTCAGTACTATATGGCACCAAAGAACATTTAGTGCACCCAAAGGTTTGTACGCGACTGAACCAAACCGGTTTCTGCCCGTGTAGACATCTATCTGTACTTCATCAGTAGATATCTGAAGTACAATCAGCTGTGGCGTACTCTCTCTCTCTCACTGAAAGTTCTAAATGATCATGCACGGTATCCGACTGTACGTCAAATCGAGGGCTATCATCTCATCAGCCACATTGCTCCCTCACATTCGATTGAATAAGTCACTGGAGCGTTTCCCTGCAGGTCCTCAAGCAGCACAAGAGCTTCCACAAACTGTTCCCGGAGATTCCTGGCGGAGAGAGCTTGACCCACGGTGAGTTCACACAGGGCGAACTTACTTATTCCCCGATATCAATTCACACGGCATTGTGTCCTCCTCGTGGTTTGTCTCCAATGCCTTTGCCGGCTGATGAAGTGCTACAAGCTGCTCTGTATGCCCAGTGATGGCCTGCGCCGGATAAGAAGCCACACAATTGTTTTTTAGTGAATTATTCAGCACACGCACGCAGATGTTTGGGTGACATTTTGAACACAATGTCGGTTCCATCCTTAAAACTGCTTGTGGTTCGCAGCCTTCACTTGTGCCTTGCAGAAAGATGGGCTTTATCAGGGGAAACTTTTCGTGTCGGAGAACCATGTGTGCTTCCATTCATCCGTGCTGCTCAAAGAGACGAAGGTAAAGATTGGACGTTAGGAGGTGAAATAGTCCTTTGTTTTTTTTACATTGTCGAATGCGTGATGTCGTTACAGGTGGTCATTCCTTTAGCAAGTGTGAGAGAAGTGAAAAAGCATCACTCTGCCATGTCTTTGAGCATTCAATCTGCTGACGGGGGAAAGGTACTGCATCGTTTGTTTGTAGCAGTAGGTAAAAGAATTGTGTAGATTGTGTTTTGGAATGATAGAAGGGCTTTAGATATGAGCAAATATGTACTGAAGTGGTTATGGGAGTATTCATTTTCAGCCCGATTGTCAGTTTCCCCGCATTTTGAGACTATTGGCCCAAGATATTAATGAGTTATTTTGGTGGAGTTACATGTGACTAATTCCTTTCCCACATAAGGACGTTCTAGGCATTTTTGAAGAGATCTACTGAGCCGCGATTACCGTAGATCAAGACATCCATAATCTTAGGGTTGTTTATAATAATGTCGTGTGAGAGGTTGTGTCGCTGAGACTGAACTACAACGATCCATGGTGAACTTGACAGGTGAACTTGACAGGTGAACTTTACAGGTGAACTTGACAGGTGAACTTTACAGGTGAACTTGACAGGTGAACTTTACAGGTGAACTTGACAGGTGAACTTTACAGGTGAACTTGACAGGTGAACTTTACACCGAGGAATTAAAATCTTGTCTGTCTCTTTGGCTTATCATACAGTTGTAGCTATGAGTCCTTTTACTTTCCTTTTCAATGTTCCAGAAATATTATTTATAGGTCTAAATCCAGATTAAGTTTAAAATACAGGTTAATTTATACCATGGTCCCACAAACTGCAGGAGCCATTGATATGTATAACACAGATTTGCTGTCTGTTTGCCGTCTGAGGGATCAGTTATCAGTTATCAGTTACCTAACAGTAGTTCAGTTGTTTATCTGTTGCTCTGGTGATGCCCACAGCTAGCGATATAAGAGCTGTTGGCAGCATGAACTGTGCCGTTATGCAAAGACTTCTACCTGAGAATAATAATGAGAGGATTTATAGATACTTCTTCCAAAAACAATCAGACACAGAGTTACACAGGCCCTGCCCTCCATCTGAGAGCATGACATTTCAGAAAGCAACAAGTTCAGCCATGGCATTGGAGCCTGATCATTTCTGTTAGTGACAAGGCCTTAAAAGTCCCTCTATGTGAGAATGACTATTTTGGAAAGAAGTATTTCAAATAGAAATCCACAAACATTGAACCTTATCATTATTTGTTTGGGATTGGCTCCACAAACGTGTCATATTATTCTCTTATTGTTTAAAGTCCTCTCAACTGAAAACAATCACATCTTTGGAGTTGAATAGTGGCACCACGCTTTGAGATTATTGTGATGAAGAAATAAATCACTTGTTTATTTACAGTATGCTAACAGAGAATAGATTTAACTTTGTGCCCATATTTGTTTAATTTGGATAGGCCCAGTGCTTACAGAGATATGAACCAACACCTGCTCCAGCTCAGTGTTAAACCATAGGAGTTATTGAATGTTGTGATCAAGCATCAAATAACTAAAATGTCACAAATCACAAATGTTTAACTCATTTTCACTAGTGACTGGACTCTAGAACTTGTATTATTATAAGTAAGGCTAATAGTTTTAACTATTGTGTTAAAACAGTGTAACGAGCTGCTTTAAAGACGTTTAATGGTCCCACAAACTGCAATAGCAAACTGGTGAATACAACAACCAGTTTGCAGTCTGAGCATCAGTTTAACTCAGTTTAAGCTTGTCCATTTAAGCTCACTCGTTGCTATGGTGATTGCCGCAGTGTAGTGAATCTTTTCTTCTGCTATCTGCCATCATTTGCCGTTGAGTTGACCGTGACCCTGTGCATTTAATAGCTGCCATAACACAAGGAAGTACAGTGTATACTCTACGGATTTAGCCTTAAGAAGTGCAGCACAAAGGAAGGAAGGCATCACTTTTTCTTTCATGTCCACTTCCTCCAAACTGTCTTAACTTTGACCTGCTTCTTCTCTTCCTGCCAGTACTTGTTCATGTCCCTTCTGAACCGTGGGATGTGCTACAAACTCCTCCAAAGTGTCTGTTCACATGCAGTAGTAAGTTATTTTATTCAAGCATAAAGAAGACCATAAAAAGTATAAAATATAAACACTTATTTGATACCATTGCAGGCAGAGAGCACCAACAGCAGTCCACGTGTCTCATCTGGAGAAAATGAATTTGATCTTGATGTTGTGAGTCCAGGGATCATTGTAACTTGTCATTATAAGCCTTTATGATGAGTACAATGACATATATTTGACATATAATGACGTATATTTGTGATATCCTAGACATTGTCCAACTCAAGCATGGAAGACAGTTTTGATCATCATCTAAGCAGCGAGAGCGCTATCAATCATGACGACTTCCCGCAGTTTTCTAGTGAAAGTGGGCTTTGAAAACATGAATTATGATGATTTAAATCACAATATGTTTGATATGTCACTTTTCTGCAATAGTTGATTCACGACTGATTCCCCCAAAACAAACTATTGCAACAGACCAAGGAGACAACGGGGAAGGTACGGCTGAAATCACCTTGTGTATTATGTTCAGTGATCAACTATTTTGTTATCTGCAGGATGGGTTAGGAGTGCGGCCAGTCGTATCCCATCATTGTTCTTCGTCGGCGAAACGAGAAATATTCAAGTTGTCTTTCATACCTACATCATTCTGTAAGTGCATGTAACTAGTCCCAAACGAAACCAGGTCCATTTTGTCTCATCTTCCTGATTAATACTTTCAGAATGCTGCTGCTGCTTTTGGCTTCAGGCTACATTGGCTTGAGGATCATTGCTTTGGAGGAACATCTGACCTTTTTGGCCTCTGTTGCACCGACGTCACGCCACACACAGTGAGTCTGACAGTGACGTGTACTGTATGCACACAGGGTCTTATGAAAACCATTACACACTGATGAGATAAATACAAAGTTGTCCTTCTGGTTCAGGCACCAAAGATAACATTCCACTTGTCACACCCATGTTACACTTGGTCGTCATGTGCACATTTTTTTGTCTATTGTTTGTTTCCTGTCACCTGTGCAAAGAGAGTGGAATCTTGTCTTTGACTATTTCAGATACAATGAGCCATAAGCGGCATGAGAGCGGGAGAATACGTCTTCAAGGACCTCCATCTTTCAAGATCATCTATCTGTGTCGATACAGTCTCCCTTTATTCTAACAGGGAGCCATGACAACAAGCTGTACAATCAATGTATTAAACTATTTATTACCAAACAAAAAAGCCATTGATGAAATGCTCTTATTGGTGGGGAATGTTACTAACTGGACATCACCAGGACAAGACATTTAGCAAATCTGTGATGAAAACAATAATAATGTTGAGCTGCTTCCCTGTGTTGTGCCATATGGACGCAGTCAGCCTGAAAATATGTTTATTTCTGGCCAGTATAAAGCTGACGGAGCTCAGCAGTGAGCAGAAGGTCGTCTGGCATTTGGACAGACCATCTTTGGTATAAGGTGTGTAAAATATTTGAATATCTTGTGTAAAGTAACAACTTGCTCTTTATATGCAAATACAAGTTACCTTTTAGGCAATTACACTTTTAAGCCAGCAGAGGGCAGTCCCGGTTTAACTATTAACGGCCTTGGACTGACAACACAATTTGACATGCAGTAAATCTTTTGTCAAAATCTAGTATTTAAACAATAGCTTTTTTAATGTGTTGATTAAAATGAATCTCATCATATTCTTACTTTCGTATAGAAGTGATTTTTTTTATTTGTCGATAAAAAGGTCAAGATTTCGTCCCATTAATTAATATCATTACATCATATTCTCAGTTCAAAAAAGCAACGTAAAATTACAAATAATACAAAGAATAGAATAGGTAAGTACAGTAACCATATAAACAGTTCACTAATGTAGTCTAGCCCTGCCCGCTGTCCATGTCAAACTCTAGCACAAAACTCTATACATCAGTTAGTATCAGCAATAAAAGAAATAATAAAAATAACGTCCCATGGATTAAAAGCGCATTATTATTATTATTCCAATGCCATGAGTTTAGTTTGACCCTCACATAGAATACATATTAGAGCTCACACCCGCCTCTTTACTTGCTCCTCAAAACACAATAGACATGCATACTGTTTTTACTGCTCTACCGCACACCCCACGAAGAAACATTCAGGGCCAGAGGAATATAACCATAGTAGTGAATCAAAATGCTAAGACCCTCCCCCCGCCCTCACACCCCTATTTACTCTCAGCCCCGTAAAAAGTGGATCCAGTGGTTTCCCTGAAAAAAGATGTTAACGGATTTCCATTTGTTAAACAGAGCAGGACGATGATGGATTGTTCTCCCCGTCTGAGCTGAAGAGCAGAGATGACGTACACAGGCTCTTGATCTCCAAAAAGAGCGCTTAGTGTTCAGTATGCGCCACCTCGAAACGACCACTGTAGATCACTGAATGTACTGATGTCCTGGGACCACATATATTCAAGTTTACACCTCTGTTAGTAAAGTTTCCATGGGAGGTATCCACGGAGTATCCATTCTGCTGGCCCACAATAGTCAATTACAATGAAAAAAGAAATAAAAACACACAAACTTACATCTTATACCCTTATTACACTTTGGATGCTTTTTACAATAGTGCTGAACTTAAGACCTGCTTTTTCATGCTTGTTCCAATATATATATAAACATACTGCACAGTACAGTACATGTTTGTGTATGCGTGTACATGATTGTGATGATGTGCAAAGGTCTGTGTGGTGGAACCCGCACCACACCAACAGTGACAGGCTCAAAGATGAGCGGCGTCCGTACGACTGGGGCCACAGAGGTTTGAAGCGGCGCAATGATGCCACTGTCCTGGCGCCCAATCAGAAATCACATTGATACTCATCACATTTTACATGTATGGTTCTAAACAATCAATCTATGGCCCTAAGCTACGACAAACACACAACATGATCACCTACATCAACAAATATGCTCGACAGATATGACTGCAACTGGTAACGTGCGTAGTACGACTAAAGGGAAACTTTAGTTTTGAGATTAAAAGAATAGCTTTCAATAAGCAATTTAGGATAGTGGATCAAATTGCCTGTTTAGAATTTTACCCTCCAACAGGACTCTAAAAACAGCTGCAATTGAGACTCAAACTTGGTCTTGCAAACACCTGTTGTTGTTTCCAAGACAGCAGTCGTCAAAGTCTCTGTAAAAATAAAACCAATTGTAAAGCGAGCAATATCCACAGTGAGGACTTGTTTTCTTATCAATACCAGAAGAACCTTGGACTGCTTATCCATAATGCAACAGCGTAATTAGTTACAACTGGTGATTAATAAAAAGCAGCCTAGGACAAATGGACAACATATATGGTGGCCATTTCACGTTTCCCAGCAGTTAAAAATTAACAAAATAAAGGCAAGGAAATGCCCAACAAGCCAGGAGTCTCTCAGACAAGTCTCTGTAGGTCCACTTTAACTGACACTAAAGAGGACAGTCTAGAAGGGAGGCGCCTTGAGTTCAAAGGTTCATTTGAGCAGGATAAAGCGAGGATGACACATGCTTGACCAATAGTTAGTCCACTGCACGGGAGAGTTAAGTGGTCAAGCTGTGGAGGTATTCTTCATACAAATGAAAATTTAAAAAAAAATACACCATGATTTAAAAGTCTCCATTACATTTTCCCTTGTTGCAGTTCTCCAAGTCATCAGGATATCCTTCATGTCACATAGATAGCATCAACACTGTTAGTTAATAGTGATATGATTTTACACTTTCATTCATAGCAGCATTCACTCAGAAAATGACATCTGTGTGCCTTTGGACAAAGCTTTTGTTACTTTTAATACATTAAAGCTGTAATTTCACTGGTAAGAGATGTCAAATGCTCCATGAAAGTGATCTTAGTGTATGTGTATATTAAAAACCTAGTTGTAAAAGATTTTTAAGTAACATAAAGTGCTACTTTAAAGACACACAGATGTGACAAATAAACCAGAATTCCCTTTAGACACTCGCTCCACAAACATACCAGCATCACGTCTCAGGCTCTCAGGAGGCTGTAAAAATGCAGAGGCGGCAGTTTGTTTTTCAGGCGTGCTGTGCAGCCAGGTCCTGGTTGATGAAGCGCCGTAGCCGCTCCAGGTACTGACTGTAAAGTTCTATGTCGTTGTGCCCGGCGCCCTCCACCCACAGCGGCTCCACGGCTTTGGGGCAGCGCTCGAACAATGCCAGGCCGTGAGAGAAGTCAATCACCTCGTCCTCTGTACCGTGGATGATCAGGACTGGAGAGGGGATTTTTGCCACTTTCTCAATGCTGAAAAAAAAAAAGAAGGTATGACTGGTATGGCTTCCTTATCGTCTTTCAACTGCATTATACAACAAGGGAATACTCACTTGGGGAAGGCATCAAAGCAGTAGGTTTTCTTGGTGTCAGGGAAGGCCACTCTCATCCCAGAGGTTAGTGGAGAGTGCAGAACAACAGCGGCACACTCAAAACGGGAAGCCAGGTCTACTGTGGGCACTGTACCGATGCTCTGCCCATAGAGGATGATGTTCTCCGGGCTGATACCGTACCTGCAACATCAGATGACCAGTAAGTCTCCAAATTCATAAATGCAATCAAATCCCTCGCAACATTTTAAGAAATTGTCAATAGGAAGGCCAGAAATTATACCGTGAGCGCAGCGCATTCCAGGCAGCATCAATGTCAGCATAGAGGTTTTTCTCTGAGGGCTTCCCGGTGCTTACGCCGTATCCCGAGTAGTCGTAGGAGAAGATGTTGCAGTTGATGCGTGTTCCTAAACCGATGTAGAAGCTGCTCATCTGGCCAAGGTCTACAGCGTTACCATGCGAGAACAACACAGTGAACCTGGATAGAGGCGAATTAAGAGGAAAGTTTAGTTCAGTTCTGGCTAAAGACGACACTGACAAGCTTACAACATTAACTTTGGTTTTCTTTTTCACTTACAAATGCCTTTTACACACAATGATTATGACAATATGTACACAGTAACAACAATCAGATTCAATTCAAATATTATTATTGCTGAACATAATAAAAAACAAAGCTTATCAACACGTTGGACTGACCTGGCGTTGGGAGCACAGCGGATGTACATGCAGCCGACACGGTTCCCTCTGCTGGAGCGGGCCAAGAACACATCGGTCACATCCAGTTCTCTTTGAGAGTACTGGAACTCTGCTCGCTCTGTGAGGTGAAGCTTCCATCTGGGCTCTACGACGACCCCAGGGCTGGTGCCTCCACCTGCACTGGTGGCACCTCCCCCTCCTCCCCTGTCTCCTCCCCTCTCACTTCCACCTCCAGCCCCCAGACGCGAGCGAAGCCCTGGAGCCCCCAGCGACGCCGGCGCCGGCCCGGAGCTGGACTCAGTTGTAGAGATCGGAGTGGGGTCCAGATCAGGGATTAGGGCGTAGGTGGGTTCAGGGGGGAGGAATGCCAGTTTGGCTGCAATACGACTGGGGCAAGGTGGGCAGCAGAATAAGCAGCATAACTCACGTATGGACAAACCGTTCATTTTCTGGGGGGGAAAAAATACATCCTTACAATAAGTTGGGTAAAAAGAGAAACAACACGAATACAATACAAACAAGATACATGTTTGTAGTACTTTTCCAAAGTTCACCAATAAAAGACTATGTGGTGCACTCTTTATACTACAGACAATAGTTGTGACATCATATATTTATATAAACATATATATATATTTATATATAAATAGAAAATGGAAAACAATGACTTGCATGTGGTGTGTAGAAAGCTTGCTGTAATGTATCGCATTAAATGTCATGTCTTTAAAAGCAGAATTTATGTTACTTTATAGGCAGATTTTATAGCTCAAAAAATGCTTTTAATTAACATAATAAAAATAATACATTTGTTTGATTTGGTTATGTCACTTGATGTCAACCCCCCAATTCCTCATATAAAAAGGTGAAGATGATGCTGCACCTGAATGTGAAATCCCTGGGCTTTGAAAAGGACATAAAGCAGCACCAAGGCTCTACACTCCTGTTACTGAGCCAGCCAGATCTGTAGAGAAAAACATACATATTACAACTCACACTAAACGTAAACAGCCTATTCACTTTCCCTTGAACGACTCAACAAACACACAATGATGAATTAAAAAAAAAATTAATTTGAGATCTGACAGTCAGAATGGGGCCTATACCCGGATGAACTACGACCCAAGGCCAGATACAAACATGTTTACATCTCATACCACAAATAAGGGTTAACGAATTTACATTATTTAGTGATGCATCTGTGTTAACATGGTCATATGAAGACCACCATTACGATCCTCAAATTTCCCAATTAATATACAGTCGTAGATCTAAGTGCTTGTGTTTAAGATGACTAATTAAACACCTCAGCACAGAGCCACAGGGACACTCCGGCTAATCGCGGCTACTGCCCAAATACGATAAAATCTCTGATATAAGACCTTTGAGCCAACATAAAAAAACAAGTTCCTTTATCAACACTGATATAACTATATAACAACGGCATAGCTGATATGTTACACACATCAAAATAGAAATATTATTGCTACACGACATCTCCTTAGGAAGATTTGATCGGCAGCAGAGGCTAGCATAGCGCTCGGCTAGCGGCGAATATCATGGTAGCTTATCTAGTAATATGAAAATATTATTTACCTACCGATTTACTAATCCTTTGTAGACAGATTGGTGTGTCTCTGTAGGTACACACGAGCAGCACTGGAATTCGAAAACCTGCCGCGTTTCTTGTCATGGATGGTTTCTTCAGGCGTATAGACAGCTATCGGCGGCTAGCTACAATCCATTGCTACTAAATTTTCTTTTTCTTTTTTTTTTTTACAACTGCGTCCCAGCAATTCCGGAAATGACGTAGAGACGTGGTGCTTCTGTTATTATTATTTATTTAGTTTAGTTATTAATATTTTTGTTAGAAGAAATAGGTTAACCTTGGTTAACCAAAGTTATGCTATATTTAATTAACACTGGTTTGTGCAATTATCTTCTGAACTAGGAAATAGGAAAGAAAACCATCACAAATTAAATAATTAAAACAATTAAATATCAATAAAGTGAGTTATAAAAATGCATGTATAATAAATAGCAGCATAATATGACACAATTTTATATTATTTTATATTATATTGTACCATATTATATTATATAATGTTACGTGATATTATGTTATATTATATCAATATTATATTATATAAATAGGAAAGATGCATGTATAATACTATGCAGTATAATATGATACATTATTGTATTATGTTATATTATATTAATGTTATGTTATATATTATATTAATGTTATGTTATATATTATTTTATGTTTTGTGATATTATGTTACGTTTTGTTGTGTTATATCACATTGTATGAAGGTCATTTTGTGTTTTATATCGATTTTTTTAACATCGAATTAATGTATATACAACGAATATTTTACTAGATTCGATGTAAAAAATAAAAAAAAATCTATGTTAAAAAAAAATCTATGTCAAAATAACCTTCATAGATTCCCCCAAAACAAACTATTGCACCATAGTGCATGTTTTAAGTAGGCCTATTATTTAACAATAAAAATCTAATCATGAAAGTTTAGCAATACATTATAAAGAAAAAAAAACATTGTAGCTTGTTGAAAAAGTGAATATAGAAAATGTTTTTGTTTAAAATGATTCCACTGATATTTTATCTTATCACAGTCATAAGCATTGTATTCGTATTAATATGATCACAGTGGCCCCGCATGGGCAGGACCATGCGGCTATTATTTGCTCAAACTTTGGCTAATATTGTGAGCTTTACAAATGTGAAAGAGTCATCTTTGTTTGGGTGTGGGCATTTTCAAAACAGTGCCAAAAGATCTGTACAAATCTGGCCTATGTTTCTGTGCGGCGCGTGTGCACGTGAAAGAAAGAGAGAGCGAGAGACGGAGTGAGAGAGTCTATTCATCATTGATCCGCTGCAGGACTGTGTTTCGGGGGGTGTGAATTATGGGCCCCTGCTGTCACTGTGCCTGCTCTGCGTTGGACACTTCACCTCGCCACTGTAAATTCAAAAGGAGGATTAGACCACATTTTGCTGATCAGTGACTTCCCAAAGCGCATCCTGACCAATCGGCCGCTGCGCCCCCTTTGACTGAAGAATCCCCACACTCCGCTTTTGCATGATTTAGAATCGTGAACGCGGCTGAAGAGACAAGAACGCCCGGTGAAAATTGCAATTTCCACAAACGGGTCTGCGAGGGGGTTGCTCTTAAAAAGCACCATTTCTGTTGGCCCCGTGCGAAAATTGGACGCGCTTGCTGAAGGGTGATGCTGCTACGGAGACGCGCAGGACCCACAGAGGGACGAGACAGGTGAGGTGCGGCTGTGGAGGAGCTGCTGCTGCTGCTGCTGCTGCTGCTGCTGCAGAGAACCAGTGGATGTACAGGACCCAGTCACCCATCAGCCTTTGACCACAGAGTGTGAAGGGAAGAGGAGAGGAGAGGGCACCTGCAGCATCCTCCCGGTACCTGTCCATCTGCCGTGGTGAGTGAGCCAAACGCGTTCAGACATAGAGATGTAAAGGAAACACTGGGCGTAGATGGGGATTTACAGGTACACGGTGGGTGCGCAGTGTATTGCTAGCATCTAACGCAATTGCTGCATTATTAGCACCCCTCCTCTCTCTGGGCTATGTGTGCCGAGCATCGTCTGGATGGTGCATGAAGTGCTCTTTGTGTCTCTTGCAGGTGTAATGTGTTGATGTGTACAATCTGGATATTATGTTGTATATTTCACGTGTTGAACTGGGGCTCCCGGCGTAGCCCAAATGTGCCCAAATGTGAATTGATGTATCAGCATTCAAGATGTTTCTTAACACTGCATTGCATTGATGAGCACAAAGCCTCAGTGAAATCCATCAGTGTATAGTCTAACTCTTAGGAGATTACTGTGCATTGTGTTAAAAACAACAAGAACAAACGTTTAATTAAGGTTTCCCACGCCAAGGAGAGCAAAGGTCTGCTGTGATGATCTGGAACCAGGAGGGCAATTGATTTTGTTGTCGGGCACTTTTAGTTGTGTGACAGGACTGACTGATTATAAATACACAAACAATGTAAATGTACTCTAAAGTGAGCTTACAAAAGAAATGCACAGATACATGAGTGACAACATTGGCCAATGAAAGCCCCTACAGGCCAAGTTTATGTGAAAGTGCTGCCGAACTTGCTCACATTTAAGTGATTTATATGCTGTTTATTGTTTACAACATCATGCCTTACACAACGGCACAGTTTTTCCACAGAAGAGCTATAACAGCCCCCAAAGGCGTGACAGTTGTGTCTGTGTTTTTGTGTTGACTGTTTGGGATGAAAAGACAGTTTCAGACAAAAGAGCGACTGAAGAGAGCAGACGCAGAGGATGGAGTGTGGTAGTTGTCAAATTGGTGAATAGAGTACAGGGGGTAGGCAGAGCATAAGTGACAGAAGCAAAAATGTGTAGCAGAAAGCCGAGCCTGCAGACAGCAGTCTGAGAGGCAGTGAATGGTCTCCCTGTTATCCCTGTTGCCCACACAGACAGCCTCACAGCAGCACTGTGAGCAGGTGCTAACCCAACCATAAAGCTACAACAGGTGCAGCTACTGTTTCACCAGCAACCAAGCCCCATCTCTGACTTACACCAAACCCTCATGTGCACACTTACATTAAAGGCCAACTCGATGAATCCACTTATTTGATTTTGACAAAGTTAAAAGCTCTTGAAGCAATAAGCCATAACAGTTGCAGGTGAAAGAGATGACTGCCCACAGCACCTTTAATGAGTTCTATTGATCACACACAGGTCCCTATTCAATCACACATGCTAAAGCAGGGACAGGGCATCTGGGGCATGTGTGGAGAGGAGCCAGGAAAGCTGCACGCTATGATTAGGCATCAACAACCAGAGCAAAGTTCATGTGGATGGTTCAAGACAAGCTCATTTCTTTAAATGACTGAAATGGCTTTGTGTCTTCGACATGGAACAGGCAGAACAAATCTGTAAAATGGAGTGATGTAACGTAACTGATCCTGTTCCTAACACCCAGAGACTGTGTCGAGCAACCTGCGACAAATTGCCTCTTTACCTACGACAACACTCACTCCTGCTTCTGAACACTGCTGAATTCTACCATTTTATGTTTGAGATTACTGCTGCTGTAATCTTATCTCGAAATACACGTGTGCTACAATAGACCAAGAAATCACACATTGATGATTGAACCAGACTTGTTTTTTCCATGAATGAATAATTTAGGAGTTAGGTTTTCTAATTAAAGCCAAGTGTTTATCTTCATTTTGTTGTTTAAAAGACGAGTAAGCGTGGAAGTGTGTGCTACAGAGCGGTCAAAGGTTTCAAACTGTGTAGGCATCTGGACAGAAAGTGACCTATTACAATGAGACCCTCTGAGCAAAGACTCATGGGAGTTTTAATGTGCTGGATTACGAGGTTAGAGGTTATAGGATTCATGCAGGTATGTTTCATTTACAAGCTAGTAAAAGATGCCACGCCGGATGAGAGCTTTCACCTTTGGCAACCGCGCTAAACACTGTCAAGAGCCCATAACACACTAACGAAGGAGGTTTACATGTGATTTAGAGTTATACCTTCATGTAAAGATGTGCTATGTGCTTTACAACCTATAAGAATAACCATTGCTCAAACAACATTGTATATGGGTCTGTAATAGAAGCAATTTTCAAAGTCACACAAATAATTTAATTTTAAAACAATGCTAAAGTTAGTGGCTTACCTTTTTAGTTTCCATCCAAAAAACTGCAGTCAGAATAGGACCATTCTGTTTCTTGAGGCAGCCGCAAAGAAAACACTTAGCTAAGTGACCTTTCCTAAATGCCACTGCTAAGCCACTTCTTAAATCCTTGCCTATAGTTCATGCTACATATTAGGGCTGCAAGATACATATCACAATAGTGTTTGGAGAGTTATAGACAGGATAAAATGTTTATGGTCAAAAACATGTATAAGAGTGAGTTTGTTGTTTTTTTAAAAAGTACTTGCAAACCTGTGCTGCAGTGTGGCTCAGTAGTTAGAGCTGAACTTTGTATGCATTGGCCAGTGGTCCAAAATGTTCCTGTATCTTCACTTCCACTTCCTGTTTAGCTCTCCTGCCAATGTATTCCCCCAAAATGACACAATGTATCTATTATATATTAATATGTTTAATTAAAAATAAAAATAAATAAAATAAACAAAATAAATAAAATGAATAAATAAATAAAATAAATAAAATAAATAAAATAAATAAAATAAATAAAATAAATAAAATAAATAAAATAAATAAAATAAATAAAATAAATAAAATAAATAGATATATATTTTATTTTTGTGTCTTTTTGTTTACTTTGGCATTATTTGGTGTCTAACAAATAAATCTACTCTAGTCAAAAGAAAGGTGTTTTTTATTGCTAGATACAGTGAAGTCACAGTCTGGTCTTTGTCTTGCAGCTATAGTTATTTTCCTGATGAAGCTTTGTTTGGGTTAATCTCCCTCTCTCCTCCATCCTGTCCTCTAGCTCACCCCTCCCATCTCCCATCTCCCACACAAACACAACTTTTCTCTTTTAATTATGCTTTTCATGTGGGGCTGCAGTCACTGGCGCTGCCCGGAGCAAAGCAGCAACACAATTACACCTACAAGAAATAGAAGCGAGAGATGTGTGTCTGTGTGCACGTGTGTGAGTCTGTGTGCACGTGTGTGAGTCTGTGTGCACGTGTGTGAGTCTGTGTGCACGTGTGTGTCTGTGTGCACGTGTGTGTCTGTGTGCACGTGTGTGTCTGTGTGCATGTCTGTGTGTGTGTGTGTGTGTCTGTGTGCATGTCTGTGTGTGTGTGTGTGTGCATGTCTGTGTGTGTGTGTGCGTGTGTGTGTGTGCATGTCTGTGTCTGTGTGTGCGTGTGTGTGTGTGTGTGCATGTCTGTGTGTGTGTGTGCGTGTGTGTGTGTGTGTGTGCATGTCTGTGTCTGTGTGTGCGTGTGTGTGTGTGTGTGTGTGTGCATGTCTGTGTCTGTGTGTGTGTGGATGTCAATCTACCAGCAGCTCTTTGGCATTTTGATTTCAAATGTGTGTAGACCTCCTAGTGAGAGCTGTGATCCTCCAGAAGAGACATATTTATTGCTTGTGGCGATCACAGTACAAAGAAAAACACGCAGTGGTTTTGAGTTGAAACATTTCTCTAGTCCACACCATCAATTAGAAACAGCATTATGGTAATGATAATTAATCAAAGATAGTTAATGTATTGTTTTTTATAATGGTGATACAACCAACAAACACACAAGCCATTACCCCTTGTGCTACTCATAATAGAAGAAGTTTGGACATGGTTGAAAGTGAAAAGAATAGGCAAAAGATTCCCCTTCATCAAACTGGATTCAGACACTAGTTCTCAACCAACAAGGATTAACAGAACGATTGCCCCCAAACAACGCCTTGACTAAATAATCATTGTCTTGTTTCAAATTTTAAAAAAATGGTCACTTGTGATAAGAAACCCCAGACTGCACATTACACCGTGTGGTTGATAGGAGTCCATTCCCACCTCCCCTGTCGCCGTGTGGAGACTGCATCACTGCTGCCGCACGTATGTGGCCGCGGTGCACGTGTGTCGGAGAGGTGTGCACTGCATACTGGCTCGGGGCTATGTGCGCTGAATGTATATGTGCTTACTGCAGTCAAACTCTGGTTAGTAACGTTCGCCCTTGCTGCTGCAGCTCCTTACAGCGCCATAAATATACTGTGCCTGTGTCGTCTCACCCCTATACACCATCATTGATATATCGCCTGTTTTACGACACGCATATCGCTGTTTTGATTACATTCTTGCTTGTGTAGATTATCCATAAGCTGGCTTTATCCATGCAGGCGAGAATGTGGCTGTCACCACGCGGGCTTTAGGCAGGAGGTCTGATTAGAGCCTGGTGGGAGAGTCCTGCTCGCTCGCTGCTCTGTCCGTCCTATTTTAATTACCTATGGCACACACCCAGGAGAATAGCACTCTTCCCTCGTGCCTCTGTTCTTCCTCCCTTCTTTTCGTTTCTCCTCCTTCTGTTCTGTTTCTCTCCTCCATACACTTAACCTGATAGGCGCAGCTGCATCAGTGGTCCGCGCGGACGTAACCCCTGCATTAGCATATAAACGACCCCGCAGATTGAGTAGTGTTTTAGGATATTTAACTGCAAAAGACAGATTCCCTTAACTTTGATTAGCGGCGCTCCCGGTGGACAGGAGAGGCCTCTTGAGGGTGTATAGCCTTGATGAGCTGAAAACTGATTTTAGAGTGTGTGTGCGTGTATATGAGACAGTTTTGTGCATATTGTCCGATGCTATCACAATTTGAACAGGAGCAAAATTGTCCTAGATCCACCGAAATGGTTTATGACTAGAGCCACTTTTCCCTTCAAGCATCAGTGAGATAATATAGTGCTCTTAGATAAAGCTTCAGACAGCAAAAGGGCTGAAACAGTAAGATGTGGTTACGATAAGTGATGCTGGCATATCTTTCCAGTCTGTCTAGAGCTCCTATTTTGTGTCTTCCCGTGTATATCATGCATATTTTAGCCAAAATATAAGTGTGATACAGTATTTGTTGATACAGCATTGACATCATAAGCTGCTGTATTGAAAAAACTTCACGTTTTAGTACATTCAATAGTGAGAGAAAGTTGGTATATTCACTGTTTTGTCTATTTCATAAACAGAATGTGCATGCAATGGTTCAACAACAAATAAGTTGTATTTGTTCCTTTTGAATCAGATTATATAGATCTTATATAGATATTGTATAGATTATCTCGTACAATTTATCATTGATCCCATCAGTCGCCGTGTAGTGATATTAACGTATCGTGAGCCATGTATTGTATCAAATCAACAGGGACTTTATGAATAAATGTGAGCAATATGCCAAAAACGTATATCCTGATTTTCCTGGAGCTAGATTATTTTTTCAATTTAATCATAATTTATGTATGGCACATTTTGTATCCTTATATTGCCACAAAGATGTAAATAAAGTCTTCTTCTTTAGAACGTCCACATTTCCTTGTGATTGGTTAAATCCACCTGTCACTCACTCACCATGACAGAGGCTGACCAATCAGGATGGGTGGGGGAAAGTGTCTGTGGCATTTAATATCAGCAGATCGTCACAAGGATGAGATGCCAATTTTTTGCCATCTCATATGTTGGCATTCCCAGCCCTGCTCAGTGATCAGTTGTGAGTGTTTTTGTGTCAGTCTTGCAAAATAAATTGGTTCGTTCTATACTCCGGCTGTTTGCTTTGTTTAAACATATTTCACAGTTTAAATGTGACAAACAATGAAAGCTTTTGTTCAGTAATTGCTACATATCTTTAATTTTAAACATATTTTGGCACTCGTGCATTCAGGTGCAGCACAAATAGTTTCACAATAAAGACACTTATCAATGTTTCGTGTGAACTACTTGTTTATCAGAAATGCAGAATAATTTGCTATAAGGGGAACTACCTTACAGGAAGAACATTGCATTTACTGGACATTGTCGGTTTAATCTGACAATCTGATTTAGACTAATAATGAAGTTACAGTGGTTGTGGAGTGGTGCAGCAGAGTGTGAAGGTGACCCATTTCTCCCAGTTTAGCCCATGTCTGTGTTTGCGCCTGTAGGACATCTCACTGTGTTCAAGTCCTTTTGACTGCACAGACGAAAGCATCTTAGAAATGATTTATGTTTTCCTATTGAATCAGGTCTCCAAATCCTCAAGAGAACTTATTTGACCTTCCAGTCAGTGAACAAAACCTGAAGGCGCTTTAAAACATGTGATTTGTGAGGGTCGTCTTTTCCCATCCCCCGCATCGCTAAGAAGCATTCAGATCATTAGTTTATCATTACCTAACACAAACTATGAGCTCAATCCAATGCTGGTAGCAGTATTCAATAATATATTACTACCACTACTATATACTATTTTGCTTTGGTTCATATTGTACTCTATAGTCATGTTTGCCTTGGAGAACATCCCACCCTGTTCGTTTTTACATCTACTGCAATAGACCATCCCTGCCCAGCTTTGCTACTGGTTGCTACGGTAACAGCAGCACAGAGTATGGCGACTAAACAATAATGGAGAGTCTGTGCACGAGCAGACCTAATCACAGTGACACATACAGTATGATGAGTGAAATGTCAAGATGCACGCTCCTAATGCAGCTTTGAGAATGATTCCCAGTGAAATGTCGCCAAATAAATCCATCCTTTTATGCAGATTTAGAAATGCACTGAGAGTATTTATGCAGATATCAATGGGGCTGTACACATTTAGTCATTTAGTTGATGGTGTCCTCGATGACCACAGTTTTTTGTAAGTCGGATGATTATTTTTGGGCTACTTAAAAAGGATTTATATTCACAACAGCGGAAAGTCGAAGAAAAGAGTGAGATATCTTGAGATTTAGGAGTGAATTATAGTAAAGATATTCGCAAATGTGTGAAATCCTGTGATCTTGTGGTGTTGCCAGTGTTGTAACAATACTAACATTTCAAACTCGATTTGATACTATTGAATAGGCTCAATACATATTTCCTCAATAATAAAACACAAACTTTCCATGTGGCCTTATATCAGCTCTGATGAAACTCAAGATGATTCTAAAACTATTCAGAAAAAGGTCAAATTTGGTGCAATTTATGTGATTTCTTTCTTTTTTTTTCAGTATTGATAGTTGTTGGTTGTAGATTTGGTACTATTTTTCTAACTGCCTTCGTTGTCAGCCTTAGTGTACTTTGCATCAAATACATGGCCTTATCATTATTATCATCATAGACACTTACTTTTAGAAAAAAAACTTGAATAGTTAAATAGCCATTGGAAAAGACAGTATGATAAATGATGATTAATGTTATTATAACCAATTTCAGGCTATTGGTATTCGTTTATTTCCCCCTGAATATCCATAAGGTGAACAATGACACTTAGCGCACAGAGCCTGGATGTGATACAGGCAGCACTCGCAATTATGAGCAAAAATTACGGACAAAATTCTCTGTGGCACCTAAACATAGAACAGAATATATTTTTACTAGCGTGAGTTAGTCGGGTCATGTAATACAACATATGGACACAATGAAGGTGAAATTAGCTGATTACACCTCTAGATGACCCACTGATTGGTTAATGATGAGCATGTTAGAAGATGCTTTGCTAATGGATACTTGATGAGTCCAGATTGCAGCACAGGTCTGTCAGTAACATCCCATAATATCCATGTCACACCATCTAATCCAATCACACCATTACGAGCGAACACAAATCAGAATCCCTGTCTCCATTTGCCTAATTTTGTAGCCCGCTTTCACACACCATCAGCCTATTTTTAAAGCTTGATGAGCTCCTATCTGTTCAGCTCCATCTTTTATCCTCAGTCGTTTCTTGTGGGAAATGGCACAACCTTTGATATCGGAAGTTTTAACATAGAAAAGGCCTTGAAAGTCCCTTTATAGCTCAGGGCTTTAAAAATACTGCCTTTGTCATGGGATCGGTCAGCAGTGGACTTCTCATAAAGTCGGCCTTGGCCCAGATTTCATGGTTTATCTTTTCAATCAAAAATCTTAATCAATATGCGCTCTAATGAGGAGGTTGCTTAATGATCGGCCCCAGGGTTTGGACATGCGCACAGGGGAAGGTTACTAAAAAATTCAGGCTTTGATCAGTTGGATTGATTTTTTGTTTTTAATTTGATCCATAGTATGAGAAAGAATTAGGAAAAAATGGGTGAAAAATACTTAATACTATACTAATAATATAGACAGCTAGTTATGTCAATCTAGACACTAAAGACTGTGAATGTGAAGAATGTGATGTATTGAAAATAATATTAATAATAATAATTGTAACTTATTAGGTGTCAATACATGAATTGCGTTATATATTTTGCTAAATTAGTTTCTGATTAAATAATGCAATTTCCTGGTATGCTAATAGTGTTGTTTAGTGCGAACGGGAGACCCAGTGGCCGCGACAAATGCATCACATGACAGAAAAGATGCATTTCGGACAAATAACCAGCTATTTTGATGATTCTGTTCCCACACCCAATTTCCAATCATTTGTTTTGTAGATTTTTACAATTTCAAAGTTGCACAAAATGACGATCTGACCATCAGAGCAAAGTTCTGCAAATTAAATAGTAGTGTTTTTGCATTTAGCTGTAAGACACCTCTCTCTATGCGCCGCCCATAATACTCAAGTCTCAGTAGCCTATACATCCAGTCTGAAGAATAATCATTAGGCACTCGGATGAAACAAGGCAACCCCCTCCTGCCTTTTCCCGCCTCCTCCTCCTCCATTTGATGAGGAAAGCTGCTTAGATGTGTCAAACCTGCAATCTGTAGGCAAGCGTTTCATTTGAAGCATCCCCTGAGTATAGCCCGACGCCTCTGATGTCTTTAAACAGAGCGCCACTTCAACTTATGTAGGCTACGATCTGAAGTGGTGGGCCGCGCAGGCGAATACGCACAATGCATCGCTGCTTGCTGTGTACAAAAATAGCTGTTATAATCACCTTAGCAACTACCGCAATGTCCAATACATTTAGATTTATCATACTGTGAAATGACAAGTGAAAAGGAAGTGGAGTGAATAAAGGTAGTGGTGGTTTAATGGGGGAAGGCGGATGAAAGGGAGCGGGAGGGGGTTGGAGAAAAGGGAACGTGGTTTTGAGGATAACAGCCACAGCATTCACACCACTCGCACTGTTTGGACAATTTGTAACCTTTCTTTTCATTTATTCCCCATTGAAGACCATATTAGCCAGGAGTTTGTAGAGAGAGAAAGAACAGACTACTCTGCCCTTTTGGTTCCTCTCATCTTCTCTCTTTTATAACTTTTTTTGTTGCTGTTGTTGTTGCTCATCCTCACATCAAAGACAAGCAATCCGCACAGCTTTCACACAGGATGTTGGAGGAGAGCTTTTAAATTTGAACATGTGTTTTGATTGTCGATTGTTCTTAGGCTGGTAATAACACAGTTGTACAGAGATGGGGTATTGTATCAAATGCTTAAGATGTAGTTGAAACATTTGAGTAACCATATGTGTTGATGTGTTATGGCTAAAGATGCAAATCATATTTTTATAGTTCAACCACAAAAAACGTTCCAGGACATTTTATTGTCCAGTAAAGTTCCTCTACTCCCAAAATGCTGCCAAAGATATAGGAGAGAGAGGTGGAGAAAGAAATTGCATATAAAAAACTGTGCGCTATGACAATTCTGCCACTCGGGCTCGGTCCATAAACAGCACATTTTGGACGCAGTGTAAAATCCTAATGGCACTCTGAGCTCTACTTTGAGCACGCTTGATTGAAAGCTTTGTTAACCATTGACCACAACAATAACATTGTCCATCTGTGCTAAGTTTATGCCCTTTCGCTTCCCTCTCTGTCCCATCTTAAGGGAAAACCTCCTGCTTTTAAAATCTAACTGCCCATAATACAACCACCATATGCTTGACTTGTTGTGGAGAAAACACCAAATTGTCTTTGTAACCTGCTGAATGCCCAGTCTCTCTGTGTGTGGTTTTGGGAGCCTTTTAGTTCACACAGTTTAACAATGGAGTGACATTTTGAACAATGCATCACCTTTTCAGCAGTGTGTAGAGAATATTAGGCACCGATAGCCACCCTGCTGCTCTGCTGACCCTGTCACGTCCACATAAAGAAACCTGTCAAATACTCAACACCAACTGTACACGCTATCATATTCAAATGCATATTCAAATATGGCACACCACAGTGAATTTTGACTTTCTCCTTTTGATCACAGAATGTGTCCTGCTGCCATGGCGACCGTAGCTCCTCCCCTCACGTTTCTTCTTCTGCTACTTCAAATGGCTGACGGCTCATTCCCAGAGGAGCCCAATCCGCTCAGCTACGTCCCTGTGGAGGGTATGTGTGTCCTTCCCTCTTTGAGAGTGTGTGCGTGCGCTGTTGATAAATGGATCTGTGCTAGAAGTGGAAATCGGGGGTCAGAGGTCGGAGCGCGGGTGCAGGAGATGGGTTCCGAGCTGGAATACTAAAATAACATCTGATCGGAGTCTTCAGCGTGAGCTAGATTTTTGAATAAGGAAATGAGAAAGTGCAAATTCTGACTCTGGCTGTCTGCGAGGGAGAGGCAGAGACAATTAAAGGGGATGAGGCGGTGCGGATGACAAACGAGAGGGCTGAGGGTGGAGATGGGAAGGGGAGGAGACAGGCAGGTGGAGATGGATCGCTGCGCTCCTCCATGACTCCCCTGCAGTCAAGGACAACAAGACCGTTTCACAATCTGTCTCCTGGTGACAAGGACTCCCTGTGGAGACCAGTGTCCTCCATCATCACAAACTTCTTCACAGTCAACAATGTGACACTTCCACTCATTTCCTGTTTATGTAAAACTATTGAAATACCATGAGATGTTGAAGTCGCAAATCAATGAAGGACACTTGCATTGTAAAGCAGGGATGCCAAGATTATTTGGTTAAATCGATAATTGTGATAATTCAGGTCACAATAGAATAAATAAATACAAATGTTAATTATGACAATTTTAGAATCAACATTAAGTCTTTTTAATTCAATCTATGTCCAAAAAAATCATCTAAATGCAAACATTTACATTCTATCTGTCACATTATCTTAATGTTGTCATTCAGAAAGTTTAATTGAATCTAGTCATAAATTCAAGGAGTATGGGAATGAAAGAAGATTAAAGATTTCACTGTTGTTTGGTCACCGTCTCAGTAATTGTGAATAATCGTTAAATCTGATACACTCTGGAAGTTAAAAGTCAGCACTAACTCCACTACAGTTTTACATAGTGGCACTATTCTATAACAAATGTGATATGATTAGAGATGTCAAGAATATTCAGTTAATCGACAATCGTGATTATTCAGGTAACAATATACACATTAAGAACTGTGACGATTTTAAAAGCAAAATTATTATTATTACTTTCAGTTCCATTTATACTCCAAAAAAGTAAACTTAATAAGTGTAAACGCTTTTGTTCGTTTTCTTATCTGGCTGTTTTTTGTCAAATTACCAGTAACTTAATGTTTGAGTTTGATTTCAGAAAGATCGTCACATACTTGAGGAATGGTTATCTAGACAATAGGAATGAAAGAAAGATTTCACAGTTGGCCATGGGGTCAGTAAGCGTGACTAATTGTAAAATCGTGATGTGAATATTTCTGACTCTAAAATATGATGTCATGACCTCCCTAGACATGCAACATAATTTTAGATAAGACACTGTTGTCCTTGACAGCCCAAGATGGAAACATGTTCCCAGATTAAGGACCAAACATCATGACTCAGTGCACAATTCAATCAAATAAAAACACCCTTACAAATCTCAGCAGCACCCCTTTAAGACTGACCACCTTGAAGCGTACATTGTTTTAGATTTTCCGCATTGAAACAGAGATTACAAAGCTACCTTGTAAAGTATACAGGGACATTTAAACAGAAGTTGCCCTTCTCTATCCTCAGCTGACACACTTAAACATGTCCGCCCCCTTGTCGTGTCTAATTCTTTTTCCCTGCTTGTTTTGATCCATCAGTGGTGAGGCGGTACCCCGTGTTTCTGGGCAGGGCTCACCGTTCGGCTCAGAGGCAGGAGCTGCACATCCAAACCGTCCTCCAAGTTAACCGCACACTCTACATAGGAGCCAGGTAACCAACAGCAACCACCTCCAACTGTGTGTGTTACTGACGTCTTCGCATTAATATTCCTTTTTTATGTCCCGGCTTCCATCTGCTGTCATTCTGTGGACGATGGTTGTCAGAATGATGGTCCCAATTGCTGTTGCTAAATGTCAAGCTGTTTGTTCACACTCGCCACCAAGACATAGTTGTTGGTTTTTTGTTAGTTTTTTTTAATGTACATCTCAAGTTCATGAGAGATTTACTGTTTTTGAAAGAACGGTCAAAACTAGAAATCCACAACTATTGAACGTTATCATTATTTGTTAGCGATTGGCTTCACAAACCTGCAATAATAATGTCTTAAAGTCCTTTCAACCGACAACAATCACACCTGGAGTTGTATAATGGCACCACTTTCTGAAGCTATTGTGTTGCGAGAGAGAGAGAGAGAGAGAGAGAGAGAGAGAGAGAGAGAGAGAGAGAGAGAGAGAGAGAGAGAGAGAGAGAGAGATAAACATCTATATGTTTATATTTTAAAGCCACATTTTTTCTTTATTTTAAATATGTTTTAAATTTCTATTTTAAGTATTGAAAGTACTGGCTTTGTATTTAAGGCCTTAGTACTGTAGTATGGTACTTTTAGTAGTATTATTGGAGGTATTAACAAAAGGTAATTCTAGTTGTAGTAATTTATGCAGCCGTAGTATAAAGAGGTAGATTTTAAAGTGCAAGTGAAAAAGCACTACCTCATAATATACCTATTCTATATTTTGTTAACTTGTTTGTGTAATCTTCCAATATTCAAAACCCATATTTACTGTCTGAGTTGTCTCTTGTTGTCTCTTTCGTGCCGGTGTCGTCTTCTTGTTCTTGTGACAAATTTGATTACCCCCTCTTGTCTTGCATGTGTTGGGCAGAGATGATTTGTACAGAGTGGAGCTGGATAACATGGCTGGGGAAGAAATGTTCTACAGCAAGGTAAAACTCATTTTCATGTCCAATGAAGGGAATCAAAATGGACTATCAAAATTATAATATAGAGATTTTCTTTCTCCTTTTGTTAGAAGCGGACGTGGGAATCCTATAAAAACGACATCCGAGTGTGCCGAATGAAGGGCAAACACGAGGTATATTACAATAAACACAGCACTTTGAAAGTCACTCTTATGCACCAGCTACAATATCCATGCTATCACACGCTTGGACGGACACCACAGCTGTCGGAGAAAACTTATTTCCTGTGGGCACACCTTCACACGCTATTTACACAAATTTGATTTTGTTGGTGCAAAATCAACCTATCTAATCACAGCCACTCACAGAAATGTGTGGAGCCTGAAATCATCTCCACATCTATTCCAGTCACCATGTTTTAGACCACAGCTGAAGTGGACAGAAACCATTTACCATTCAATTCTGGTAAGACTGACCGATTTATAAATACCGTATATAACAAGGTTGGTTGAATAAATGCCACAGTGCCAACGGCCGAATCCAATCGAGACAAAAACTGGAACGCGAAAACGAAGCAATGAGAAAACGTTGGAGAGCAAACTGAGCCGAAAGACTGACACAGCTCTGGGGAGCAAACAGTAATTGAAATCACTTGAGGAGAGGCACTAAATGCGGGGACATGTGTGTAGGTGGATGGAGCCAAAAGGCTGAGGACACCAGGAGAGCTGAGGCTTTAAAAGAACAGATAACATCAAATGATTGAAGGGAAAAATAACATTTGAAAAAAAAAGGATAAAACGAGTGGGAGTTTGGCTTGAGGCAGGAGCAATGGCAGGAGAGCGAAAAGTCAGAAGCAACTGCTACAGCCAGTTATGTCCCTGTAAATGTAAGATGTTATTATGGATGCTGTTGTGCTGCATTAGTGACGCAAAATGACAGCTTTAAAAATGACAATTATCGTTTCATGCATTGTATCAAGAGTAAATGTCAATCTTTTGAAAGTAAAATGTTTTTTTTTTCTCCTTGGGTGGGATTTAAACCACATTTAATGCTAATGCCTTATTAGGCCGTGTGGTATGAACGAACACGGGCATAATTTAGCATGAATTATTCTGCAACACAAAAGAGCACTGTTCTGCCACCATTTGTCAAACAATCAAATGATCTGCAAATCAAAATTATGCAAAGCACTCCTCGTTCGGATGAAAAATAGTCTGGGGAAAATGGAGCTTTGTCAGGTGTATTTGCAAACATTTAAAGAGAGATTTAATATTTGCCATGATTCTTCGGGGGAATCTTATCTATAACACAGAGGCGTATCTCCAGGTTTGAGCATCTTGTCTGACAGCAGCGCTATGATCAGACTGTGCTGAAATATAGCCACAGAGGGATTACCGTGGCAACCGCTCTCATCAACTTTTACATTCCCAGGAAGCAGCTTTAAAATTCACCTCAATCTTCACCCTGCACTTTGAAGCCAGATTTAAAGTGTGTTTCCTGTTGTTCCTTGATGGGGAGCGTGCTTGATAATGCCATTTCCTCTGAGGATTGTGGTGTTAAAACCATATTTCTCTGCCTGGTGGTCCCCGCGTTGCCAACTGGTAGTTTGAAGCTCAACAACATTCCTTTTTAGGTGCAACTAATAATTATCTGCTTGTATTTAATCCCTCATTTGTGGTCTTTATCATTCCTGAAGGGCGAGTGTCGCAATTTCATCAAGGTGCTGCTCAGCCAGCCAGACGGCCTGTTTGTGTGTGGAACAAATGCCTTCAATCCTCTGTGTGCAAATTACACTGTAAGTACATCGATCTGTTTTATGCAGCTCATTTAAGTGAAATGTCAATAAGTGTATGGTTTATTGTAAACACACAAGTTATTGTTGTGTTTATTTAAAATAGGGACGTCAAAATGTTACAGTTTTGATTATTGTGAGAGGAAATATGACATAACAATAACAAAATAGACACTAAAAATAATTTCTGATATCCTTAATTTTCTTTTGTTCACATAATGCCTCATCTCATATGTAACGAACTTCATGAAATCAAACCTTTGGAGTGATAATTAGTTAATATGACATAAACAACCAAATAGAAACTTTTTTTAAATGTAAATTTGGCCTCACAATTATTTTAACATAAAATCTTTGCTCTCTAAATGATATGTTGCCTTGAAAAATCAAAATGATCTATTCAGCGATAATCTTGACGTTCCTAATTTGTGCACATACAGACAAACTAAAAGTATTGTTAAAAAAATATAGTGTCTTCTAGGTCAGTGGCACAGTAAATGCTTATTGAGCCACAAAACCTTTATACTTTATTATATTTTCTGTTACTTTTATGTTGAAAAAAAGACCATGCGAGATTCTTATTTTCCATTTCTCCTCGTTGCAGAGAGACTCTTTGGAGATGATGGGCGAGTCTGTGAGTGGCATGGCACGCTGCCCGTATGATCCGAGACACGCCAACGTGGCTCTGTTCGCAGGTACAGGCTGCCCTTGTGTTTACCTTTACCACTGATTTATGGCAGTGCTGCACTTATTTGGTTTTAATCTTCCCGACCTTGTGCTATCTCGCCATCCCTTCTTCTTAATCTTCCCTGTCCGCATGTTCAAACGTGTGTGCTTTTTCCGCCTCAGATGGAAGTCTCTTCACCGGCACCGTGACAGACTTTTTAGCCATTGATGCTGTGATCTATCGCAGCCTCGGCGACAGCCCCGCCCTGCGCACCGTCAAACACGACTCCAAATGGTTTCGAGGTACTTCAAAATTAGACCGCTTTTTCTTGTCGCAACAGCTCCTGATAAGGTTCAACGCTTACGAATAAAGCTATAAGAGAAGATAGGATTTGATTGGTAGATGAATCTCTAAGTGGAGCACTCTTGGACAGATGTGATGTATTGAGGTTAGTCTGACTCCTCTCAGTCAAGCCCATCGTTCACCGCTGAAAAACAAACCACACAGGTCAAGTCAAGAACATCAGGATGAATAAATGATACGTAATGTGTATCTTCTTGTCCATTATGATAAATTAAACAGCACATGTATATTTAATGAGACCCAGTGGACGCCAGCGGTCCTTGTTGATGTGAATGTTATTACTATGGCTGTTTTTGCACTTTGCTCCCAGCGCGCTCCTCCACAGTGAAATGCATAAATACAAGTGTGGGAATTTTCTAATAATAATAATCATTTTGTTTTGCAGAGCCGTACTTTGTGAGTGCCATGGAGTATGGGCCACATATTTACTTCTTCTTCAGAGAGATGGCCATGGAGTTTCATCATCTCGAAAAGGTGAGTATTCAACAAATCAATCATAGTCATTGTTCAATTTTAATAGTCATTCAAGCTTTAGCAGATATTTGAATGATCAAATATCAAATGTAAGATGATGTTAAAGTAAATATTTTCCTTGAGCCAAACATCGAGCTGAAACGTTTTCCGTACAGTCTTTAAATGGCACATATTATGCCAAATCAGTTTCACTTTTATCAAATCAAATCAAATCAAATCAATTTATTTTTGTAAGGCCCAAAATCACAACAACAGTTGCCTCTGAGGGCCACAGGGAGAAATGAATCAACAATGTCTGTGGTGGCGATGGAGTCAGACAATGTCTGTGATGGCGAGGGACGATGTCCCAGGGTCCTCTGTCCTTAGACTCTCCTTCTCGGCCAGGAAAAACTACAAAAAAAACCTCTTTGGGAAAAAAGCGTAGAAACCTGGAGGAGTTCCAGTGAAGGAGAGATCCGACTCTCACAGACGGACAGACGGACACGAGGAGACTGGAGCTGGACCCACTCTTCAGGCAGAAGAGGGACCGTCTGAGGCGAGCTGGACCCACTCTTCAGGCAGATGAGGGACCGTCGGAGTCGAGCAGGACCCACTCTTCAGGCAGATGAGGGACCGTCGGAGGCGAACTGGACCCACTCCTCAGGCAGATGAGGGACCGTGGGAGGCGAGCTGGACCCACTCTTCAGGTAGATGAGGCACCGTCGGAGGCGAGCTGGACCCACTCTTCAGGCAGATGAGGGACCGTCAGAGGCGATCTGGACCCACTCTTCAGGCAGATGAGGGACCGTCCACACAGGGCAAGGACCACTTCACCAGGGGAGGGGCATCTGGGTCCACAGGTCCTCAGGAGTGAGAGAAAGAAAAAGAAGGCGGTGAACAGTTTGCAAGTGGAATTAAAAAATAAATATTGTTTGATAGCATAAGTAGTCAGAAGAAGAGGATAGTGCTCAAGCTGTCATACTTCCCCCAGCACAGTTACTCCTAGGGCAGCGTAGCTGAAGCTGTGGGTTTATCTTTCTGTTCCTAACTACTCTGACCATAAGCGATTTCAAAGAGGAACGTTTTAAGCCTGGACTTAAATGAAGAGACTGTGTCAGCATATTTAACATGGGTCGGGAGCTGATTCCATAACACAGGGGCTTGGTAGCTAAACGCTCTACCTCCTACAGTACTTTTAGAGACTCTTGGCACCACCAGAAGGCCGGCATTCTGAGAGCGAAGAGCTCTGTTTGGATGATATGGTTCTATAGCATCTTTGAGGTAGGATGGGGCCATGTCATTTATGGCTTTGTAGGTCAAGAGTAGAATTTTGAATTTGATTCTGGACTCGACGGGGAGCCAGTGAAGAGACTTCAGCACTGGCGTAATGTGCTCTCTTCTTTTTGTTCCTGTTAGTAATCTTGCTGCTGCATTTTGAACCAGTTGAAAGCTTTTTATGGAGCTTTTAGGACACGCTGCAAGCAGGGAGTTACAGTAGTCTAATCTAGTCGTTACAAATGCATGGATAAGTTTTTCGGCATCACTTTTAGGCAGGATTCTTCTGATTTTGGCGATGTTGCGCAAATGGAAATAGGCTGTTTTACAAGCTTGATTTATATGAGCTTTAAATGAGAGCTCCTGGTCAAATAAGACTCCAAGGTTTCTTACAGTAGAACTGGAGGCTACACTGACATTGTCCAGTGTGACTATCTGCTCAGATAGAGCGTCTCGTAGATGCTTAGGGCCAAGCACAATGACCTCGGTTTTTTCAGGGTTAAGAAGCAGGTAGTTTAGTGTCATCCAGGTTTTTATCTCCTTCACACAAGTACTAAGTCTGTCTACTTGATCGCTCTGATCAGGTTTCATTGATAAATACAGCTGAGTGTCGTCTGCATAGCAGTGGAAGTTAATGTCATGCTTTCTGATAATGTTGCCTAATGGCAGCATATAAAGAGTAAACAGAATTGGACCGAGTACCGAACCCTGTGGCACACCGTGAATTACTTTAGAGCTTGGTGAGGAGCTCTGGTTTACATTAACAAATTGGAACCTATCAGATAGATAGGATTTAAACCAGCTGAGGGCTGTTCCTCCAACACCTACATCACATTCTAACCTCTGCAGTAGAATGTTGTGGTCGATGGTGTCAAACGCTGCGCTGAGGTCCAACAGAACCAGGATTGAGACCAGTCCATCGTCAGCGGCTAATAACAAATCATTTGTGACTTTAACTAGTGCAGTTTCAGTGCTGTGGTGGGCTCTGAACCCTGACTGGAAAACTTCAAATAAGTTATTGTCCTGCAGGTGGCGACAAAGCTGTTTTACTACAACTTTTTCAAGGATTTTAGAGACGAAGGGAAGATTTGAAATAGGTCTGTAGTTTACCAATAGGTCGGGATCTAGATTAGGCTTTTTCAGAAGAGGTTTAATGACTGCATGTTTGAAGGACTGTGGAACATAGCCACTTTCGAGTGAAGTATTTATTATATTAAGAATAGGGTCTATAATTAGGGGGCTTGGAATGGGGTCTAGGACACAAGTTGAGCTTTTAGAGGACATAATGGCTGAAGTTATCTCTGCTTGATCAACAGCTGTGAACCTTTCTAGGTTTACAGGTGGATTTATATGGGACGTTAGATTTACAGCTTGGGCTAGTTCAGGGCTAATAGCGGGGGTAATTTCATCTAATTTATCTCTGATTGTTTTTATTTTATTATTAAAAAATAGGAGGAAATCATCAGAGCTAAGTGTAGCTGGGATTGAGGGCTCTACTGCACTGTGACTTTAGTGTTACTTTTGTTGACTTCTATTAGATTTGAATAATATCTGGTTTGGGCCTTACGCAGAGCCTGCTTATAGGACAGCAGGCAACTTTTCCATGCTTTTAGGGATTCTTCGGTGTGAGAGCGACGAAATAATCCCTCTAACTTTATGAGGTTTTAACCACGGTGTAAGAGTGGTCCCTCCTCATTAACTTGTATTAAGTTGTATTTCGATTACTTTATGCATATTTGAGCCTGTATTGTCCTATATTTGAGAATTGACGGTCAGAAAATGTCCATCCCTATCCCCACCCACCTCCCTATACTAATTCATGTTTGATAAAAAAATACAATTAAAAATAGAATTCAGGTCATACACATACACATTTTTTAAAAATCCACTGCTTGTTAGAGGGAAATCCAACTGTGAAGAAGCAGTTCAGTTCTTCATTTCAGAAAATCAGTTCTGCATTTTTTGATACCAGTGTTTCTTTTATTAAGCCGTTTTAGATTTTTGAGGTTTACAGCTGACAAAATGTTAAATAATGATCTTTTAATGATGTTATAGTTTATCACAAAGTACCAGAAAATAGCATAATATGTCTTTCACTCAGAATGTATTGTACTATCCCCCAAACTGAACTAAAGCTGTATGAACCCTATCAGATTTTGAGTGTGACAGGCATTCAATCTCTCATTGTTCATCCGGAGGCATTTTAGATTGATTTACAGTAACACAAGTACATGACGTCGATCACAGCTGAAGCCGGTAGATTCTCCTGTTTTTCAGAGGGCGCAAAAACTAGGAATAGAATATCCATCCATTTTTCCATCCATTTTCTACCGCTTGTTCCCTTTCGGGGTCGCGGGTGACTGGAGCCTATCCCAGTGACTTCGGGCCTTAGGCGGGGTACACCCTGGACAGTGGCCAACTTGTCGCAGGGCCAACACAGAGACATAGACATTACAGACAGTTCACTCTCACATTCATTCACTAGGGCCAATTTAGAGTTACCAATTTTTACCTAACACATGCATGTCTTTGGACGGTGGGAGGAAGCCGGAGAACCCGGAGAGAACCCACGGTAACACGGGGAGAACATGCAGACTCCACCCAGAGAGATCATGTGATGTTGGTCTGGTCCGGGAATCAAACCCATGATCTCCTTCTTGGGAGGCAAGAGCGCTAACCGCCTTTGCCACCGTGACAGAAAAATATTGCTTCAATATCCGAGTTACAGAGTGCTTCCTGGAGGATGGGCTTAAACAGGGAAGCGTGCCGCGCTCGTCTGATCATCTGAAGGGACGGATACAGACTATTCTCTAGCTAAAGACTGCAGGGATCAATCAAAAAAACACTTTGGGCACATAATACGACGTACCAAAAGCACTGTAAGGAGGTTCAAAGCTCTGCAAAGTCGATTGTGCATGATATGGGCTCTTTAAAGTAGAGAGGGCAGCCAGTCGGAGGATTTTTTTGTATTTCTCTTATCTTGGTAATATGGCCTCCTCATATGATACTTTTAGTCGGTAAAACGTTAGGCCTTTTATCACAAGATCCTGGCAGTACAATTGAAAGGATGAAAGTGTGTCTTGAATTTTGAAAAGCCTATATAACACAAATCAGAGTTCTTTTTTTTTACATTTTTAAGGGATGTCTTGTCCCTCTCGCTCTGATGTGATTGCAGGTGATGGTGTCTCGCGTGGCCCGTGTGTGCAAGTCTGACCTGGGCGGCTCGCAGCGCGTCCTGGAGAAACAGTGGACCACTTTCCTCAAGGCACGACTCAACTGCTCTGTCCCCGGAGACTCCCACTTCTACTTCAACCTGCTGCACGCGACCAGCAGCATCATCCACATGCAGGGCCGGGACGTCATCCTGGGCCTCTTCTCCACCCCGCCGAACAGGTACAGAGAGCTAAAACACAGCGGGAGACCACGTAAGAGACTATTACTTCAAAAAGATGCACTATTTTTGTTGTGTTTGTGTTTTTTTCTGGTTTTAATATTGCTGATTCATTTTGTCCTAATTTGACTGGACTATTAAGCTTTTGTCTCTTAATATTAGTAAGAAAGTGTGACGTGAACCTACTTTTAAAAGTAAAATGTTGTGAGAAAGTGACTTAAATAAATGTAAGTAATAAATGTAACTCCCCTTCTGGTTGTGCAAAAATTAAAAAGTAGAATTAAGCTTTTGTCTCTTAATATGAGTAAGAAAGTGTGTGTAAGTAATAAATGTAACTCCCCTTCTGGTAGTAAAAAGATGAAAAAGTAGAATTCCTCTCACATTTCTTCTGTCTTTGTGCCCGTAGCATCCCTGGCTCAGCTGTGTGTGTGTTCGACATGCAGCAGCTGGCACATGTTTTTGAGGGACGCTTTAAGGAGCAGAAATCCCCCGAGTCAATTTGGACCCCTGTACCAGACGAGGCCGTGCCTAAACCCAGGTATTCAGATGCAAAGAGTGTGTAAGCGGCTTTGGAAGAACACTTGTCTATGGAGTGTCTGTCTCATACAGAGTTGACTAAGTTTACAGAGTTTCATCTCACTGAAAATCCTCTGCTGTCACTCACACCACACACTGCAAAAGTTTGAATTCATCTTCATCTATTTGTAGCTTTATTTAGGTCTACATTTTTAGACTAACTTCAAGTAGTTTCATATTTATTTCAAAATCTTGGTTCAAGTCATTTTTAAGTACCTGGGTCTGTGGAGTATTTGAATATGGCTGATCATTTATTGAAATAGGAAATAGATAAATTGAAATCAGCCTGAAACACTTTGGAATCCAGTCCAAAGAGACCAACTAACCAACCAACTAAAACTCTCTAAATCTAAACTAGTCTCAAAACACAAATAATAAGCCTATTTCCAAGCCATTTAATTCATGCTTTTTTGCAGTACATTTTCCACACCTGACAATGTTAGCAGATACTACAATACAGTTTTAAGAGCATGTTTTATAATATACAGCACTGACTTGGCTGCTTTTTTACTTCCAGACCTGGAGGATGTGCGGTGCAGGGATCAAGATTCAGTACCTCCACAACACTGCCGGACGAGGTGCTAAACTTTGTGAAGACACACCCTCTCATGGATGAAACTGTCCCACTATTAGGACACAGGCCGTGGGTGGTCAAGACAATGGGGAGGTAGGAAACAATAATAATGCATTTTAATAGGATGTTATGTGGGCTAAACTGTGTGTCTGTGATTAGGTACCAGCTGACAGCAATGGTGGTGGACACAGAAGCAGGTCCACACAAGAACAGAACCGTGTTATTTTTGGGCTCAACCCGAGGAACCATCTTGAAATTTTTAATGATTCCCAATGGAGATTTAGTGTCCCACAACAGCGTGTTCCTGGAAGAGGTGGAGGGCTTCAACCCTGACAAGTGAGTGAATTATGATTAAGGTTTTTTGCCATTTTTTTGTCTATGTATCCATTGATATTCAAGCTCCTGCGTTCGTATGAAGGCTCAACACCAATATGTTGTAAGTATTTATAGAAAAAATGTACTCTATGAAAGTTTTATTATGCCATTGATTGTTAACTGGGAAAGTCCTATTGTATCTTTTAAACTTATCTTTGTAATTTGGGAATCTCAGTTACATCAGTGTAGGGATGTAGTATTAACCCTACTTCAATTTTAGACATTGATGTACTCTATCTGACATATTGCTGTAAGAATTACATTTTGTATACAAAATCTGAATTTGTTTTTGCACCTCACTCTATAGACACTTTTCTTCTTGTGGCTGTGTGCAGATGCGGAGAGGACTCTCCTCAGGCTCGCCAGCTCCTGTCTCTGTCTCTGGACAGAACCAGCCACACTTTGCTTCTGGCCTTCCCCTCATGTCTGGTCCGAGTGCCTACGTCCCGCTGCCATCTTCATTCACGCTGCATGAGGTCAGTGCCTTTTCTTTACTTCAACCACATATCAGTCAAATTAGCAGTAAATAATCCAATATTTGTTAATCAAATTTATTGGAACATAAGGATGTCACAATTTTTCTATAGTATATAGAAAATGTTGGAAGCAAAAACAACAGTGTTGCATGTATATTTTTGTTCAGTGTGTGTTATCAACTTTTTGGAAGCAAATACGTAGTCCACGGTAGCTGCAACATAAGACATGTAGCCGCAACATAACAGAAGTTCAGCTCGTAGACATTTTCTCATCTAGTTAGTGTTAGTATGAAAATGAGGTTAACATTCAGCATATCTTAGACTTTGTTTCCAATGTTGTGTGCAGAAGCTGTCTGGCCTCACGAGATCCGTATTGTGGCTGGACCAGAGGCAGCACCTGCTCCTTTCTGAGACCAGGCACAAGGTAAGATATAGTCACACACCAAGGTATTACTACACCAGGCTCGCAGTGTACCAATGTAGAGGCAGATTCAGTATTGTGAATATAAATGATTGTGTTAGGCTGAAAATGCAGAGCATAATTTACAAAACCATAGATTACAATGAAAATGAATCAATAAACCTCTATATACTACTGGGAATTACCAAAGTCAGTGAAGTGCTTCATAATATCTTGGAATGTAAAATATATTGATGTCCAGTGTCGCCCCTTGTGTGTATGAGCCTAACCCCTGACCTAGGGCACAGGTTACGAGCAAAAAGAGAAAACAATTATGCAGATCAATATTTACTTGCATTTACTCTATATACATGTAAATGTCATTTATGGTCCTGATGCACGCTTTTGTGACTGCAGGCTCCCATTTCAGCAGGACGTGGAGTATGGGAACGCCACCTCCCATCTAGGAGACTGTGATGGTATGTTGCAGCATTATAACATGGACTTCAGGCTGGGCTGTGGACTAAGGGCAGTCTCCACCTAGTGGTTACATAGATAACTACACCTGTCTGCTGAACATTTTGTTCTCTAAATGAGCTCCCCTTGCTCCAAAGCATTGGGACGTACGTGGCAACTTCTGCATTTTGACAAGTTTAATTACAGAGAGGACTTCTAAATCTTGAACAGCAAGTTTCTTAACTGCCATATGAAGAAATTGCTGTCATTGTGGCGAATGGGAATCAATTTGGCTTTGAGTCCTGCAGGTCAAATTCTGCAGTGTATGAGGCGGCTTAATTAGAGAGGATGTGAAAGAGAAATGACAACTATAACAGACAGTAAACCTTTGCATGATGAGAATACCAACATACTCCCACTTGCAAGTCTTTATTCTCTCAAAACAGTCTGTGAGGGGAATGGCCAAGGTTAGCTTTAAAAAATAATGTAATTTCTACAAAGAGGCTCCATTGTCACCAAAGTAACATTAAGAGAGGACCGCTGAGGTAGGTCAGCTTCAAAGACATCCGTCCGTGAGATTAATACTTAAGAAACACATTGAAACACACTGTGGACCATCCCATGCTCTCTCTTACAATGACATATGGGCTGCCCACGTTCATCCTGATTATAAAAGTGGAAGGCCTGAAGTGGAAGTGTGGCGCTGCTGTGGACTTTCTTGTGCTGCTGTGTCTGCAGATGGGAGTGATTAAAGTCGTGCTGGAAACACTGAGGTAATGGTTCCTTGTGTGAGAAGAGAGAGAGAGACAGACTCAGTGACCGGCTGGAGGCTGGAAAGAGTGAGGAGTCAGCTGCTGTGGTCTGAGAGAGCTGATGACTGTTACAGGCCGGTAGAAAGCAGAGCCTGTGGAGCCTCAAGGCAAGAGTGGAGAGACCCTCTTAGAAAGACTCATCCCACAAAATAGACTTTTAATGCCACACATTATGACCAACAATTAACGTGTTATTGTAGATATAGATTTTTTTTTTACCCTACCTTTGTCTTGTGGTGATAAAGCACTAAGCAGATGCTGCTATGTAGCACTATATGTATGAATGATGTTTAAGAGCACCCTGTGGACAGAAATCTAGAGTAGATTAACACCGCAAATCCATTACTCCATTTTGAGTTTTGTGTTATAACTTGAATGACAAAAACTTGTCTATCTATTCTATAGGTATCTTGCAGCAGAGTTTGCTGATTGAACCTGAGAGCCTGGTTTCCCTGAACCTCTTGGTGGCGTCTGCAGTGTCAGCGTTCACTATCGGAGCAGCCCTTTCCGGCCTGGCGGTCTGCTGGATTATGGCTCACAAACCGTCCAACCGGAGACATCATACTGGGTCTCAGTCGAGTTTACAGCGGCGCGACAGGGGCTTGATAAACAGTGCTATGGGAGGCTCGGTCCTAAGTGTCACGCGTCAAGCTGGAGGTGAACGCCAGTGCTCTCAGGGCGGAGAGACCCTGTTCGTCATGCCCAATGGGTGGGTCAAATCTGGAGAGCTCGACCCAGGTTTCCTGCCCACTCCAGAACACACGCCACAACAGAAGCGACGTGGGCTTCGACTGTCTGACTCCAACTCTGGAGGCTGGGACACCAGCCAGACATACCTGGGAGGGGGCTCGGTGGGGTTAGGCTCACCTTGTCGCATGCCTCCCTCTGTGTACCTGACCACCAGACTTTTCCCACAAGGTGGGGTGGGGCGCCACAACGGCGAGGGACGAGGGAACGACACTCCCCGCCAGCACTACGTCTGCCTCAGTAAGCAGGAGAAATCACTGAAAGGGACGCCCAAGGCACCCCTCAGAAAGTCTGCAGGTGAATATGTGTATCCCATGACCCCACAGGACTCCCCCGAGCGCCGCAGGGTAGTGTCAGCACCCAGCGGGCCCACTGCCCTCACTGCCCCCAGCGTACCCAGCCAGATGGAGTACAGCGAGCCGCTGCCTCTGCGCTGGCCACAGGAGGGATACATTCTGAGCAGTCACGGTATGGTCCCTGTTCCTCTGCCACCACCTACAATGCCTGCCCCAAGCAGCCAGGCCTATGTGTCCCAGCAGCACACTCCTGCACTGAGCAGAGCGCTTATACGGGGGGCACTAGAGCGGGGCGAGCTGACCGACTTTATGGACTTGAGCCATTTGATGAAGAAGAGCTGTAATGACAGAACTCAGAATGGACAGTGACTTAAAAGCGACCAGTAGAGTGTCTCTGGCCTCCTCCTTTTGTTTATGTCATTGCCATTCAGCCCCTGGCCTCTTGTATCGCTCCATGACTGTGACTGGCTCCCAGCTCTGCCACTCATATCCCTGCGCACACTAATTGGTCAGATGGGCTGAGGTTGTTGCTGTGTCTGCATTGCAGAGCTGTTCTTCTCCCTGGCTCCAGCAGCAGAGGAGAGAGGTGTGACGGAGAGGGAGGGGAGGATATAAAGATGTGGATAGACATTTAAGCCTTTGGTCTCTGAACATAAAGTATGGCTGCAGAGGCACTAGTCTGAGGCTTCTCTCTTTGTGGATAACATTAACTAGAACATCACCCATCTGTTCACCAGTATTGCCCCTTTGGCTTCGTCTCCAAGTAGGTACTTGAAGTCAAATGAGTCACTCTGAAAAACATCCAATTAAGATGAATTATGTCAAACGACTGTGACCTGTTACTTATAATATGGTCTTTTCCAAATAGAGGCTTTTTCAAACTCTTTCTACACATTTGTACACAGCTATGTACTGTGAGGGGAGACATAGAACTGCCTCTAACCTGCCTTCTGGGATGTGAGGCTGTAACTCAGAGCCGGCTGCAGCTTTGAAATGTCAGCAGATTTTCTGCTGCTGTACATCACCGACATCTGAAACGTCCATCTCTGTTTTTGTGTGCCTCAATCGCTCTGTCCCTTCTACTCCATGTATTCTTACAGACTTGTAATTCCACATGGACCCGTAGAGAGAGGAATGGAACAAAAAGGATACTGTAATGTACACTTTGTCATATGCTGCAGAGGGGCTATATGTGTATACATGTACTCATACACTGTTATAATGTGTGCAACATGGTCATGGCTTTATTCCATCGTAAGACACTGTGGGGTCAAGGTCTCACATGTAAGATAGAAGACCAACAAAAGTGATTGGGTCAGAGAATGAAGCCAATACAAAGTTAATAAAGGTAATAGAAGTGTTCCCAGCAGATAAATGGGACTATATATTGAGGCCATCAAAGTGTCCAGTGCTGTATGAAAGGCTGCATGTTTAGATCAACACAATTGTCGGAGGAAATGGAAGTCATAAAACAGAGACTGGATAAAGCAGCCGAATCAAGCTGTGAATAAGGAGCAACAACACTAGCTTGAGATCAACAGTGAGCAGCAATATATAGTTTTCTGTATATACACTTTGCATTAGTTTAAACAATAATGTAAGCCGTTTGCATCAAGCATACTTTCATATCAGGCATTAGCTTGCAAATACCATGTCATTTGAACATTTATATTGCTTATAAGCCCTGACAAGCATTGATAATTTATCTTTTTCTTATGTGTGCCAAAATCATTTCCAATTTGTGACTGTTGACTGATTCCTCAAGAAATTAAGTGCCATAAACTCTTTGCATTTTGCAGTGTACATGTCGGTCGGTGACTGTAATTTTCATATCACCACTTGCAGTATTTGTGATATGCCTTTGGACTGTTTCTATTATTTCCTAATGCCAGCTTGTACTGTTAAAAGTCTCATCTCCCATTGTCCCTATGCCAATGACACTGATTGCTAATGTTTAAGGGTTTGCTCATTTTCTACCACGATGCTTTCTAGACTGTAATGTATTTACTGCTAACTTGAAATATTTCTTTCAGAGTTGTTGTATTCATTTTGATTTATCAGTATGTTTTGAGCAAACCTTCAAATTGATTGTAATGCTGTGAGAGAACACTGTGTATCATGTATCACTTCACCTTTTCCACTCCAGTGATTGTACTGCCATACTGGGGGATCTTGAAAGTACTTTTTCAGCATCTCAATCGAATGAATGTACCTCTTCATTTTGTCATTATACTGTGCAGTAATAAGCGAAAGCACAAAACCATTTATCTTCTTTTGCATTGGAAAATAGTCTGTACGATTTGTAAATAGTGTAAATAGAAGATATGTCATTGTTGGGTTTTCAGGAGCTCACTGTTGCTCTCCTGAGAAGGGACTCTAGTCCTGATGTGCATTTTTATTTCGCTGTGAATAAGATGTATGTACAGTATTTACGGACTGACTGCTGAGCTCAGCTGTTCCCTGTTCTTAGTGTAGAGATCTCAGACAGAACTGAGTTTTATTCTTTTCAATGATGCCTGCAGAATTTCCTTTCCCCCCTGTCATTCATAGTTGCTAAGATACTGATGTTATAATAACCATAAACCTTTGGAGTATTGCTATTAAATGGCATTATATAATTGACTGCTGATGTTGTCGTGCTTGATGCTAAAGAGGATCCACAACACTTATACTGCACAAAATGGTTATCTCCTCAGGGCAATACATTATATTTAATTGGGTGCTCAGTGAAAAGCAAGTGAGCATTTGCACATTTCTGGTTGAAACACTGCCACACACCTTTTACTCAAATAGAAGTTTATTTTTTCATTATCACCGATGAAAAGTAATGTTACTGTAAGAAGCACAACAGATTTGGATGATTATTTCCACTTTCTCAGTCTTTGTTTATGGCACAATTGCGGCATTTTTAAGTCTGCATCGTCACTACTAGAGGGAGATGCACACTGGCCCTGCTCCACGGGGCCTCAGCAAGGATCTATTCAAATATCGGGCCTCAGACGGTCAAATCTCCCATGGGGGTCAGTGCATTGACCGGACACTGTATGACCAGACCACTGTTTGAACGAGAGGTAAAAAAATGAGAATGGCCTTTTGTTGTCTGCTTTGATTTAGTGCTTTGAACATCTCACAAAGAGCAGTAAGGTCAGATAAAGGTCGACAGGCATTTGGCTCTACTTTGATTTCTAAAAACAAACTATGACAAATGTAGAAAACGATATTACCGTCATCAGAGAGTTACGTTTTTAAATGTCAAGTGATTTCAATAGACACTAATAATAAGAGGCAATTTGCAGGAATCAATTGTATAATTTAAACTAAACTAATATTTCCATTACCAACGTTAAACATATGTGCAAAAAACAATATAAAACTCATTGTTGAGAGTAAAAATGTTTGAGAAGGAAGTAATAGCTGATAGAATCAAAGCAACAGTTGGTTGAGGCAATCCACTCAGAAACCATGAGGTAGTTGTGTGCGGGTATGGAAACGCACCTCCAGTTTGCAGGCACCTCATTTAGGTAGTTCACTATGTAGCCCACATTTATAGGAGTATAACATACCACAAATATCACCATATTAGCTGTGACTATTCCAATGATACCTTTCTTTTCCTGTGTTTCATCATTATGTTTGAGCAAAATGTAGATAATCTGACTTGAACAAAACACGAGTATCAACAGTGGGAGAAGGAAGCCCAGAAGAAGCAGCAGAAGAATAAAGTCAAGGTGGAGAATCCTATCTTTCCGTCGTTCGTAACATGTCCAGAGTTTGTCAGGATAGGTCTCCTCTCTGAATACAATGATCACAGTTAACAGAAGCACCCAGATGAGCAGGCACACTGCACACGCCGTCTCTTTTTTTCGGCTCCAGGACCTGGCCCACATGGGGAACTTCACGGCCAGGTACCTGTGCACACTGACGGCCGCTGTGGTCATGATGCTGGCGTACATGTTGAGGAAATGCATGTTGAAAAGGACCGTGCACAGGGGGGATACAGGAAGGCACCAAAAGGCGTCGTAGATCCTGAAGGGGAGGAAGAGGATGAGTGTAGAGTCGGCCAGGGCCAGGTTGAACATGTAGACGTAGGTGTCCGTCCATGAGCCCAGCCGGGAGAAAAAGGCCCGGAAAGCAGCGATGTGCAGCAGGATCCCTGGGACGAAGAGGAACACGTAGCCCAGGCCCTGGAGAGTGTCTCTGCACTCAGAGGAGGTGGTATTCATGCACATGCTGCTCTGTCTGCGCAAAGAAACAATGTGTTATAATGTTGTACTCACTTACATTATAACATTTAAGTCCTTTTTTTCTAGTCCTGCCCGGTGGTTGAGTGGTTAAGACACAGCACACATATGTCAGGCTCCAAGTGCAGCATTGTGAGTTCAAATCCTGACTTCAACAATGTACTGCATGTCCTCCCTCCTCTCCTCCTCATTTCACACTGAACTTTGCTGCCTAATAAAGTCTACAGGCCAAAGAAAAATTAAGTACTTTTCAGAGGAGTTTTTATGGTGCCATACTTTTACTACTTGAGCAATATTTTAGTAACAGTACTTTTAAAGTTTTGGTCACTCCTCATGACAAAGTGACAAAAGTGCTATATGAACAACATTTACTGCTTTAAAAACACTTACACTTTCTCTTGAGGTATGATTTGTTTTTGTCATTTGTTTCTTGTCTTTGGAAATACCAGAATCTGTGCATTATTGTTGTTTTGTGTGTCCGATCACATCGACACAAATCATAAATCATACTTTACATATACAACAAATGTTCTTAGTAGTAACAAATACTTGTTTAGTTTTACTATAGTAAATATTTGGGAAACTTTTCACTTTTACTTGAGCAATATTATTATTATTTAAAATAGCGTAACTCTTACTTGAGAGCTACATTAGTAATTACGTTTTCAAAGAACGTTAACTTAAAGAGAAATGTATATATATATATATATATATATATATATATATATTTTTTTTTATATTTATGATTTACAAAATACTGCAAGTTTAACATTATTCTGTAGAATCATGTTTGATTCCTTTTCTTTTCTACTGAACATTTAAAAAAAAGTACATTGTCGCCCTGTGTTTGTAGCCCCCATAGAAATTAAATAAAAATGCAGAAATGCACATCTGCTCAACAAAAAAACAAAAAAAATTATAATGCAAGCTTACCATCAAACTTGCTCTCCAGACCCTGTTGTCATCTACTATACAAAGAGCATGTTTCCACCTTGTTCAAATTGAGATAGATGGAGATCTGCACTATACGCACTTCCTGTCAGTGGTGGTTTATACATGTGAGAGACTGTCTCCTTGATGTCAGGCACTTTCAGTTCCCTGTGGGGTTTCAAAGCATTATATAAATGAGACCATTTACTATGTATTTTGTATCTCTGCCTGGTGCATAAATGTCCTGAGTGAAAAGTGTTTTGGAAAGTATAACTGACAAAGTGTTATTTTTATTTCCCCAAATTAAACAAGAGTCTTGAGAATCAAACATGGTCTTGAAGGAGAAATTGTGACAGAGCAAAGTTTTATGTTGTTTAAGGGCAGAAGTGCTAAAACAAGAAACAAAATATGTACAGTAATCTCAGTAATCTACTGATGTAATTTACTCTGCAGCCTATTATGTAATCTGTATTCGAATGAGAAAAAAATAAAAATGAGATGACACATAGTATTAAGGAGCTTGAATGTATTTATATACTTCTATTCATTATGTTTTTAAGAAGGCTTTCTAAGTGGCTCGATTTATTGTTACGTACGTTATTGTTACGTTTGTGAGTTTACGTAAAACATTGTCTCAATCAAACAGGCCAAAGAGCGCTGTATGAGAGCATTTTGTGTTCAGTTTAGATTATTTTGTTTATGACAGAGATAGTTCATGTGTTTATCCCAAAATCATGATCGTTTTCATAACTAGCAGCCTGTTTCATTTGTAAGTGTTATTTATTAATGGCCATTGTCATATACAATAATGTCACAAATACAATGGTGAGAATTCATGACAGGAAGAACAAGACGGAAAGGTTGTGGTTTCATGCTCTGTAAGTACTGACGCGTGTCTCTGAAACTAGATATGTTTGCAACACCAAAGATTACAATAATTATTACTGAAGGTGCAAACGGTCACATCAAGAGTAATGAGTATTAACGTTATAAGTAAATTTAGGCAACGCAATGATGACAATATTATCATTAAAGAAGACTAGAAGAAATACATTATGACATATGTTGAATATACAATGTTGTTCTTTGTAAACTGCAAAAATGATCTAACACAATTTAATAAAGGAAAAAGTGGATTTTTATTTGTGTGTTTTTATTTTTGAAATGATTGATACACAACATGATTTAATCCCATGTCTATGTCCCAGTCTAAATGCAGTTGTTGTAGGATTGTAGTTGATTACATAAATTCTTGGTTGACAAAAAGGGAGTGAGAAGTAGAGCTAAAAAGGCTCTCAAAACTATCAAGAATTTCCATAATCAGACATTCAGAAAATGGACATATTCAAAAGAGTGACTACATGGGACATATATTTAGGACATGAGGCGTAATTGTATTTGTGTTTCAGTGTGCCTTAAGTGTTAATGTTATAAGTTATTATTATTATGATTTCTGTTATTTTCTATTGCATTTGCTCAAATGTTCTTTGTTTATTTAAAAAAAGAAAACCCATATCTAACTTAAATATATATGACCCTATATCTAACTTAAAATGCACACAAATTATCATAAAACATTTGTCAAAAAGCAGAATGAATAGATAAAATACTCCCAAAACCTCCTCTAACTCACTCTGTGTTTCTCCATTCTGCTGCATAAATCTAAAAAATAATTAGCGCGGACTAATAAAAAGTTAGTCAACTACGACACCATCGACTGATTCATCGATGAAACAACCAAACAATTACAGCCCTACGCAGATGCACTACAAGATTACTCAAACATGCATAAGTCACTTAAAATACAACTTTGAGTAAAATAATAATGAGGGAACACTGTTAAAACACAATAAAGCACAATAAAGCAACTACATGTCCCATCAAATCCTCTGTACCCTGTTTCCACGTCCTCCTTCACTACAAATCTGAGCTCAACTTTCTCATTCTTGTCAGAGGAAGTTTAATAGGAATATTTCAATGATTACATTTGTTTTGTTGATCTTTCCTTGGAAACAGACTAGCTGCAGAAATAATTATATTCATCTGGGAAGCATTTGTGCATGACTGAGCATTGTACATTCTTGAAAAATTACAGTTTTGACTTTAAATCCTGTAGACAGATCGCTTTTTCAGAAACATTTTATAGCTCACTGTGCATATATTAGCTGGTTTCACTATTAATGCAATAATCAAACAGGCAGCTAAATAACAGTTTTGTGAATATTGTGCAGGGATAACAATAGAGAAGGCCATTCCTATTACTAATCTCAGCTTGTGTTTTTATTAGTTTTCCAACCCACTTTATTAAAAACTGCATCTGCCTTGTCCCCAGCATGAAGGGCAGAGTATAATATAGCACAGGAAATGAGAGGATTAAGTGTTTCGGTGCAGTCTGTTGTTGTATTCATTTTTGTGAGATCCCTTCAGGCTCTTGCTGTTTTTCACACACATAGTTCCCAGGTCAGAACAAATCTAATGTAAAGCTGCCTCATAGAGAAATAAGCAGTATGTGATAACTGCAGTAAATAGTGCAATAACAATATGGTCAGCAAAATGAGGACGCATGAAACAGAAAACTAACTGTAAACTTTTCATACTGATACTGGATTTAACTGGATTCAAATGTAACGTGAACCAAGACCAGACAAAACCAGTTATGTCAATACCAGGACTAAACCAGGTCTCTATCTGGACTGAACCAGAACTACACAAGGACTTTAAGTTGGACTATGCAAGTTTTCCGCTTGTCTCCATGGAGTTCTTATTGCTTTGCCTGGAATGTTCCAAGGTATGGCATTAAATTACCTCTATGGGTCAGATTTGTTTTTAAAGTTTTTTTGAGCAGTAAAACACATTATGAAATAAATACCAGATACATCTAATGCCTTAATGTTGAACATTTCAGGTCAAAACTAGGTCTAAACCAGGTCAAAAGCAGTTCAAAACCAGGTCAGAACTAGGTGTAAACCAGGTGTAAATCTGCACTATACGTACTTCCTGTCAGTTGTGGTTTATACATGTGAGAGACTGTCTCCTTGATGTTCAGTTCCCTGTGGGGTTTCAAAGCATTATATAAATGAGACCATTTACTATGTATTTTATATCTCTGCCTGGTCCATAAATGTGCTGAGTGAAAAGTGTTTTGGAAAGTAAAACTGACAAAGTGTATGTTATTTTAATTTCCCCAAATTAAACAAGAGTCTTGAGAATCAAACATGGTCTCTGAAATTCTGACAGAGCAAAGTTTTATGTTGTTTAAGGGCAGTAGTGCTAAAACAAGAAACAAAATATGTACAGTAATCTCAGTAATCTACTGATGTCATTTACTCTGCAGCCTATTATGTAATCTGTATTCGAATGGGAAAAAAAGAAAAAATGACATGACACATAGTATTAAGGAGCTTGAATGTATTTATATACTTCTATTCATTATGTTTTTAAGAAGGTTTTCTAAGTGGCCCTATTTATTGTTACTTTACGTAAAACATTATCTCAATAAGCGGGTCTTGACCAGGTCTTAACTAGGTCTTGACTAGGTCTTAACCAGGTCTAAACCAAGTCAAAATGGGTCTTAACCAGGGCTTAACCAGGTCTAAACGGGTCTTAACTAGGTCTTGACTAGGTCTAAACCAGGTCTAAACGAAGTCTATATCTGGTTTAAACCCTTACTCTCAAGGGTTCTCTCTGTATAAAGGTAAAAAAAAAGAAAAAAAAAAGGTCAAACCTAGGTCGAAACCCGCTCTAAAACCAGGTCTAAACCAGTTCTATATCAGATCTATGTCTAAACCAGGTGTAAACCAGGACCAATCTATGTCCAGCAGAACTGAAAAAGCCCTGTATTTCTCAGTATACTATATCTAAATGTAGCATGTGGAGACTGCAAACTGCGGCTGTATCTGCTAAATGCAAGAGCACTTTTGTTTGCCGTAAAAGGCTCACAGATCTGGAACACTATAACCGCCGAAGTGAAAACCCTTATGGATCTGAATACATACAACTGAAAAGTGAAGCAGTAGCTAAAATTAAATCAAGCCAGTGAACACTAAAGCCATCTTAATTATGTACTTTTGAGAATACATTCTACTGTGCTGCATGTTGAATGTCGATGTCTGTTCTCAAATTAGCCTTTGGCTATATGGCCTATGGGCATGGCATTGGTTACTATTTACAAGTGGCAATGCTCTCTGTTCTGTCCCTTTTAAATAAACTAATACATAAAAAACTAAAATATGAATTGTGACATAGGTACACATTTAATCTTCCATACTTTGTGCAGGCCAATGCTCAGGTACAGTGTGTCTCACTTTACTGTACTTGCCATGTCTGCAGCTGGTTTTCAAAGTGCCCTTTACACGTTGAGACGGTGGGGTACACTGCGGTGGGGTGGGGTGTCAGAATGTAGGTCAGTAAAGACACACTCCTCTCCCCTCGCGGTGCCCCTGCTTTCCTCTCCTTCGTTTCCCCCCCTCTGCTCTCTCCCGCTGTGACGCAATGCAGACATTCTCAGCTTCAGCAAAACACCATATTTCTGATTAACAAATAACACAAAAACTGGGTTAGTCAGTAATTGCCATGTGGAGGGCTAAATGTTTAGAGTTGTGTTTTGGCCAAAGTTTGTGTCTATTTTTTTTAGTGGGTGATTACATAACGTTCAGTTGTTGCATAATGGCTGGGATATGTGCCAGTGGTGGCACACAAGCTGAAAAGTGTGTAATGCCTTCCCAGGGTGTGTTTGCTTTGGAAACAGACTTTTGTACAGTAAAGAAACATTGCATGTGGAGTGGTGATATACATAAGTGTGCTCAATTTGAATTTAACTTGAACTTAAAAACTGATAATACTATTTTAATTATTGTAATCCACAAACCAGCTGAAATAAGGCTTAATTAATTATTTTAAAATAAACTCTTGGTTTGTGGTTCAATTTCCTACATACATTTAAATAGATTTGGATTTGATTCTGGACCTGGCGCACTATGTCTTTACTGTGCGATATAAGGCATTGTATTAGTGTGTGGTTTTGACAAATGCACACTCACATTTTATTCTTTTTAAGTAATACAAAAAAACTTGCCCAAAACGTTTAGGTGTGTGTATAAATGTGTATAAAGACATCTTGTATTTACCCTCCTCAAATAACTTTTATTACTTATTTTATTTATAAATGGCTCACTATTACAGACCAAAACCATACAAGGACTAAACCCAACAACCTCCATGTATTACATAAGTGTGTTGTACCACATCATGAACACTAGAGGGCTCTGCATCAACCGGCTCGCACACACAAAGCAGCATCAACACAAAAAAGATCTCCCACTGGATCCATGATTTTTACATATTGGATGATGAAATGAAATGGGTGAGGATTGTTCATTGACAGTAGATGGTTAGACAAAAGGTGCAAGAAACCTGAATGAAATCTACTTGGAAATATAATCAAAATGAGACATAACAAACAAACAAAAATTCAATTCTTAAAACATTGTAATGAGGAATAGTTGGTAAACAAATTATTCTTACATTTAAAAAGGTCGTACAGAGGGGAGAAATACAATAGGACAGTACTTTAAATCTTAAGTGTATCTAAATTGTGCCGACATCCTTGTATATGTATGTTGTGAGAATTAATGAATCATAGACGAATGGGACGAGTTGGCCACTGTCCAGGGTGTACCCCGCCTAAGGCCCAAAGTGGAATAGGCTCCAGTCACCCGCGACCCCGAAATGGAACAAGCGGTAGAAAATGGATGGATGGATAAACAAATCAGGGATTATGCATTCAAATTGACGCTCATTATTCCTTCAGTTAATAGTTTTATTGACAACATATTTGACCTAATTGTTATAATGAGTTCTAGAAGCTGAAGTCATAAGTGGTTCAGTTGCGATCTCTCTTGGAGACTTGTTGTTCGATCATGTCTTATATAAAAAGATGTTACAAGCTGTGAGATCCGGTGTCCAGTGGGTCAAATGTGACTCAGGGCCGGAAGCAGAAATAGTCTTTTGTTGTTGAGCAAAATGTGCGGCAGGACGGAACATGTCTTTCCTCTTCTCTTCACCGTAAACATCTTATTCTTGTGTCTGCACATATGTACGGACATGTGTGAGCGCCGTTAAGTGGGTCACACATGGCGACGCACACAGATTCATCTTCAGACAAACACCATACCGTTACCGCGACAACCCTACGGACCAATGAGAAAGGATTATGTTTGCGTAATAATTTCACGCCATAATAGATGATCCTTTACGTACATTATGTATTGAAATGTGTTAAATAGGGAGTGTTTTATTCACCCAGCTTAAGCGTTCAGGCAACAGAGCACACCCTCTATTCAAACACGAGCGAGGTGTGTGTGGACAACAAGAAAAAGAAGAGAAACATAACAGGCAACATAGAAGAGTGGAACAGAGGGAGAGACGGGACGACTGCAAGTGTCATTAAAATAAACACTATTACTCTTGTATGTGGATAGTCAACGTTAGGCTTGGAGGGTTTTTAATTGAGACATCTACATCCAACGTTTCGTCAGTAAAGCATGTCGTTTGGAGCAGAGTTGACTATTTCTGTTAAAAGCCAATGGTTAAAAAGTCTGTTCAGGAAAATAACATTGAAAGCATATTTCTTTAGTTTTAGACAAAATAATAGAAATTGATCAGATGAGCTAGTTTGTTTCATTTTGGACGCGTTTAAAAAATTCTGAAACATCTGAAACATAATCTGAGTCCATCAAGTAAATTAATAACTAACCCTGATTTAATCCAAAAATCTAATTAGGATTTAATGAACTAATGCAGCTGGTCAATCTGTGGAATAAACCTGAATAAACCATGAAGCGCGTCTCTCTTTTGTCAGTGGGGTTCATAAAGAAGTGAAAGAAGCCATTTGTTTTCATATGTAAAAACATGACGAGCCAAACATGGTTGAAATAAGAATACTGAAACAATTTTCTTTGAGTTCTGGTTATTAGTTAATCTGAGACTTGAATTACCGGTTTTCAGTTTGTTTGTTTTTTGTTTAAATTATTAACTGGTTTCACGCAACAGTGATAAATGTGAAGAAAGTTCAACAAAAATTTTAAATGGACAGGAGTTTTTCGTTTTTATTTTGCTGACCAAAACTAAATAAAAAGTCATCATAAGGACTTAAACCATGAACTACAAAAGTACAGATATTTTGTCAAATTAATAAACTCTAAACATAAATGAATTAAAGAAAGTTCCAATTTTCAATCTGCCAAACCAGACTAAATACAAACTCAAGTCATACAATACAAACTAAATCAGTCATTTAAAATCAGACTAAAACTAAAACTAAATATTTCACTAAATCTTGACTAAAATTAAAATTATTTTTTGTCAAACGTGTCTAAACCTAGACTAAAACTAAATTTAAATATTTTGTCAAAACTAACTCTGGTTTCCAAGGGAGTAAATAAAGCCTGGCATTTGCAAAGACACGTCTGTCCATCACTGACAGGTTAAACCAGAGTCTGTTTATACACCTGCACTCTTCACTTTAACAGCAACTTTTACCAAATTAGGAATGTGTGTTTTCTTCCCTCTTGAAGACACAGAACTTAGATTTTGATCACTCTTAATGGAAGTACGGTTGGCATCTAAACTGAATAATAAATAGGATTACAGGCCAAGTTAGACAAATCAGTGTGGCTGTACTTACCAATAAGTGTTTTATAATTGGATCTTCAGTATTAATCCACTTTGATTTAAGCTGCTCCTATTTAAGTTAATGTAATAAAGTTAGAAGATACTTTAGTTTTAGTTAAATGTATATTTGCTCATATTAGGGGTAGTAGTTCATCCCGTGGCTTAGTGGTTAGAATGTTCACCAGTGACAAACCTGAAGGTCCCAGGTTGGCTGCTGAGTGTGTAAATAGTAACAGTAGAATTACCACAGTAACTATAAAACTAGTTAGCAGTGGTTGTAGCAGTGTTATAGTACTCATAGTAGTTGTGCACATTTCTATTGACCATAATGAACATGTTTACTGCATGCGGATGAACGTTCTATTTATTAGTACAATAACTTGAGTACCCTTGCTGCCCCTATAATGAGTTTATACAGTATTTGACGTTTTAGGGATTCCTTCATGAGATAAAACATTGAATAACTTTTGAACCACTCAGTTCATGTATGTGTTCTGGTGGAAGGGGTCCAAAAAAGGCAGAGGAAACATAACGTCCCGCTCTTCACATTCCTCTCTGAGTGTTTCCATACATCTCACCGTACTGTATGAGCAGGTGTTTATTTTAATGCTTTCAGGTTTCCACTGGACGGCAATATTTTATCAGTGGCACGGCTCTTATACAACATTAACTGTTTCTCCAACGTATCCCAACTTTTGAATTCAGGTTACAGTGTTCAGTAGATCATCCTTAATTGTGCATTGTAAAAAAATACCACCAGTATTTTATAGCAAATTCCTTATAATGATTCAAATCCCCTAAAGTTGAGTGTGTAGGAATGACTGCAAAAGGCATTAAAAGCCAGCAGTGAGGAGATAAGGAGAGATGCAGAATGGTGAAGCTCAGAAGATGCTGGCTGGATGGTGTTTATAGTCAATCTGACATACTGACCTAGTGACGTGATCAAAGTTTTCCAACCCCCGATTACAGGAGCCTCGGGCAGGGAAAGGGAGTCATGGATTAGCACTAGCTCTGTACAAGAGAAAACAAGGCGATTAGCCGCTCTGTTGATGGATCTGAAATAATCGCAAAGCACAAGTGACTGGCACGCAGTAACATGGTCTGCTATTAAAAGAAACCATGATCTGTGTGGTGATATGAATGAGTGCTTTTGTAATGTGCAAGTGAGGCGATGAAGAAATGCAAAAAGAAGTGGACGCAGTGTCTATGACTGGCCACGGAGCCCGGGAGAACCATGTGCAGCCAATCAGTTCCAGTCCTTCCCTCATCCCCACAAAGGGCCTTTGATGTGAACAGGCCTGTACATTCTGCTGCAGGGAGTCACAAGGCTGCAGTGGCTTTGATGCAAGTCAGGAGGGCTGTATGATGTTCATGACGATAGGACATGCAGGGAAATCTGTGACAAATCTGTGACAAACGCAGATGGGCTGAAGAGCAAATAGAGCTGAACAAATTAACCGAGTTAGTAAGTCCTCCTTGCACAAATTTGATTAGCGGAGCTATGGTTGTGTCCAGATGACAGCACAATGTCAATAATGCAATAAAGTTTCAGTTTTCTAGGGGGGAAAAGACGATAAAAAAGTTTCAAAAAATCCTAAGTTGCATCACCATTTTATTGCATTATTCATATCAATCTCCACAATCGGCGGTAGTAAACTAAGCAAACTTATGTAGCCACAACTGCCCTGGGGGAGACTGACAGCTCAGTGCAGCCACCAGCATTCAGTTTTGCAGTGTGAAATGAGGATGATAAAGGGAAGGACATTCAGCAAATAGTTGGAGCCGTAATTTAACTCGCAACTGAATAGCACATGGACCCTGACATGTGCTATTCACTCTGCCACCAAGCGGAACCACCAGCAATCATTTACTGGTGAGTGAAGAGTCTTGCCCCGGGACACAATCATTTGGTATATTTGAGCGCAGATAATTCATTTTCATCCACATACAACCAGTGACATAGACTATAATAAAGGGAATATGATTATATTTAAGATTTTACCAAACATTTTGCCTGTCTGTGTCCAATTCAGCAATTTTGTTGACTGTTACAATAGCAACCAGATGGTAAATAAAGGCCATTCCATTTAAATCATACAAGTTATGATTTGACAAATAATTACACCTGACATCGCCTTTATTTTGTTCAATAATTGTTTGAAGGTGTGAGTGAGTTTCTCTGCTTTTGATAGAATGTCACTTTCTGATGACACAGGTTCTGTTGTAGAACTCAGCACTACTTCCTGTCATTTTCATCTATTAATTGTAACATTTTCTGCACAAACCACAACTTGACTGATGTAAAACTATGATAAATATTTACCACAGGGACAATGTCACCAGACGTGTTCATAATCACAAAAACATGAGAACTTGTCACAGAAGTAAGTCTGTGTACACCCTGTTCATTGGTCAGTCAGTGCATATTTCTCACTCTATATGAAAAACTGAAAAAGGATAATGAAGTTATGCAGATGTGCATTGGTTTCTTTGGTGATGTTTGCTGTGCACTTAGGCAGTCATAAAGCTGAACTGCAGCGCTGGTTGTTGTTGCGGCAGAAGTTAAGATCTAAACATCCGGACATTTCTGCTTCTCGTCCCCAGGCCTCTATCTGCTGCATTATCCTGTTATGTTGTTATTGGCAATCACCCAAAGACAGGAGAAAATCCCCTCTCTGGCTTTGAGTTTTCTTCCTCCTTTTCCCTTTTACTTTATGATCAGGAGAAACAAAATGTCTGCCACATACAAGTATTGCTCCAACAGCCTCATACCTCCCCCCTCTCTCCACTCTTCTCCCTCTGAAGCGCTCGGTTCAACTGCCGTTACGTAAGAGCTGAGGTCAAAGTGTCGGCGCTGTTGTCAAGGGAGACGCTGAACAGAGGGGCTTTATGGAAGAGACAAAAGGAGGAGGGCCTAATGTAAACCAGAGGAAAACTGGAGAAAATTTGGAAAAATATCTAGAAGTTGGAACTTTTTACTATTAACTACTACTGTATTGTAACTACTACTTACTACTAATTACTACTATTGTACTTTCTATGGTTGTTCTGGTTGTTTCTATGGTCATGTTAATTCTTGCACCAGTATTAAGTGCTGTTTAGAACAGAATGACTAATGTAGCCAACTGCAGGTGTTTAAAACAAGTGTGGTGGAATGTGTGCTATGCTACATGGTTTTGCACTGAGTAAAACTATAAATATGTATGGTTTGTTTGGATATGACTTTGTTATGTGTGCAAGAAAAAGTCATGTGGGTGGAAAAGGAAGAAGCACTGTGGAGCAAAAACAAAAGACTATAAATGTCTATAAAAAGTGGAAGGCAGACAGAAAAAGAATGCCTGACTGTTGCCACTGTGCGCTGCTGCTCCACTAACCTAGTTTGAGTAATCTCTGCCTCGGTGCTGTTTCATAACACTGCTGCCAGGACATTGCATCATAAAAGGCACACTCCACCAGCTCCATCCCCGTTCTATGAATGTGGGAAGTACCTCCTCAAATTATAGAACAGGCTACTGGTTCAGGTTCCACATAAGATAAGATAAAATAAGATAATCCTTTATTGTCCACACATGGGGAAATTTTGGTGTTACAACGCAGTAGATACAAGGGGAAAGGACAGATAACTTATAGGAAGTTTCAAAAAAAGAAAAAAAAAAAAACATCCACAATAGTTGTGCATAAAATATAGCAGCATATAACCCGAACTCAAACCCTTAGGTCTCAGGAACATAGGGCTGGCTCCTGTTAAATTGTGCTGAGAGAAAATATTAAATTTGTTTAGTTTTTTGCTGCTTATGATAACACAAAGACTTGGAGGGGTAAGAAGGATGTGGGGAATGTGTCTTTTAGTGGCAGCAACAAGCAAATTGCATCTAATGTAACATTTAGGCTTTGTTTCTTATTAAGTAATAACAAAGACTGTATAGAACCAAAGTATTGGAACACAATCTGCCATGTCAGTTCAGGCCTAGGCCTTTAAGCATGTTATAACCATTTATGACAAGAAGTGTTAATTGTAGCTAAAACTATAACTAAGTGACTTATTTACCCATTGTGATGATGGGATTGGAGTTAGTGAGGGATCTGAAGTCTGATCTGAAGTCTGATCTGAAGTCTGATCTGAAGTCTGATCTGAAGTCTGATCTGATCTGAAGTCTGATCTGAAGTCTGATCTGAAGTCTGATCTGAAGTCTGATCTGAAGTCTGATCTGATCTGAAGTCTGATCTGAAGTCTGATCTGATCTGAAGTCTGATCTGAAGTCTGTTTGGATCCACCTTAAACGCGTCCCCGTGTGCGCGCTCCCGAGAGCTGCGAGAGGAGCTGTCGGCAGTGAGATCATGTGAGACTCCACGCTTAGAGAAAGTAGGTTAGCAGGATAGACTGAGGAGGGGAAGAACAAGCGGAGAGCCAGAGCACTGAGGGGGGCCGAGTGCACCACTCCAATACCGTGGGACTATTTCGTTTGATAAAACTACCTTCATCCAAACCCACTCGCGGCGGATCCACGCGCGTAACCATGCGAGCGGAAGCATCTTTTTTAAGTCTTTTATTTCGCTTGGACTTAACCGAGCGATAAAGGGCACTTTGAGGGTAGTTTTTTGGTCTTCTTTCCAGTCCTGCAGCCAGGGCGAAGTTGATATTCAAGGCTACTTGAGACCAGTTTTTTGCACGCGTTTTTAAAATTATTTGTTGTCGGTATCGTACAATTGTCAACCACATGTGGTTCCTCTCATTGTAAGGAGCCATTATCAAAGACATACCACTATGCGAGGTAAGGCTGTGTTATTTGAAGTGAATGTATAAGTGTTTACTTGTATTACGGCGTGTATGGCGCGTGCGTGTGCGGAGCAGGAATGAGCGTGTGCGCGCGGAGGCTTAAGAGCCGTGTTCCTCCAGCGCGCATTGATCCCGCATGACCGGATTAGTGAGGCTCTGAGCGGCGCAGGGAGGATGCACACCACGCTCTCACAAACATGCTTTATTACACCACACAATGCTTTATTACAGCGGGTTGACTCTTAACATATTTACTCAATGTTCAATGATGAGATACGTTTATGTGTAAAATTGAAATATGGAGAAGTCAAATCTTTGAATGCCACTTTATCAGACAGATCTGCTTCTTCTCTCGTTGCACAGGGATCCTTGTGTTATGCAACGTGGAGGGGTGGGGCATAAGAGGGGGTTGTTGTCAGCCAAAACATGAATTATGTAATCAAGAAATGATTGTACTCAATATAATTACATTTATTCCACAATGACCAGTCTGCCCTGCCTTTTCTTCTGTGCGGCTGAAACATATTTGTTCTGTGTTTTCTGTGCAACAAGAGCAATATTACGTGAATAATTTTGGTCTAAAATAAGCTTGTTAAGAAATGTGTTCATACAGTTTTCACTTAAAGCACGATGGTGTATATGTATGGGCGAGTTTGTGGTGCTACCATTGTCATGTGGTGGTGAGATGGTGCCTGCATGACCAACATTGTGAGAGCAGAGATCTGGCTGTTCCACTGACCTAGTTATGTCACCAAACATTATACAGCATTTGTTGCGGAGGGAGGGGGGGGCAGCAGTGGGAAGCGCCATTCCAAACGTGGTGCACTGCCATGTGCTGTGAGTGAGACTGGAGGGCGAAGGATGGCACTGAACACTGAAAGCATCAAAAGGGAATGAATTAGGAAAGAAACAACAAGACATATTTAATGTATTCTTATTTCTTTGCATACAACTGTAAATCACATGCGAACTTTAAGAGATAAGATAAGACATAGGCCAGAATACTGCATGCTGAAATGTGACAGTACAACATATCTTTTGTTGAGGGAAGTAGCTTCACCAGTCAGAGCTTAGTGTCCTGTCAGAGGGAGGAAAGAGATGGATATTTGAGGCTGAATTGAAGGGGGCTCTGGTGGAGGGAGCGACTCCAGGCAGGATATCCAAATGTAAACAAACTATGGCCTGGTCTGAGCTCACTGTTCTTATATGTAGGTGATTCAGTCAACCTGTCCATTCTTGATTAGAAGGAGCAAACACATTTTCTGCCCAATTGGACATTGATTTCACACATTAGCTTTCATATCTGTTTAATTCAGAGGATTCACTCTTACAGACTGGGTACAGGGACCACAGACATCTTAGGACTGACTAAATGCTCTGTATTGGAGCTTAGATTTTATGGAGTAAGGATCACAAGACAAGTTGTTGTCACAGACAAACCCATGTACAGGCCCATGGACTCTTTAGACCTCTCCTAATCCCCCTGCCTGGGCCCCAGCCTGGCCTCTGCTGGTATTTGCATCTTTGAAATTAAAAGCTCTTTGATTTGAATGCTGTGGCAGCGGGCCAGTCAGGTTCCATGAGTCTTAGTAACTTGACTCTTCTAAACACAATGTGTTACATATGGTAAGAGTTAAATAATCAAATTATGATTAGAACAAGAATATACTGTCTATTGAATCATGGTACTTGAATTGGTGAAGACCACATTCAAATGACCAGTTTGCTTAGTTCTTGTCCTTGACAATCTCTCTGGAAAAGTGTGGCGAAAAGGCCCTGCTTCTTCATGAGCCTACACACCCAACAGAGCAGGCATGACTTAACAAGTGCCCAATGTAACATGCCAGCTTCCTGTGTTCACAGAGTCTTTCTAATGCCAAGAGAATGAACTCAAGAAGATACAACAATTGGTGCTGGAGGCTAATGTGAACTTGTGTAATAAGCAAATAAGAGCAGCTTGTCTTTTTTAACTAGTTCTCTACGTATGTGCACAAGTTATGGAGAACCCATAATAAGAATGTGGAGGGTCAAAGGTGGCCTCTTAAGACACTGTGGTCTGGAGAGTTACTTAAGAAGTGAACTGTTTGAAACTTGCAGTAAAATAATTTATTTGTGTTTTGTGCTGCCGCAGCTTTCCTCAGTTTCAGTTTTCCCTTTGTCAGAGAACAGATGCACAGTAAACAAGCAGATAGTGCGGGGGGATCTATAATTGTAGCTGAACCACCCCCTCATTTTGTGAAATGTTTTAGGTGTGAAATGCTAGTGCTGGAAACATTCCCCAATGTAGCCCTATTTGGTAATTTATGATGTAGTACTTAAGTAATTTCAAATGATTGTGATGGTGTATTAAACTAAAGAGTGGGAGACTTCATGGATCGATTGTAAACTGTTGGCTATTTGAATGTGTTTTAATTGTTTTTACTAACCTGCCCGGTGACAGCAGTTTGAAACTAAATTTAGCTAAAGCTGGTGTAAAGCATCTCTTCTTTTATGAGATGATTGTGTTTACACATAAACATTTGCATAAATGTCTTTCATATTCCCAGGCTCAGTTTCAGTAGACAAAAACAAATTCAGATAGTTGCTCTGGTTAGTTGATAGTTGCTCTAGGAATGTACACCAAGGGGACAGAGGCCAGATTTCTGAAACTGATGTTGTAGTCCAGGTCAACAGTGATTTTCAGTCATGTTAAAGATAAATAAATGTTTTAGCAAATATATAAACCCTCAGGTGTCAGCATTTACATACTACTCACTTCTGTATAACAACATTTTACAAAATCAGAGCTATGACTTTCTGTAAATGACTTTTTTATACACATCTTAAAACAGACTACGGATTATCCTTAGGACATTGTAGCAAACTGCAGACAACCTGCATTTTTGATGAGATTTTTTTTATGTCTGCAGGAGCAGAGACTTCACAATTTGAATGTTGGAAAAACGTTTTCAATCTAATAACTCCTTTTGGATTAAAATGAACTCACAGAGCCATTCTCTCTCCTAAGACTGAAGCGAAAACGCTAAAAAAGACTATGCGGTTTTAGTAAACAATCATCTGATTACAGACTTTGTCCACAAGATGAATTTACTGTACATAATGTTATTGTGTTCTGCATGCTCATTTAACTGTTTTATGACTTGTCTTATGAAAAATGTTATCTTTGTAACTATGTGGCCTAAACAGTGGCTACATCAGATATATTCCAGATCTTCTCAGCTCTGTCTAAGCATGCGTATTGATTGGTTGAACAATGGCGCCAAAACCCAACCCACACGTGGGTCAGTCAGTAAGAGAGGAGAGAAGACCAACTCAGTTCTATCTGAAATCTTCAAGGAGAAAGTATCTCAAGAGAATGGCTCATCTCTGGCCTAGGGATGCTAAGATAGAAGAAATGGTGTCTCCATCCTTTATGTCTCGGGACTGTCTGAAAAACAGCAAAGAATTTTAGACAACACAAAATTCCAAAATAATTTGAAACCAGGTAAAACTTTAATAGAAAAACTGGTTCACCCTAAGGACAAGATGTCGACACAAAAACAGAGCAACGTAGTTTATTCTATCCAGTGCAGTGAAGAAAATTGTAAAGAGCGGTACATAGGAGAGACTAAACAGCCACTGCACAAGAGGCTTTATCAGCACAGGAGACGTGCAAGTTCAGGACCACAGAGCGTTATGGATCTTTAGTGAGTGAGGTGAAGATTCGAAGCAGGGAGAAAAGATGGTTTGAAAGAGGAGTTATAGAGGCAATCTTTGTCGGTGTGATCCCTCATTCGTCCCAGAGTGTTCCATTGTTGAAAAATATGCAGTTGTAGTCATCTGGACTCTGGAATCCATCCTTAAACAGACATGGAGGTTTAAAATTCAACGTATAGAAGGTATATACATATATTTAAACGTATATAATAGTGTCTTGAAACCCTGGAGTTGTTGGCATTCTGATGCTAATTAGGTACTCAGGGAGGAGGGAGCGAAAGTCAGTTTACTGTAGGATGTAGATAGCCCATTACAGGGCTGTTAATTTTTCAAGTGAAACCAAATACTCCCTTCAACAGAATTGCCCGCCCGGAGGGCAGGTTCTACTCAGAGTAGGATAAATATCGGTGTTCCCAGACTCGATTCGAAGATTGAGAATGACTCTTGGATGGGAGTAAAAACTTGTTTTTTCCAAAAACAGAGTGACTACAACTGAATCTTTTCTACGAGGCAATCTATGTTAAAAAAAAAAAAAGAGAGAATCCTTCTTTAGACCAAAATGGGGGTTTAAGACAATACAACTGATTTTTTTTTCTACAAAGTACTTGTACTAGAAAGAATCCCCTGGTGGACATAAATGTTGAAGTTGTAGGAATTGTGTTTGTGTGGTTGTGAAAGCAGAGGCGGTTGGGCATCTGTGTAATTCTGTCTTACAGCAGAGACTAGAATAGACTGGGCAAGAACAGAGGCTCAGTATCACTTCTTGGGCAGAGTGGTGGCTGCAGAATAAGTGACATTCACTCAGAGGCCAGTTGCCTGTTGAACTTGCGAATGTTGATAATCTGTTAATATTTTTTGCTATATAACAACCAATTTCCGGACGCTGACAAGTAGCCTTTGGGGAAATGTTTTATATGCAGTCTGAGCCTTGGCGAATCCACCTTAAAACTGGTCTGTGGCAAGTCCGTATTCAGGATTGTGCCTGACTCTCTCCTCCCTCTCCTCCTGCAATGGGAAAGTGTGTCAGTAGGACAGAATGTCCACATGGGCTGACAGGCTACAACAGCAGAGCGACAAATGAGTCAGCCAATAGCAGAGAGAGTTGGAACAGTGTACACCCAATTGGAAGGCAGACATTTGAGGAGGGTAGGGACTTGGTGTTGTTAGAGTGAGCTTGCTGAATGAGTGTTGTGAGGAATGCTTGCAGACTAGAGTTATATAATCATGAGGTGCGGGAGGGGTAGGGGAACCTGAGAGAAAGACAGGAAGAGAAGGGAGGGAACCATATTTCCATAGCATGCCTGCAGCTGCCCTCATCAGTTAGAGCTCGTTAGTCAACGCTTGTGGAGAAAGATGGAAAAGACATGAAAACTATTCTATTTCTTAACCAATCCTGATCCCAGGCACGAGTTTAAATTTCCCCACACTTTTAATAATTTCAATTAAAAAAAAAAAAAATAATAGTAATGATGATAACAATAACATTATTAATAATAATTATAATAATAAAAGCTTATAGTCTTATTTAGAGCACCAATAATCAATTATGTAGTTGCTTTGTTCTTGGTTAATTGACACCGTGCCTGTTTGTCACGTTGTCATATGATTGTCTATAAGTTTGTACACTGTGTACTCCATACGGGGGCCACACTGGGCGCAGACTCACAAGAGCTCTTAACCAATCCATAGAAAATATAACATTCAAAAATGTGTGTGCAAAGTGTATTTTTATATTGTAAAGGTCATGACCAGATGTATTTAACGCAAAAGGTATATTATAAGGTGAAAAGCGCTGTTTTAAAACTAGAAGAAACGTTGTTGAAAGAGATACTACTATTACTCACAAGTACGGTGTTCAAAATGACAAAGATGAGCTCTGTTTCTATTGTGTGGGACAGAACTAGGATGACTCAAATGGACCAATGACCGCACTCAAGGGGGACATATTAATGGCGACACCTTTCAATAGGAGGCTTGAAGAAGAGGACAAAGAAAACATGACACTGAAAGTCTGGCAGTACAGGAGGGAGGCACTTGGTCAGGACATGACATTCTCCTTATTAGAAGCCATAAGTACACTACACAAAGTGTCAGAAATCTGACTGGGTGAGATAAAAGTGTCATGACCATTGCAAGGCCACTGCAGATAACAATGGGAATGAGTTTTATAGGAGGTGGTAAGATAAATCCAAGATAGGGAATAATTAAGCTTAACTACTAGAAAATAGGTTTAATTCAAATCATAATCCATGTGCTTGGAAGCATTGGTGACATTAGATAACGGCAAAAATATATCATATAAATCATATAGAGGACTCCAGGAAGACAAGCGGCCATCAAATGGGCAGCTAGGGGATCCTAATAAAACAATATTACATACAATAATCAATAATTTTGTTGTGTTTTTGTTCTTACAGCCCAGATTGAGGTCATCCCCTGTAAGATCTGTGGGGACAAGTCCTCAGGAATCCACTATGGAGTCATCACCTGTGAAGGCTGTAAGGTAAGAAAAAAACAAAAAAGATTAGAATGTTACTGTTGTTCAAACAGCGCCTCATTTTACATTATTCTTTTGTGTCTGTGTTTAGGGTTTTTTCCGTCGCAGCCAGCAAAACAACGCAATGTACTCATGTTCCAGGCAAAGGAACTGTCTCATTGACCGAACCAACCGTAATCGCTGCCAGCACTGCCGCCTTCAAAAGTGTCTGGCTTTGGGCATGAGCCGAGATGGTAAACACTGCTAATAATGACATCTCTTTGCAGAGACTTGCATGTGCATCTCTCCAAAATAACAGCTTTCCAGTGTAGCTCAATCATTGTATATCCCTTGAATGATCCCAGACAATGTCAAGCTGTTATTAAACAACCACCATATCAATCACCACTTCAGATAAAGTCCAAGCAGTCAACAATCTTAAAACTGTGCTGCTCAGGGGTCGAGTGGTTAAACCAGCCACAGTGTTGAGTCCCGACTCTGCTTGACTGCATGTCCTCGCTTCTCTCTCATCCCCATTTCACACTGTCCTTTCTTTTTTGATAAAGCCTATGGGCCACAAAAATAGAAAACTAATAAAACTATCATATCTGATATTAGTTAAGACAAAATAACAACAATTAGAAATAAAAACAAACAAACTATATCATCAAACTACAAGTCAAGACACATTGCCCACATTTCCTACTTGTATGCACAGTAATAATTAGCCAAATCACAGAGAAAGGGAGACCATTTAAGACATGTAAAAATAATACAGAAAACTAGATCTAGAACAAATATAACTAGGTATATTTAATTAGAATTTTTCATTCCTCTCTCAACAGCTGTGAAGTTTGGACGCATGTCCAAGAAGCAGCGTGACAGTTTATACGCTGAGGTCCAGAAGCACCAAAAATCCCAGGAGTGTGGTGGGTCTGGAGGCACAGTCTCCAGCTCTCTGTCCTTACCCAGAGAAGACGGCGTGTGCAGCAGTGCGGGCGAGGATGGGGAGGAGGGCCTGAGCCGCTCCTACAGCAGCGCCGCCTCAAGCTCCACTCTCAGTGACTTGGAAGACATTGCGGCGCTACCAGACCTCTTCGACCTGCCACTGACGCCAGAAGAGGCCAGCGAATACTGCAGCCTGGAGCTGCTAGGCGGGGTGGGCAGGGCTAGCACCGGCAACACCAACTCCTCTTCAGCGTCATCTTCCTCGTCCTTGTCCAATCAGAACTCTCCGCAGCAGACCATACTAGACAGCCCGGACAGCAACGGACACTCTCATTCACTGCTGGACAGTCTGCCAGATGACTGCTCAACAGCAGACCTCGGTGAGTTGGGACAAGTGGACTAGGGTGGACTAGAGAGAAGGGTTGATTGTGAAAACATGGAGACAAGTGAGCTCTGGTCATGCGGGTGCAGGGGTGTTGTTGAGTGCAGATCCAGAGACTGCTCTTAGGATTTGTTCTTGTTCCAGAAGAACATTTTTACTTTCCGATTTTTTTGAAAGTGCCAAAAAGTAAGAATTTGAAATAACAATGTTTGCATGAGGCCCAAATGGTCAGGACTCAGGAGTTTGATAAATGAATGTAGTGCCAAAGGGAACCCTCTTAAACAGACTGGTGTACAACATGTTGTAAATGGCTGTGCTCATGCAAATAATTAGCTGTAGCCCCTTTGGAAAGAGATCCCAGTGACTACGTTTGACATAAGGCAGAACATTGGCACTATAAAGTGACACATTATTAGCTCTGTGACATAAGTGGCAGGAATGCTTAATTTGTGAAGACAGGCAAAAGTGCACTGGACAAAAAACAGCTCAGTTTCATAATGATCCCTTGAATAAATATTAGACAACAACTGATGGGGATGACTCGAGATATGAAAGTGAATGGCCACTCCAGGGATGTGATGACCAATAAGATAGTGAGACCTTGATAACTATGGAGCTGTATCTCTGACCTTTCTTGTACCACAATAAGGATTTGGGTGTGCATATGAATGCAGAGAATGTAAAGCTGTTTGATAAAGTAAAGCAATGATGCCATTCCTTGAAGTTAGCTGCAAAGCTTGTGTCTGAACAAGCCTTTTTGGTGTTCACCATTTGAAAATCATCACTGTTCTTCTTTGTGTTCTTCAGAGCGAATCACTCAGAGCATTGTAAAGTCTCACTTGGAGACATGCCAGTACAGTGCCGATGACATGAAGCGGTTTACCTGGGTGCAATACACACCTGAGGAAGCACGGAGTTTCCAGAACAAGGTAAATTAATGTTCCTAAAAACTTGGAAGTGAAAATACTAAAGTGCTGCTACTGAAATGTCTCTGTATGTTTTTGTTGTTTCTCTAGTCAGCAGAGTGGATGTGGCAGCAATGCGCACACCACATAACTAATGCTATACAATATGTGGTAGAGTTTGCCAAGCGCATTGCTGGCTTTATGGATCTGTGTCAGAACGACCAGATTATTCTTCTCAAAGCAGGTCAGTACATATTCTCAAGTTGGAATTAAGTAAATTCTTACCATAAAACTAAACTATAAAATGCTAACTTAAGTTCCCTTCTGTTTTTGTCTCCAACCTTCTACCTACATCTATTTAAAAAATTGAAACTGGCTAAAAACATTCTTTAAAAACTTAAATACTTTGAACTGAACAAAACTTGACGGATATACTTAATACTATTCGGTTATTTGTCAACTTTTCAATGGTTCATGAATATCTAATATATGTTCCAATCTGGATCAAAATTATTGACATTTTGTTGTATTGTATTGGGTGCATGTTGGAGTATCTTGGGCGTTCTGTGTCCCTTCGTCCTTCTGCTCTTCTTCTTTCTCTCCATCTCTCCACGTCTTTAACTCTACCTGTGGCTCCCTTTTCAGGCTGTCTGGAGGTGCTCCTTATCCGTATGTGTCGAGCCTTCAACATCAACAACAGCACTATCTTCTTCAACGGGAAGTTCGCCCCAGCACACTTCTTCAAAGCACTTGGTGAGGACGGGTATATAGTTACACAATTAAAGCTACTATGGCTGGTGTTTTATACGGGTGCCATAAAAGTGAAGTGAGAGTAAAGTTCATCTAACTGAATCTACTTTTGTTCGTTGTTTTGTGCAGGTTGTGATGATCTTGTAAGTGCAGCTTTTGATCTCGGTAAAGGACTGTGTCGTCTACAGTTGTCTGATGAAGAGATGGCTCTGTTTAGTGCAGCTGTTCTCTTATCCCCAGGTAATTATTTCTGTTCTTCTTTTTACCTGAGGTTTACATTATCATATAAAGGTAAAGCTACTAGAAGAATCAACCTAAATTGAAACGTAAAATAAATTATGAGACCATATCCAGTTTGCACAATCAAATTAACTGAAAATGAAAGCTGGGGTACCTGATTGTCAAATAGTGCAAATAAGGAATAAGTTATTTAAACCTTTCTAACTCATTCCTAGTTCTCACAAACCCTTGGCACACCACTAGTATTAACATCAGGTTTTTCAGATACAAAAATTAAGGAGGGTGAGTTTCCTAAAGAGCCAATTAACTCTCACCTCAAAGTGACTAGAGCGTCATATAGTGACTCACGTGGCTCTTTCTTACAAATTTGATGATGTTTATTAGATGAATTCAGAGTGTAGAGGTCTGATTATGTTTTACACATTCTGCTTTTACAATACACTTTCTGAGGTGTAAATAAAATGTACTTATTACGAAGAAAAAAGTACCCCAGCTTTAAGTTAGCTGTACATTTATCATTATTGTTTGTTTCATCATCATTGTTTTATATGTATGCTGATAATTAAACAAACATGGAATGTATTGTATTTTTATGTTTCTCTCTGTATCTCCTTTAGACCGACCTTGGCTGTCAGAAGGCCAAAAGGTTCAGAAACTTCAGGAGAAAGTCTACCTTGCTCTGCAGCATAGTCTAAACAAAAGTGGAGCGCCTGATGAAAAACTGGATAAGGTAAGTGGGGGCTTTCAATGGCGCTTGCTTCTTAGTGATAGATGTTTAGTGCACACTTTCTAAATACATATTTGTTTTTCCTTTTCTCTAAGATGGTGTCTAAATTGCCTATAATGAAGTCCATCTGTAACCTCCACGTTGACAAACTGGAGTTTTTTCGATTGGTTCATCCAGAGACCGCCTACAATTTTCCACCACTTTACCGGGAGGTGTTTGGCAGCGAGATGTCTCTGCCGGACTCTACAAACTGCTAGATGCACAGCTAGAGAGCTGAAAGTGTGTTCAGAAGACTGTAGTGAGGCGAAAAGTGATGCACAGAAGGACATAGATGTTGAAGTTAAACAACCAGCAGTAGAGACAATCCAGGACTTAAAAAACTCTTCTTTGATCCAAAGTAGTCCTTCACTTTCCCAGCAGGCAAACGCACCTTACACTACAGACCACATAAACACACGGCCCTCTGCAATGTAGCACTAACAATACATCAATGGGCATGTGTATAATAATAAAATAGCCCTTTATAGCACTAGACAGCTCCAAGCTCTAACCTGATCCACTGCAGATCAAGTATTTGAATGTACCTCAGTCATAAGCACCAGTGGCACGTCAGATTACACCAAGCGAGAATGTACCAAATCTGAATTTAGTCAATCACAAAATAACAACGTAATTTTTTATTATTGCAAAATATGGCAGCCTTGCAACTATTACCTTGTATTGACCATCATAGGGACCAATATTAAATATTTTTTATTTAGATAATACAGTTATTTGTGTGACGCACAGTTCAGGCTGATACAAGCTTGCTCACAATTTCAGTGTTTGGTGCTGCCTTTTTATAGGCTCATGTAATGCAATGAGAAACCTCAGTCCCGCACACCCCTTCCCTTGTAAATGCCACTTTGAGACAGGACAAAAAGAAAATAACTTTAATTTATATACACATTTATAAATAAATATTTTAAGTAAGAATGTAAATAAATGATTATATATAAGCATATGGAAAAAGTCAGCTTGGGATTATTTCAGGGTGGAGCGCCGTGAAAAGCAAATTGGAGATAGAAAAACCAAGACGGATCAAGAACGATCATTTTGTGGACTATTGTTTCTATGGACTACTTTCCTGTCCAACAGTACTCTCAGGTTTCTATGGCAACAACCCCTCGTACCTTGAGGGTGACCCAGCAGGGCAAGGCAAGACACTTGGGGTGGACATTTGTTGCTGATGTGAGACAACGGGTCGGGGAACTGCGCAGCCAAGATAATCATTTGTCTTGCATCAAAGCTAATTAGCTTTGAACGACGGCATCACTGCTTCCCCCAGTGGCAAGAAAACAAAAAGGACAGGAAAACAAGAAGGGGGCAAACTCTTAACTCCATGGACTATAATATTGATGTGAGAAGACTACATCTCCTGCTAGTCTCTAACCAGCACATTAGTGTGGTACAACTGTCTATCACTTATGTTGTTTCTGTTGCCATAACAAACCAATCTATAAACTCTATTTTGCTGGTTGGAGCAACTGTATTATTTTGTACATTTGCTGTTCCTCTTTCTTAAACCCAACACTTGCCAGAAGAAAAAGCACTTATTGTACCCCTCTTTCTCAGTGGACACTTCACCAGACAGAGTTACCAGCTGCCCCCTGGGTTGGGCATCAATGCCAGTAAGACTTGAGTTTTTTTTTATTCTACATTTGTCTTTCAGCTATACATGTAACATACACAGATAACTCACGCTTGAAAGGTTATGAAATGATGTCTTACCGGAGTGCTGTGACGATGAGAGCAGAGTCCTCTGACCTGCTGCCTGCCTCTCAGGGAGCAAGCTGTGATCCTGTCCCTTTATAACCAGTGTCGTCTTTAGCCTTGTATTTTTCACACCTTTTGCACCTAAGATGAGACCCATAACCATAATCACTGTGGACGTAAGCTCTATTTTGTGAATGTTACTCACAAAGTGTCAAAGCCCTTTTCCTCTTGTCCTAATATTGTAAATGAAATTTACGAGAAATAGGAATACAAAATAAATCACTTAGCATTAATGACGAATTTCAATATTTGGGGGTTATTGTTTTGTTTTGCGGTGATTCTCAATAATGTCCGTCTTATATCCACTGTTTTCTTTATGTGTCACCACTTTGTCTTGTAAAGTCAGTGATTTATTTTTATTTTTATTGAAAACACACATCAAAGAATCATTTGTCTGCCCCTTCTAACTGTATGACAAAATGTAAAAGACAAATATTAGTCAAGAGTAACTGAGTCACACAGGTCTTTATATTATATTGTCGTCCAACAGGATACATACATGTGATTTTAAGAATGTAATAAATGGTTTCTTCATTTTTTGAATCAATTCTACAGGAATACTTGTCTTATTAATAAAAAGCAAGTGTAGTGTAGTGATATTCATCATGTGCCTGAAGGGATGTGCAGATGATAAAACTGCCTGCAGACATAGTCCATCATCTGCTGGTCCATTAGAGTCAGTCAGGCTTTTGTCCCTCATTCCACTTATTTAGTTCAGTGTGTTTCAAACTTTTTTGAGTGGTGGCACACAATTTTTGTGGTACATACAGATCATCAAAAATATACTGTGGAACATCCACGTCATGAAAAAAAAAGCTGTGTAAATAACCAGTCTAAACTGTTTCTGGCTCTTGGGATTTGCCATTGTGGTAATTCTTGTGCCTTTTCTATTTCAAATCTTTGCTCAGAGTGCTCCAAAATATTTCAAATTAGTATTAGGCACACTAATGTTCCCACACTAATGTTGAACCACATGATATGATATGTATATATATTTATTTATCTATTTTTTGCCATTTTTAGGTGATGTTTATATTGTACTTCCTAGTTGGACATGAGCAGCAGATTCCACAACTGTTACCTAGCAACCCTTCTGTGAACAAGGGCCCAAATCCATATACATTACACAATAGCTATGAATTGACCTAATAATCTATTTATTGTGGATCATGGATGGAAGTTCGCTTATTGGTGACAGACTTAGACTCAGCCATACTTCCTGCTACTTCACTTTTTTCTTCACAAACTGCCACTTGTAAGTTTTACTTGATGTAAAACTATGAACCGCGGTGAAGTTAGTTTCACGTTGGAAACTATGATAAGTATTTACCACGTGTGACTTTAGGCTACTATTCCACCAAACGAAGTCATAATTAGATCTTAGATCTTTACATGTCCAGATCCACGTCCCAGTGTCCCAGTGTCCCAGTGTCCCACTCACAGACGTCCAATAACTGCCTCTCCTTCTTCCATTAGAGGTGGTCACCATGGATCTGGTGGTCACACGTCACTCACTGTAATGCATCAAAGTGACATAAAGTGACGTATAATCTTTAAGAAGCGCATTAGATCTGAGAGTGTAGAGATCCAGTCCACACTCAGAGAGTCTGAGGACTACGACAAAGTCTGAGGAATAAAGTCTGGCGGCAATGCAACACTTGGATGCCAACCGCCATAAAACAACAACAACAACAACAACAACTCAGAGAAATGTGCTGCGTGACCCACTTCGAGCAGCGCCTCCCACATGAAGTCGAGTCCAGGAAACTGGTTAGTTCCGCGGTGCAAAGTGAAGACTGCAGATCTGCGCCACTTCTACTGTGCGCTTCGGCCTTCGACTAACGCAACTTTCTGGAGAGATTCGTGTTCAGGTTTCACCGTCAAGGCTGCAAGATGTCAGTCGCCGGGTTTAAGAAGCAACTTTACAAAGCGACTCAGGTAAACGTGCGACTTTTTAAAGATTAGCTTCTGGCTAGCTCAACAACAACTAGCCTCTTACATCTGCGGCGCAGCAGCAGCCAATCAAGTTTGTCCAAAGTACGGTTCACAGTTTCGATCTGTTTAGTATTAGCATAATGATTAGTTCTTCTCAACGACACATTCACCTCTTCTAAACGACACATTCACTTCAAACTTGGTATTAAATGTTATGCAGGAACAATGAGCTATGAGACTGTTTGGTCGCTGTTGCAGTTTGTTTTCTGTTGGGAAGCCAAATGCAACAGTGCTGCTTTGATTTGAGACAAATTCACATATTCTTTATCGTGTTTATGACATGATTATGCATATTCCTGGCTAGATTGTGTAAAGTTATTATGATTGATTGTATTAAGTAAAACACAACTATACAGAGACTATATAGACTCTTAAAAACACTTCATGTCAATCAAAAGGTTCAAAATTCCGGGATGTAGGCAAAAATAATATTCCATGAACTGAAAACGGATCTAAATGCTAGTCATTTAACATCATTATGACCAAAAATAACAATAACAACAAAGAATAGGGGAAAACTATTGTCTTGCTTCAAAAAAATATTTTGAGTTTTGCAGTAAGTATAATTTGTGGTTACACATGTAATACATCTTGAAATACAATACAAAATGTTATTGTGTTGTCAACACAGACTGTTTTCCAGTGAAACCTAAAAAACATCCTGTATTTTGCCTCCTTCCAAAATATTGAGTATGTCATGGCTGTATATATGTTTAATTGTTTTAAGTGTTAGGCGTGTACTTAATTGTGGAATTTGAGTTATTTGGACTCTGCACTAACCAGTTCCTGTCACAGTGACACAACAAAACATGGATGGATCAATGCTGGAAATGAGTGAGCAGAAATCAATCAGCACAATCATGAGTGTCTGAGACAGCACTGATGAAATTATAACCATCATACATCAACTGTAAAGTTATATTTAAGAACATTCAACCCTACAACAGGGCCACAGTGTGATGTGCAGGTGTTGTAAGGTGGTGTTCACGTTCTTCTATATTTTGACGATGTTGCTTCTAAATAACTAAAGCCGGCTGTGCAAAAATCATCTGCAAAGTGTGCAGATCTCAGACACGAGGACATTTTCCGACAATTATTTGTCTCACTTGAAGCTCAGCCACACCACACACTTGCCAATTAGTTAGAAGCCGAGGAGAGGGCAAGTGTCATTGATCGAACGGGCTGTGTAATGAAAACAAATGCTGGAGGATCCGAGGCGAGCGTGAGCTGCCTTTCCATGGGCCCATATTTAGAGCAAAAATATAACAATTCAACAAAAGAAAGGTGTGTGGCTGCTTTTAAAGGCCACAGGAGAGCGTGTTATTCACTGATGAATAGGTTTGGTTTGTGTGTGGTAAAGTTGCTGGAACCTCACGATTTGAGGTTTTGGAGCTGACGCCCAACAAATAGTCTTAATAGTCAGAATCACATTGACCCCACAGACAGTGCCACGACAAATAATCACTCACGAGAATCGCTTGTCGAGACGCGTCTCCCCGAAGAGGCAAATCAGAAGGCTTTTGCGAGATTCACTGTTTTTGAACTAAATATCCTCAAATGTTGAACCCTATCATCATTTGTTAGAGATTAGGTCCACAAACTTGCCATATTAATCTTGAGTTCAACTGACAACAAACACCGGTTTGGAGTTGAATAATGGCACCACGTTCTGAAACTATTGTGAAAAAGGTATGATATATGACTGAAGATGTTGTTTGTGTTGATGTTTGTGTCAGTTTTGGTTTCATGTTTAAAGGCTCAGTAATTACAGAGATATTAAACATAAACCAGGTCAAAGTCTTCAGTCTGACTCAGTTAAACAAGAAATTCTAATACTATTTAAATGACAATGACAACAAGGGCATAATATATCACAATCAAATCACAATTTAATTGAGTAATTGGCAAAGGGTGCAGTTATTTAAATAATAGCATGTCCTCAGTAAATTCTGATGATCTATAATCTGTATAGAGGAAATCTGGTTGGAGTTTAGACCTCTACAAACATGTTCAGGTTTTTCAGTCTTCTCTCAAATTGTATTGTTGTTTACAATGTGCACTCTGAACAGAATCCTACTTATTAAAGTAAATGAGAATCTAATCACTATCAAAGTTCAACTATTACAGGTCAATCTGATGTTCAAGGATAGTGTGCGATCAGAGCTCGGGGTTTTGTCGTCACACATGGAATTGTCATTTTGCTTATTAAAAATATTTATATAAAAATATTATAATATATTATCAGTGTCAGGTAGTTTCACTGCTATTTTCTTTAGTTTTTATAGGTTTGGGCAATCAATTTGATTTTAAACAATCTGGGAGAGAAAAAATAGCTGTTTCATAACATATTACACTTAATTGATTACAATGTGTTCCCAACATGAATCTGTGTGGACAGTGTAAACACTGTGAGTCCTAAAACAAGGCAGGCATTGACAGCGGCACCATCTAGAACCTCTGTTGAACTTCAGATCTATGTTACATGTAGGGCTGAAATAAGTTAATTTAACAAGTCAACAAATTTAGTAATCGAGTAATAATTTCTGAACTCTACGGGGACTCCAACACACGCCATGTCCTGAGAGAAGCTTTTATGAAATAGACTGAGCAGTAATTACCTCCCAAATGACACAGAAACGTATAAAAAGGTATTTTTGACACTATTAAGATGTTGTCAAGCATCATCTCATTAACTTCATCCATTCAAATTGTGTGGAAAATCTCATTTTCATGGGCTTTCTCAATCTAAACAAGAAATAGATTATATGTGCGATAAATTGAATAGTACAATAAATGTTCCATTGGCCCTAATTCAATGCAAAATTACTAATGAAGGAAAAATAATGTTGATCATTGCACACATGGATGTAATTTAGTCATGTAGATTTAATAAACCTCAAGATCATCTAAGATTAAAATGTAAAGACTATAAACTGTAACACTGACTGTTTTATTTTTTCAGCTGATGAGTGAGAAAGTTGGTGGAGCAGAAGGAACCAAACTGGAAGATGATTTCCGAGATCTTGAGAGAGTCAGTTCTTGTTTGATTGTATACCATAGTTTTGGTTCCTATTGGTCTGTGTTCATTCTTTTATTCTTATTTTCTAGAAATCTGACATTACCAGCAAAGCAGTGGTGGAAGTCATCAATAAAACTTCTGAGTATCTACAGCCAAATCCTGCTACGAGAGCAAAGCTGACAATGCTGAACACTGTGTCCAAGATTAGAGGACAGGAGCAGAACCCTGGGTACCCTCAGCCTGAAGGGCTGCTGGGCGACTGCATGATTAAATATGGACAAGAGATGGGCAACGACAGTAACTTTGGTAAAATAACAAAATCCACTGTAAAATATAGTAGTTATCCTTTTTTGTTTATGTTCCTATTTTTCACTTTTTATGATTTGATCCGACATTTCTTTAAGCTGGTGTTCTGAATTTGTAAATGCAGGTGGGGCACTAACAGACATTGGAGATGCGATGAAGAGGATGGCAGAGGTCAAGGATTCCTTGGACATTGATGTAAAGCAGAACTTTCTTGATCCGCTACAGGCAGTTGCAGAAAAGGACATTAAAGACATTCAGGTAGAAACAAATACTGTATGAAATATTATGTGCAAGTAAAGGGTCTGGGGGTTACTATGGCTGGGTATCGCTCAAAAGTAGCACTACAGTACCAAAGTTTCTAAGTCCCTTGTTGAAAATGGGTGCTGTTCTTGATTCACTTCTCCTCTGCACATTCGCAGTTGGGTGCAAGATTGCCACACAGGTTTATTCAGTGTGGTTTGAGGCTGTGTTGTCCTCTGTGTGCATGTGCAGACTTCACAGACTAAAACAAGCTGCTGTCCACTCAGCTTGTAAAAGTACACTGTAGAGAGCTGACCATGGAAGGCCATGCGCTCAGCAAAATAAAATAAAAGGCTGCTCGGAAGCAAGCTTGCTGCAGTTTGCTCAGTGTCCAGTAGGGAGGACTAGAGGACCCTGTAACTTCCAGCCAAACCTCAGGAAGCAGAAGTGATGGGAAAACATGCTTATTTGGAGGTTTTTTGGAACAATTTCACTACGGTTCTGACACAGAGTTGATTAGATTGTATTGGTCAATCACTGATTGCCTTCTTGTAGTGACCACATGCCACTGCAAAAAAAGTCTTCTGAGTACGGTCAGAAAAAAAAAATGTTTAAAAGGAAAAGGTACCCAGCTCAAGGGGTTAAAAAGGCTTGTGAAATTGTGTAATATTTCAACCTTTGTCTTTGTGTTTGTGATACATTTTTTACTTTTTTATTGCTTTCAAAATTCCTCAGTTTCACTTGAAAAAGCTGGAGAGCCGGCGTCTGGACTATGATTACAAAAAGAAACGTCATGGCAAGATACCTGACGAGGAGCTCAGGCAAGCCCTGGATAAGTTCCACGAGTCTAAGGAGATGGCTGAGAGGTCCATGCACAGCCTCCTGGAAACGGATGTGAGTCATTAATAACCCTGACGACAACGCACACGTGGCACCTTTTTACACTTAGACTTAGATCAGTTATTTAGTTGACATTAAGTTAACAACAACAACAACAACAGTTTAATGAGATTTTTAAGACAAGAACTCCTATTCTAGAGTTATCTTAAGTTATCTTAACAAAATATCAGGGAAACTGTGGTGTCCATTGGACATTTAGAGCCTTTTGACATCTTTAACATTTATAGAAAGAACACAAAAAAGTAGAACCTCAAAAATGCTTACTGACAGTAACAAATCAGCATTCTGGCAATTTATCAAAGTCCTTGTTGCCAGGATGATCTCAATAGTTTATTTGAAGATAAGATAAGATAAGCCTTTATTTGTCACACAATGGGGAAATTCCAGGGAGGGAGTGTTGCAACGAGCAGCACCGGAAGTTGAATAATGAATGTTGAATGACAGTTCATTTGCTTTTCCTCTTGTAGATATTGTCAGTCTGCAAAATATAAAATCTAGGCATTTCAAGATTATTCGGTAAATTTATAATTGTGATAATTTAGGTCAATATAATCATAAGAATTAAAAAATAATACTCGTGACTATTTGAGAAGTAAAATGAAATGGTTTTAATTCAATCTGAATATTACTTTTTTTTTATCTGGCCGTTTCCTTTTTTATTTTCATTCAGAAAGTTCAATTTAATAAAGCTGGTCACAAATTTGAGAAATAGTTATGTGTTAAATAAGTTTTCTTAATCAATAAATCGTGATGTTTTTTCTCACAATAGTCGTAACATTGTGACATCCCATATCGAAACATAACTTTGCTGAATGTGTTTGCTACTCAGTCCCACTTCCTCTCACTGCTGTTACTCCAAATGCAGTGACATAATGCTTTAAATAGAACTTTGTATTGTTTTTGTTGTTGATTTTATTTTCCAAAATTCATGCTTCTCAGCTTTTGGAGGGCTTGTGTTGGGTGATACACCTTGTTGCCTCCAATAACATGAAAAACAAGAAGTTGTTAAACCTGTTTGGCTTGTTTCATAGTTTCCTTAAAAATACATACTAGAAGTTACATGAACATGCCATGGTTTTAAATAGATCCATGTTACATGTCACGAGCCTTGTCATTGTCTTTCTCTTCTAGCTGTAAATAGACCATGTGTTTGTGTGTAGGTGGAGCAGGTGAGTCAGCTGAAGTTCTTTGTTGAGTCTCTGCTGCAGTACCACAGACAGGCCACACAGATCTTTGAAGAACTCCAAACGACGCTGACCGCAAGGTCAGTGCTGCTGAGATTGTGTCTTATCGTATCAGATCAGCCTTCATAACTGATACGGAGTGATGGTTAATATTTTTAGAGCACTGAATACAGTGGAAAATGTAAGTGTTTGTTTTATACAGGGTGGATGAGGCTTCGTCACGGCCAAGGCGTGAATACACACCAAAACCAAGGCCCTCCTTTGATTATGGGGAGATGAATAACTCCAATGGTGGCTACTCTCCAGCTGCTTCCAGCCCTCCTGTGTACTCTCCAGGTAAACCCCATGTTGTGTCATTCAGATGTGTGTCAGACCCTGAAGAGGAGCGTGTCAGCCCCTTTTTCATTATTCCCGTTTGTTTCATTTTGTGACATTATTAACTCCAGTACAATATTCAGGTCCTCCATCTTTCCAAAGAACGTCAGTCAAGAAAGTACCACGTGAGTGACACAGATGGAAACAAGTGTCTGTGTTTCTATTGGATCGCTCTCTTATAAGTCATTATTAAACACACACTACTGTGCAGTTTGGGACCTTAAACATGCAGTCAGCCCCTCACTATCAACATGAGCAGGGCTCTGCATTATATATTTACTGCTCTATAGTAGGGCCATTGTAGTAATGTTCCCTTTTTGGTTTGTTAATCATCAATGTAAAAACATAAATACAGATTCATTTGCTTATTCTTAAAAATGTGCACAGTTTTGTCTGAACTACATGGTTGGGTCAGTGGTAAGTGGAAAGTCGAAGCAAGGCAGCAGAGATACAGGATTTAGCTTACAAACTTATGGATGGAATATTGTATTCATCACCATCTCAATATTTAATGTTCTCGTCTTTTGAGGAATCCATTCTTTTTCATTTTGGAGGTGACTTTACATTAACCCAATTATATTAATTCTCTTGTCAGCTTCTTAACTATTTGAAGTATCTGGTTCTCTAGAACAAGTCATAGAAACCTGAGCCACAACTAATTTGACAATTAAAGTGTTGGCTTTAAACTTTGATATATTTGTTCTAGAGCCCCAGATAAGATTAAAAAAACGTTTCGATTTGGTGTTTCGTTCAAACTAACATATTTGGTTGGATGGATTATCAAGGAATTGTCTTTTTCCTGAAGTCGTTTAATTTATGTATTGTCTTTTTGTGTCTGTGCAGCTCAGCCGTCATGTAAAGCCCTGTTTGACTTTGAACCAGAAAATGAAGGAGAGCTTGGCTTTCAAGAAGGCGATATCATCACCTTGACCAATCAAATTGATGAGAACTGGTTGGAAGGGACACTTCATGGGAGAACAGGGTACTTCCCAGTAAACTATGTTCAAGTATTGGTGCCACTGTAATATTGAAATCACAAAGAAATTGGGTTTATGATCGAGGACCAATGACTTGGAGACAGATATCATCGTCATATAATTAAAGAGCAAATAGTGCTCTAAATGCAGGGACTAATGTAGATGGGACTATTCTTGGTGTAAATGGAATTGTTTTATACAGATTAATTTAGACATAACAGGGTTCAATTTTGGATGTGTCACTTGCCAATCTGTTTTATATGCACTTTGTACACTACATAGTTGACACTCCCGCAGAAGAACTGTTTCTTTTTTATAATTTAATAACTGCACACCACATATAATGTGACTGGTCACAACTTTGTAGTGCAGTTTTAGATTTAAGCATTGTGCCTTGTGAACCCTGTTCTTGTCATTTGACTAGAAATGTATAGTATACCATACACTACAATATATGCAATGAAAGCCTTTTGTTGGGGGGAAAAAGCATATGCATACTGGTACGATATTATGTGCATGCGTTTTTCTAGACACTATATTGATGCATTGGGTTGAATGGAGAGGTTTGTCTGCTCATGGCGATCATATGCTGCCATCTGGTGGTGATTCAGTATACAATAAATAAATTACACTTTATATGTATATATTTTTTTTAACCGTTAACATGGTTGAAGTGCAAAACCAAAGCTATTTTTCAAACATGGGTCCTGCTAGCAGTGTTCCACTGTTGTTTCAAGCATGGAAATGTCACACTTTTGAGACAATGGATAATTTTATCACCGTTTGCAGCATGAGCGCATCTTTGCCATTCAAGAGGCTCAGAATAGGGTTCTTTACTTTTGATAAAGCCTTACAGAGACACAAGGGGAGAGTTTGGACCTCTTTGAAAACAGTATGTTTGTTCAAATGTCATGAGATCCTTGTTAGACCTCCTCCCTGCCCACTCATACAGCACATCACTGTTCAGACTGGAAGTGGAACAGACAGACCCTTTGAGCAGAGGAGGGCCCAAAGCAGTGGATTAGGCCCTCCCCCACTAGTTTTTATTCAGCACCTGCCTCTGTACCCATGACCCCTTTCTCATTATTATCCCCATCCCTGTCCCGTTGTGAATTGGGAGCTCAGCCACATTGGTTTGCTTGAATATGACCCTATTTGGTTCCTGTTTTGTGTTGGGTTAGGGCATTGGCTCTCATACCAAATAATTGCTGTGGTTCAGGTGTATGTTTACATGCCCCATTGCACTAAATCAAAAGCCTAGAGTTATTGAGTGGAGAGAGGGCAGTAGGGGGCTCAGCTTTGGCTATTACCTGCCTTTTTATAACGATGAAAAGCATTGTTGAACAAAAGAGATGAGATCAATTTGACTCTGCTGCTGCCATACTTGTCTAAAAGCAGCATCTGACTAAAATGTAATGATTCATAAAAATAATGATACATAAGTGTGTGTGTTTGTGTGTGTGTGTTTTTAATGACGTATTTAGCTCTAATGTTTCCCATTTCTGCACAAATGTAATTATATAAAATGAAAGTGCTTTGCATGTGTCTTCACAGCATCCAGTCTCAATGTATTTCCTTTGTGGCTGTGATGCTGGAGGGATTATTCTGGATTATCTGTGCAGGATATACAGATTACCTCTGTATTTAATGTAATCTTTAGTGTATTATAATATTATTGTATTATTTCAATAAACATTGCATTTTAAGAAACACTCGAAAGACAATTTCATTTATTGCTGTTTTTTTTGGCTAATGTTAGATTGGTACGTTTTTTTTTTTATTTTATTAAGCCTTTGTAATAAATAATTCAACCACATTCCAGTTCGGTTAATTTCAGTGATGAATTGCTGTGAATGATTGGCGCGTGCATGTGCATGAGCCCCTGATATTGGAGACCAGACCACCAGCTGTTACCACCTCAGCTCTGGATGATCGGGGAAGGCGTGTCACTCCCAGAATTACTCAGCGCCCCTTTGTCCTCGGTGGATGCCCAGCCCGCGACACTGATGGCGGCTGCACCCGTTAAGCATCGCTCCGGGCCAGGGGGACCCCGGGCGCAGCTCCCGCCCTGCTATTATGAAGGGAACCTGGAGAAGCGCGGACCCAAAGAGAAGGTACGGAACCGTGCGCGTGGAGCGAGTGTCATGTTGCAGAGCGCACTGGGGGTCGGTGGTCGGTGGGATGTCGTACCGGCGGATGATCCCACCATTCACGGAGCTGTCAACTTCCTCATTGTGTGAGAATGGGCGAGGCGTCCGCTCAGTAGCTCTGCATTGGATTTTTACATGACGACAAACACATGGAATTATCCTCTGCCTCTCATTTTACTTACGAATTGCAATGATTGAACTCACAACAAGGGTCCAATAAAATGCGTTTTTATAAATATGAGAGATTAGATAAAACCGTGGCCGAATGTCTTGTTTATTCATACAATAGACTATCACGCATAATTCAACAGTTTTTCCCACACACACAACATTTAAGGGTATTTCACAATAAATGTAATTGGAGCCTTGCCCAGGTGCTGAATGGCAGTGATCTATGGTTACAGATTGGTGGAGTCTGGCTGATGATGTGTGGGACAGAATTGAGACCATAAAAAGGATAGGATCCATTACACCAATCTGAACAATATCACAATTGTATCAACATTGAATTATGGTTTTGATCTGTGTTCTAGGCATCCAAGCGTCTGTGGACCAGTCTGTGTGGAAACACTCTGTATTTCTTCAATAATGCCAAGGACACTCATGTAAGTTTTGGATACATCACATGGTTACGTTTCTTTTTGCTCCATAAATAGCTGCTTCTATGTAAATGCTCTTGTGTGCCGCAGTATGTGGAGAAGCTGGACCTTGGTGGATTTGTGTCTCTTAAGGACGACTGCGGCCGTGACAGAAACCTGGAGGCAGCTCGTCTCATCCTGAGAATGAAGGATGGGGAGACCAAACTTACTGTAATCATTGCACACAAACCGTTGGACTTCATTATGTTACATGTACCAAACTAATAACACTGTTTTATATAGGCCCCTAATTTGGAATCCAGAGAGCTTTGGAAAGGATTCCTCTACTCTGTGATAGATGTAATTCTTCTTTATTTTGGATTATTGTTTATTCTTTTTTGTATACTTGGTAAACCCAGCCTCTTCTTTATTATAGCTGAATGTACCATCTTGTCTAACGTTGCTGCCTGGTCAGCTGCAAATGCTTAAAGAAGTTGTAGAGAAGGAAAGATCCAGACGGAGAGCTCGTACTCCAACTCGTGCCCCTCCATCGCCCCTCTCAGTGCCTTTAGTTGGAGAGATCCCAGTGTAAGTGATTTTAAAAGGAACCAAATGTAAGCTTTTGATTTTCAAATGTCATAAACATAACCGATCTGTGTCCCGGGGTGTGAGGCAAATGTTCTCAAATATAGCTTTTACTTATAACTGGTGTAATGCAGATTTATTCTTAATTACAAAAACATTGGACATGATGGACAAGGGAAACTATTACTCAGGCAAGAGTAACTGTCTAATTTATAATTAGGATTTTATGTTATTGAAAGCACAAAACATTAAATTATGAACTAAATCTGGTATTTTCAAAGAATAGACAGTAATGAGAAAAACTAAATCATATCTGACACTTTCACTCAAGTAAGAGTAGTGTTACTTCAAGATGAGTAGAAGTAAATGTATATAATCAAAAAGTTTTCTTTAAAAGTAAAATGTAACTGAGTATTACCCACCTCTGATGGTCAAGTTGTTGGTTATAATTTGGTGTTTTGGTTTTCAAGACGATCATCCAATCAGAAAGCAGAATGTGCCTCACATGAGTCTCATTTGGGTTTCCAGTTTCAATGTTGAAGTCCAGTTGATTTAAACCTGTTTGTCCTCTCTTTGATGTGAACGGTCACTACCTAAAGCCCAGCACCTGCACCTATCTTTAACCAGTGCTAGTGCAGCCTCTGCGGCTCAGTGAGGGAATTCTGGAGGTTCTGAGCTCAATATTAGGCTTGACAAATTCATATACTGAGAATGAACAGTTGTTTGTGTCCTCCATCTGCAAGTTAAAGCACTGGGAACCCAGGAGCTCTGGTTACATATGGTTCTATTAAGGCCCATAATAAGGATAGAAGCTACAGTTTACTCTTGTTTGTGCCTTGCAGGTGCTTTCGACCAGTCTCTCGAACAGAAGCAGAAGTGCTTTTGGAAAGACACCCTGATTGTGGTAATATGTTACTCCGTCCTGGCAGGGATGGGTCCTCGCTGGCTGTCACAACACGCCAGGACCTTAATGGGTAATTCTCAGCAATATTTATAACATGCATTTTGTTGGACCCTGACTTCTGCACTCTTTGCTTTAGGTCAGTTTTCAGACATTATCGAGTGACTCAGAGGGATCAAGGTGGATATGTCATTGATGTGGAAAATCCAGTAAGTCTTAGCACTCTAGAATTTGATGACGTCATAATTTCAGATGGTGGGCAGGGTCCTAAATAACTCTATGGGAGATTCACTATTTTTGAAAGAATTATCCAAACGTATGGTCCACAAATGTTGAACCCTCTCCTTATTTGCAAGGGCCTGGCTCCACAACTTGTCATATGAACCTTATGGCTTAAGGAGCATATGACAGATTAGACTTTACTATTCAGTAAAACATAATAAACATGCTTTTATTTAAGATTTTAAACTAGGATTTAAACTAGGGTGTTTTACCAATTTTGGTGAGGTTTATAATGTTACTTCCTGTTTGGACAGAAGCAGCAAATGTGACCGAGGTGGTGGTAGTTTCACAACTGTTACCAGGCAACCATACTGTAAACAAGTCATTGTTTAACATGTTAAAATAATGGGCAGTGATTGTCAAAGAATTGTCTTTATTCTTTTGAATTAGATTCCCTGTGCTACTCTACATGAAGTCATTGATGCACTGGTGGAAAAAACAGCTGGGACACTGCAACCTTTTTTACTTGAAGAGCCTTATGAAGAGAATATCAGTGAGTAGTCTGTACATAGGGTTCATCTTACACTTTACAGGACTTTGATTTTATTTTAAACTATTTGTATCATCAGCATATGTTACGGCCAATGACGAGAATGGAGAGCACATGCTACACACGGCTCCAACAAGTCCTCTGCCAAGGGCTCCTGCTCTGCCTCCAAAACAAGGTATTCAAGGTAGACCTATTATAAAACAGCAAACGGCACTGTTGAGAACCACCTCTGTTGTATAGATCGCTGGTGTACAAGCCCCCTGTCCCGATCCCCTGCTCCAGACAGGCGCATTCTGACATCACCAGTGCCATCTTCTCCCACCAACCCGATGAGACGACTTGTCCTCTCTCCGTCTCCTCTCACTCAGTGTAAGTAATGGCTCTTAATGCCTGTGCTTTATTAGTTAAGATGCAGATAATGTGTTTTGTCCGTCTCCTTAACAGCACTCAACGAGGAGCTGAAAATGAAGCTTGAGAAAAGACGAGCCAGTCAAGACTGATGCACTTTAGTGCCATTCAACATTTATGACTTCAAAGATTGTTCAGATCAATGTCGAAAATCTGTTTTCATGTGAATGTGAGTTATTCATTCATGTTGCACTTACATCATAAGGATGGATGAACTCGGTGACTTTATAGGAGTAAAATGGTCAACATTTTGGTTTGCCTGCAAGCAAGAAACTGCGCCTACTTTTCTTTTTAAACATCTTTGAAACAAAGCCTTTGAACACATCGGAGTTCAAGACACTGACAAATAGACCCATGGACCACTGACTGAGCCTTTTTTGTCCATCAATTTAAGACTGCCAAAACAACTGAAATGACTGTGACATTTTTGTTGTAGCCTAAATGACAAACATTTTAAAGTCCGACCAGTTACTTACAGTTTTTCTGCTGCTCTGATTGCATTACTGTTACATAAAATGTTACTACTGTTCTCAAATGTTACTGACTTGCTGTTTACAGGCTCTATGCTACTGTTGGTGCTTCTTGTTATTTATTTTTTCAATTCTCTTTCCTGTATTACCACCACATGGTGCAATGATTACCACAACCAGCATCTTCAGACGAGCCATTGTGCTGAATGTGATGACGCCCTCTAGTGGTTATCTGTGGTGAAACATACTTCACACAGATGCATGATGGTCGTATCATCAGTGCTTGGTGGGCTGCACACAAAAGAACAAGTACTTTGTTTACATAAATGTCCATTATATAATTACAGTGTTGCCATTATCACACTTTTTTACACCAAAGGACAGCTTGGTCAACTTTGGAGTAATTCATTGCCAATAGCAACTGTGGTCATGTATCTTTGTATTTTTTTATGATAAACTATGTGATTATTTAATAACTTTACAGAGTGATTATTGAAGAATTACATGTGTCGGATCTGGCCTTTTACTATCTTTTGCCATATGTAAAATGCACATCTTATTTATGTATCATTACTATTTATTTATTTATTTATGTTGATGTCGATGTGGCCTTGCCTTCTAATTTAAATAAACGCGAGCGCACATTCCCACAATACACCGCTCACTCTCGTCTTGTTTCAACTTGTCAAGAATTTCCGCATTGTGGTTTACGTCCGACACGGTCATATTCACGGACTCTGCGCGCGGAGACTTTGAGTTCTGAACCACTTAAAAAGGACGCAAACTGCACAGAAGAGCGGAGGTGAGGGAGCAGCACCCTTCCCCGCAGCAGCACCCTCCAGCAGCACCCTTCCCCGCAGCAGCACCCTCCAGCAGCACCCTTCCCCGCAGCAGCACCCTCCAGCAGCACCCTTCCCCGCAGCAGCACCCTCCAGCAGCACCCTTCCCCGCAGCAGCACCCTCCAGCAGCACCCTTCCCCGCAGCAGCACCCTCCAGCAGCACCCTTCCCCGCAGCAGCACCCTCCAGCAGCACCCTCCAGCAGCACCCTTCCCCGCAGCAGCACCCTCCAGCAGCACCCTTCCCCGCAGCAGCACCCTCCAGCAGCACCCTTCCCCGCAGCAGCACCCTCCAGCAGCACCCTTCCCCGCAGCAGCACCCTCCAGCAGCAGAGGTGCACCCTGCTCTCCAGACCGCGGGCTGAGAGCGCGTCGCAGCGCCGTCTGCACATCGCACAATCACCGGAACCAAAGACGTGTATTCTTCTTCCTTCAACTTTAAAAGTGCAGTGGGAAATGTAAGTAGACTTAACGACTTTAGTGCATTCGCGTCGTTGTATATTTACTACTTTTAAACAAACGATGCTTATCCGCGTTTCTGAACCTTTTTTTTTGACGTGGAAGTATTTGGCAGGTGCTTGTGACGTTTGAAAAGCACCCATAGTAGATTGTGGGTGGTAGTTTGTGCTAGTTGTGTTAGTTGTGGGTGTGCCGCAGGTAAACGTTTAACTATAGCTGTAATTCAAGTTGTGTTAAAACCCTTTGTGGCTGATCATGAAGTGCGTTATAGCGTGTGCGCGGTTCTTCTTCTTTGCGACGAGTTCTGTGCCTCTCAAACACCTTCAACACGCGAGTTCGTTTTCCGCAGTTTTAAAAAAAAGTCGTATTTAAATGTTTCTTTTCGGGGCTTTTACAGGCGGGCTTTATCTCTTCATGCCAGGAGCCTTTTGTGAGCATGTGTCACAGACAGTTCCTACAGTTCCTATGGCTTGAGGCTGCACTGTGCAACATCTTCTTACATTCTTTGACAAGTCACAGCAGAAGACACGGCTCACACACACCTGCCAAACTCTTCTGTGTAAAGGCTCAGGGGCCAGTACTCGAGCATGTTTGTGTGCTCATAGTGTGTTGTGTCAGAGGTAAAGGGTGTTCCATACCAGGGCCAGTCCATCTCCATAAAGCCTTCATTGTGCGCTTGTGTTTGGCCCTGTACAAGAGTTAAAGTTGACGTCCCTGCGCCCCGCTGAATGCCTTTCATGGCCCTGCATTAACATCACTATGCCACTGACAGAAATACTGCTGAGCTGACTTTTAGCTCACTTTGTGTCTTTTTACTTTGTGCTCCCTGCTTATTCTTTTTAAAAAGTCCTGTCATTTTGGCTGTGTTGTTTTTCTGCAGGTTATGATAATGCACTCATTCCGTGTCTCATTTTGTGTTTGATGTTAATGTTACACAGCTTTTTACATTTCAGGTTGTCTCATCCTTGTTTCTTGGGTCCAAGTCATCCATCTCACTATGGGCGGCCTGCTGAGCGGGGCCAGTAAAGGGGCCAGTGGCATTCAGTCGGCACAAACCTCGTCACGTCGCATATGCCACTCGCTGCTGAAGAAACAATAAAAAACGGAATTCCCGCTGCCATAACAAAGGAGCCATGCATCTGCTGTTGTCCCTGTGTGTTGTCTGGCTGCTGCCCATGGCCTGGACACTAGAAGGAAACTCTCTTCCTCGTAGAATCATCTCCTATCAACGTGAGTGGATTCTTTTCTTCTGCAATCATGTATTTAGTTCCAGCAACTGTTTTTTATTTTTTTTCCTTCCAATATTTAAATTTTTTAAAAGATTTTTTTGCTTGTAGGCTTTAGACTGGTAAGTACAGTGTGAAACGAGGGAAGAGGGGGCTGGCTGCACTTGGAGCCTGGCATACGTGTGCTGTGCTATAAACACTCGACCACCGGGGAGCTCTATAGTTCCAATATTTGTAATGTTTTTTTTTAAATATATTAAACAAGGACAAAAACAAAAATGTAACAATGAGGCAGGACGTTAGAGGAATTAACACATTTAGACGGTTACAGCAGACATGTAGCAGTGCTTCCTCCATTACATTCACCCGCCAAAACATCTTCTCACACACCGCAATGTCCATTGCAATGGACATTGCGGTGTGTTCCATTTCAGTGTAGAAATGTTCAGTTCCTTCTACATTTTCTAAATGAACCAGGCTCATGTCCAGTACCTGCTACTTTGAAAACCGATTTGCTCAGATAAGGCACTTGTTGCTGCTGTGTTTATCTGTTATGAGACGCACTGATCGATCATGTTTTCTCTCCAGAGGATAATGTTGACTTGTTCCAAGAGGAAGGCGTCTTCAACTATTCTACTATGTTGTTAAGAGAAGACTTGGGCCTATTGGTCATTGGAGCCCGGGAGGCAGTTTATGCCGTAGATCTACATAATGTCTCTATCAAGTTTGCTTCAGTAAGAACATTTTTGTTAATAATAAACATTGTCAGTGTAAAAAAAGCAATAACAGTTTGTTCTAAGTGCAAAGCTAACAGTTGTCGAAACTAACCACAGTTTGAATGTGCACTGTGTCTTTAGGTGAAATGGGAAGTGACACAAGCACAAACAGATGATTGTGGAAACAAAGGGAAAGACCCAGAGGTATGGCAGAGTTCTATTTTGTCCTTATTTTGGTGCATTGAGTTTTATATTGACGTGCCTGTGTTACAGACAGAGTGCAAGAACTACATTAGAGTCCTCCATGAAATGGGAGACAACAGAATGTATGTGTGTGGGACTAATGCATTCGACCCACAGTGTGACTTCATGGTAAGATACATTCACTGTCACAGGTCACTGTGATATATATTTTCATGAAGAACATTTAATCAAGTGACTCGTGTTTACCAGTCCTATGCAGATGGGACATTGACTCTAGAAAACAAGGCTGAAGATGGAAAAGGCAAATGTCCATTTGATCCGTATCAAAAATTTGCTTCTCTTATGGTTGGTATGTGGCATTTATGACCTGTTACAGTAAGCTTACCCATTTGGATGAACCTAGTCATTTGTGAATTTTCATAAAAAAAAATTCCCATGTTTTTAGATGAAGACTTGTACTCTGCAACTTCTATGAATTTCCTGGGCTCAGAACCGGCCCTTATCCGGAGTCCAGATGTTTCAATACGAACAGAGTTTAAAACCGCGTGGCTTAACGGTAAAATACATTCTTAGAGTTAATTTGTTTTAGGATTTTTATTTACACAGAACATAACTTTGTTGTGTTTTACACATTTTAATATCTATGACAGAGCCCCACTTTGTGTCATTGGTCCATATTCCTGAGAGTGTTAATAGTGCTACTGGAGATGATGACAAGGTTTACCTGTTCTTCAGTGAGACTGCAGTAGAGTATGACTACTACAATAAAGTGGTGGTGTCCCGTGTTGCTCGTGTGTGCAAGGTAAACATATTTATTCTTAAGTTATATTGATTTATGAAAGAATTTGACAGATGTGGTCATTGTTGTTGTTGCTTTTAACGAGACAACTGAAAAGGTGCTTTTAAGGCGGTGGTAGTACAGTATCCCCAAAGCAAGCGTTCCATGCCATACTGCCAAAAAAAAGGACAGGAGAGAGAGGAAGAGAGAGCAACAGATGTGGTTAGTGCCAGTTGTATAACAGTGGCTTCTGTCCACTATGTGACCTGTCATTGAGTGACGCAGTCACTTTTAGTTCTATTCAAATCAAATCAAATCAATTTATTTTTGTAAGGCCCAAAATCACAACAACAGTTGCCTCTGAGGGCCACAGGGAGAAATGAATCAACAATTCTGTGGTGGCGAGGGACGATGTCCCAGGGTCCTCTGTCCTTAGACTCTCCTTCTCGGCCAGGAAAAACTACAAAAAAAACCTCTTTGGGAAAAAAGCGTAGAAACCTGGAGGAGTTCCAGTGAAGGAGAGATCCGACTCTCACAGACGGACAATTGCATCCCTTCTGACCGCCGGAGGCGGTGCCTTAAGCACTGAATCATCATCTATAGCGCATGCGCAGGTCGAGAATCTAATGACAACAAAGTCACCTGTGACCTCTGTGACCCACGTGAGGCTATATAGTCACGTGGCACTGAGAGCTCAGTCCTTTTCATTTTCTCGCGCGCAGGTTTGTCGAGTTGTAAGCGGAAAACATTGAATTGTTTGCTATCTGCTGGTTTGCCGGTTAGCTCCGCGACATGCGTCGAGGCAGCAAGTACTCTTGTCCTTCAGGGGCTGTGTTAGCACCGGCATTCTGCTGCTAGGTGGTTGTAGCCGACTACGCCGCCAGGTAAGTACATTTATTACTGATTGTTTCAGAGCTACTTGAGCTGTCTTTTGACTTGTTTTGAACTGTTGTTTTTGAGCAGCCAGTTTCGTTCCTGCTGTTTTATTTTGTGTTACTGCCGCATTTGGCTCGAGCGACCGCTTTCGTCCCGCTTTTGTAGTACTCTAATGGCGTCCTCTGGCCGAACGACTTTTTGCCTTTTTGTATGCTAACACACAGTTTCGAACCACTAGTGGCGTCTCCGGCTCGACCCCGTTCGGCTAGGCTTAGCCTCCATTGACCCTGTTAATTTTTGTACCATTTTTTTTTTTTTAATTAATTAAATACATTTTTATTTATTTTTCAAAGGGGGGGGAGGTGTTCACGGCCTGACCTGATTTTGTAACGGGCACACACCCGGTTTGCGGCGCCCGGTGCTACAGCGGGCATTCGTATTAGAAGTACTCAAGACACTGGTCTGCACGGCCTGTATGGCGCCGATGCAGCAGGACGATGGGCACGATTTATGTCCCTCGTGCTTGGGCTTGGAACATTTGAGCCAAGGCCTCACTACGGATGCTTGCCCCAATTGTATCGTGATGCCTCATTCGACCCGGATAGCTCGTTTGGAGGCATTTGAGCTTGTTGATTGGGATACTGAGTCGAGGTTGCCCGCCGAAAACCTCTGGTTTTAAGTACCCTTTCTCCTCGGTTCCACCCTCCCCAGAGCGGAAGAAGCAGAACGCATTTTCAGTATGACGCCCTCAATTTGGAGTCCCGGACCTCAGACACAGGCTCTAATGCATCCTCGGGTTGTCTGGACAGGGATGACAATGTGCCACTCTGTGGTTCGTTCCGCACTTTGACGTGCCGCAAGAGACAGAGGCTACTAATAGTGCCGTTTTCAAGCGCCAACGGCCTGTCCCCTCCGCCGTTGTATCGCCCTCACAGGAGTACGTCAGGGAGCTGCACGCTTGCTGGACTGATACAAAGGCGTTATCGCGCTTGACCTCAGATGGGAGGGCCTTGGCGTCCATGCAAGATGCCCCCCAGTTTGGCCTGGGCCACCTATCGAGCCGGCTATTGCCTCGCTGTTTGTTTCTCCTGAGGAGGGCCTTAGGGCTAATCTGAGGTGCCCAAAATTGCAATGTCGTATCACCGATCAATTCTTGTGGGCATACAATGCAGGGGCGCGGATGAGTAGGATGGGGAACTCCCTTTCCCATCTGTTGCTCGGTCTTTACACTGCACTGGAGAAGTCAAATGTGGATGTACCAACACAAGGAATGCTTGATGCGTCTCTGCACGCGTTTGTCGGTCGCGTGTTGTCCACTCTGACGCAGACAGAACCGTGTAAGAGGATGTTAAGGAGGGTTCCAGTAGTCCCAGGAGAGCTCTTCGGTGCGGCCATGCTTGAGGCATTAGAATGCACTGCACAGACTAGTCGGACTAGGAGCCAGTTGGTCAGTCTCCGCAGATGGACCCCTCAACGTGGCGGCCCGCCTGCGTCTGGCATTCAGTCCGTTGCCCATACAACCACCACGTGTCCACTGGGCGGACAGCCCTTTGATCGGAGGAGGGTGGCCCGGACTCCAGTCTCGGGTCCACCATATTCTGCTCAGCCCATCCGGCTTCAGCGCCGCTCCCCCTGGCCCCTGGGGGGCCTGGAAGTTGGACACACTACAAACCCCTCCGTTTGAACCGTATGATCAGGTAGATCTCAAATGGATTTTGTTAAGACCACCTTTCTCCTAGCTATGGCTTCAGGTAAGCGAGTCAGTGAACTACAGGCCTTGTCTGTTGGTGTACCTGTCTCAGGTGTGATGCTGAGGGCTCGGGGGTCACTCTTTGGCCGGATGCCTCTTTCTTTCCTAAGGTGTTTTCTTCGAGTAGCACTCAGCCCTCCAACTCCAACATACTCTACCCGGTCCGGGCCTTGGAGATTTACATACGAGCCAAGACACCTGTTCAGAAGTCAGATTGCCTCTTTGTGTGCTATGATGGCCCTGAAAAAAGTCAAGTGCTTTCTAAACAGCGCCTTGCCCGATGGGTGGTTGAGGCCATTGAGCAGTCTTATGATTCTCAGAAGCGCCAGCCTCCAGATGTTGTTAAATCCCACTCGACCAGAAGCCTGTCCACCTCCAGGGCGGCCATGAGCGGAGTGCCCCTGGATGCCATTTGCGCAGCAGCCTCCTGGACTTCACCTTCTACATTTGCCCGATTCTATAGTATCAATGTGGCAGTCTCCAATCCGCTAGAGGGAATTCTGAGACTGCACCCTTCCTCGTTGTAAGGTAGACGTGTTTTATCTCACATTTTGTATTGTCCTATGGGATCCCTTGGGACATTGTTGATGTGTCATCCAGTGCTTAAGGCACCGCCTCTGGCGGTCAGAAGGGATGAAATAGAACGAAAGTTATATGAATGCTGGATGACCGCCAGAGCGGTCAGTCCCTCGGAATCTGCATTGCTTGCGAGAAGAAAGTGGACTGAGCCCTCGGTGTCACGTGACTATATAGCCTCACATGGGTCACAGAGAGGTCACAGGTGAGTTTGTAGTCATTAGATTCTTGACCTGCGCATACGCGAAAGATGATCATTCAGTGCTTAAGGCACCTCTCAGTAGTTACATGCGTAACTTTCGTTCTAGAATATCTCTATTATTATAGAAACACGTTTTTGGACCGTGATGTCATCATACACGTTTTTGTCATTTAGTGATCACGACAACTATACATGATATGACCATTCATCGCGCAGCTGGAATACAGTCTAAGGAATAAAGTCTGGCGGAAATGTAACACTTGGATACCAACCGCCAAAAAACAACAACATTATGCAGTCACTCGCAATGGCATCTTGCGCTGCTTCTAGTTTACCATGTTGCTGGCACTCAGCTGTGTTTGTGTTTCACTTTCACACAGGGTGATCTGGGCGGGGAGAGGACCCTGCAGAAAAAGTGGACTTCTTTCTTGAAGGCTAGACTTGAGTGTCCCATCTTGGAGTCTCAGAGTCTCACCCCTTACATTATCCAGGACGCTTACCGCTGGTGTGACCCATTCAAGCCTTGGACTGACTGTTTAATCTTCACCATCTTCACCCCACAGTCAGCATGTTACAAACTTTTTGTTGTTGTTAGACTTTGACGCTACTTGTGTCTCACTTGTCCCCCTGTGTTTAGAGACGCGTCAGACCTGTCAGCTGTGTGTGTGTACAATATGTTGGACATCAGCAGAGTGTTTACAGAGGGCAAGTACAAGACCCCGGTCACCGTAGAGACATCTTTTGTGAAATGGGTGATGTATAGTGGAGAAGTTCCTTCTCCTCGTCCTGGAGCTGTAAGTTCTGCCCAACACTTGCAAAAAAAAACATGTTGTTGAGGTAGTTGTCTTTGTTCTTTTATTCTGTTGTCTCCTCTGTTCTTTGCCAGTGTATTGACGATGCAGCACGTAAAGCAAACATAGATCAGACATTAGACCTCCCAGATCTGACACTTCAGTTTGTCAAAAATAGGCCTCTCATGGACAACGTCATTCAGCCCGTTGGCGAAAAACCCAGTTTGGTGCGAAAGGGGGCCACGTTCACACGGATCATTGTTAACCAAGTACAGGCTGCAGACGACAGAATGTACCACGTCATGTTTATTGGCACAGGTTTGTGAAAGGTTGAAAAGAAATGCATTTACACAACATATTTTGGTGAATGTGTCAAAATAACTAAGTATATTTTTTCTGCAATGAATGCAGAAAATGGCACCGTTGTGAAAGCTGTGAACTATGATGGAGAAATGTTCATTATTGAAGAACTACATGTCTTTAAGTCTCCAGAGGCAATTAAGATCCTTCGGTTTTCTATTGTCACAGTACGTCTTCTGTGATGTTTGTCTGCAGTTTGGTCTGTTTTAAATGCATGAATATAACAGTAAATGGTATGTGTGTAGGATCAGCTGTATGCTGGCTCAGACTCTGGAGTGGTACAGATACCTGTAGCCACCTGCGACAGGTCTTCCACCTGTATCGACTGTGTTCTTAACAGAGACCCATACTGTGGCTGGGACAAAGAGACAGGGACATGTGTTGCTCTTTCCCAATTGCAAAAGTAAGTTGATGTGTATTCATACAATCTGAATGTGGGAATATAATATATTCTACATATATTTACATATGTTTTTATTTTTATTAGGAAACTCATTCAAAGTGTGCAAGATGGTGATGCGTCCCTTTGCCCGAAATCTGGTGAGTACAATGCTGGCAACAACAAGGTGTGCATAATGACAAAGGACTTTTATATAGACTTTTAAGAGGAAGCTAAAGCAATCTGCTATGGCATTGTTCTGTTGAACGAGTCAGAGCAACTTCCAAACAAGTAGGTTTTTGTCGGCAGCATTGACCAGAGGCCTGTTGCTAGAAGCTTGAGTTCGGGCTAAGTTCAGGTTTAGTTCAGTGTAAATCGGGCTTTTTGTCACTGAAAAAAGTTTGGTTTAGTTTTAGTGTCTAGTTTTGGTTTAGTTCTAGTGTAAATCACCACAGTAACAGCTCCACACTGCTACCCTGCTCGGGATTGGAGTTAAAAAAAAAAAAAACAACTGAGCAAAATGTTATGTGAAGCACTCTATATCTAATTAATTTGAAAGATCTTAGAAAAACATTTGTTTTGTTCCTCACTTCTGAACTGCAGCAAAACCAGATGTTTCTGGCATTTCATTTTGGTTTTAAAGTTCTTCACACCCGCCAGCTAAAACCAGACTTTCTATTTACTATCTTATCATCACTTTTATTTTCATTGTCAATACCAGCAAGCTATACATCATTTTAAAGATTATTTTCTCAACAAAACAAATATGTCATTGATTTGCATTGATTGAATAAGCAATTATCAATTGTTTGTGATAAAAATCAACTGTTCACTAGACATTTCTTACCTGTATTCCGGTTCGGACGGACTCAACAGGGTTCAATCCATCAGTAGCTGTACTCATTCTGTCCGTAATAATCCACAGAAAAACAAAATCCACTTTTCCTGAAGTAATAGTTACAGCATTTTCTTCTGTGAAAAAATTAAATATAGCTTGTTCGATAATTCTCTCTGTTCATATCAAAAACACGGCTCCAGATGCAATAGCCGCTGGGTATGTTTGTTTTCCTCACATTTTCAGCTACAGAATGAGACCATCCACATGTTTTTCCGTTCACGGGTTTGTCTGACACAGCCCTCTTAGATAAACCAGACGTCCCCTTCTAACTTCTGCGCTGTTGGTCTTTTATCTGTGCTAGCATGCTAATGAAGTGACATCCTACTTTTTGATTGTCATATTATTCTTGCCACTGAGCCAAGCTTTTGAATGGTGGGTGGATTTTAGGAATAAGCCAGACGGGGAGCTTACTATTCAGATGGGTAAAGCAGTAAACCGTTTTTTTGGTGCACGCCATCAAGATTTTACGCACTGCGTTTTCTGATCGTGTTAGCCTTTTGGACGCGCATTTCGTTAGATGTATGTATTATACCCTCAATTTTTATTTTTATTTTTTTTTACATTTAACACTCATGTTTACACATTTTCACATGCATTGCTTTTAGCAGTTAAAATAGGTATTTGTAGTCTCCAAAACATCAAAATGTATTTTTTATTACCATAGAGGAGCTAAAATTGTAGTTTAACAGTTTGGCACATATTTTGGAAAACTTCCGAATATACTTTTTGATTCAAAAAGGTCAACAGCACCAAAATGCCTATTCCTAGAGATCTGAAACTTTACACAGTTACACAGATAAAAAGCATCTACAGTGAAAAGCATAATTTTACAATGAAGAATGTCTTGCTGACAGTGTTCATATGCACATCTGCAGAAACTAGAAGGCCTAAGCCAGGGGTTTCCAAACTTTTTTCACAGAGAGCCGCATTTTGAAACTCGTTTAGAGCCACAAAAGGCCACAAACAAGCCAACAATGTCGAATTTGAAAGTGAATCCTTCAAAATGTTGCATTTGACATAGTTTTGATGCCTCCACACCTCAGACCCAAAAATTGGTCTGAGGGCTGCATCTGCTTTCTAATGATGCATCACACTAGCATGTGGTCTGTAAGATCTTCTTTTAATAAGCAATGCCATTTGGGCTATGTCTAACTAGTGTGCACAGGGTAAAATAGGTTGATGTTAAAGGGTTGAAATGTTTGTGAACCTATTAACCAGAAAAAAATCTATTACCAGTACTTTTTTGTTATCCACCTGTGCCCTTGATCTCATCCTGCCCCCTTCCCTCTAGACTCCTATTGGCTGAGCTGTCTATCTGCCTGATCTGTTCGGTCAACCCAAACCCTTTTCATTGGTTGTAAGATTTTAATTGGTATTGTATTGTTGTTTACTTTCAGCCCCAAATACACCTGTTAATCAATCCATATGGGTCGGTGGAAACCTGAAGCTTCACTGCACTAATCCATCCATTCATGCTGCAACCATCTGGGAGCAAGACGGACGAACTCTGAGCCCTACAGGTCGTCACTACTTTTTAAAAGATGATCTGCTTATCATAAACACCTCAGACTCGGATGCTGGGCTGTACAGTTGTCTCTCAGTCGAGCGCTCCAAAACAAATGAATACACAAGCACTCTAGCAGAGTACCAGGTTAACGTAGCCTCATCGGCAACTGGAAGGGGGGATGACATTGGGTTTCCTCATGCACAGCGGGATTCCCCTAATGTTGCAGGCCTATATGCTGTCATCGCAGTATTTGTAATAGCTTTTTTGGGTCTATTTGCATGGAACTTATACAATGGACACTTTACCCGGTCATGCATACGCAGAGACAAGAGTAAACAACTGTCTCCTGAGAGCCACGAGGAGATGGCAATAGACTCCAGCCACAACCAGCGGCGAACAGAGTCTGAAAATAAGCCCTTAGTGCCTGACACAAACAATAGCAGCAGTAATAATAACCACAACAATGGAGAAGCCACATAATTATTTTATTTTTCTAGATGTACAGAGATGTACTTGTGGGAGATGAAAAAACCAAGGCACTCTGATAGGTTAAAATTCAAAAGCCTTTATTTAAACATCAGAAAAGGTTTATTGCCATCGAACAAAATTCACAGGCTAGAAACTTGCTTTGGTAATTTGGTGCAACATACAACAATGAAGCAAAAGATATTAAATAAGGCATGCATTAAGAACAAAAACAATTTAAATTTACTCATAGGCTTAGTATATGTAGTCTCTTAAAGGTGTTGTTCGAGGTGGTTGGGTAGCAGAGGAAGAACTCGCTTGACACGTGCTTCTGTATTTTAAAGGATGTTTATTCACAGAAAACAGCATCAGTACAAAAGACAAGTCGACATTGCTTTTGAGCTCCAGTGTGGCAGAATCAGAGTTCCCGATTCTAGCGTTACAGTTGAATTTACACTTCTCCTTCACAACGGCAGAAACCCCCCTTAGACTGCACTTTGACCTCTATACGCTTATCAGATGTTTGAAGAGAAGGCCAAATATGAAACTCTAACTTGACATCTCGGCGAGCTCTTATATGGACATCTCTGCAGCATCTCGTCATTGTATCAACAACCGAGTGGCTCTCAGTATCAGAAAACTAGTACAGAAAACCCCTTTCCTTAGGCCAGATACCTCAGATTTACACAAATTTGTTAATTTTACAGGAGTAGTGCAGAAGTGAACAGTGCAATGAGTGGTTGTTGATTAAATTACAGTTAAAGTGGCCAGTCTTAAGAAGTGTTCATGAGTCCAACAGCAGAGGGAATGGAACTGTTCTTGTGGCAGGAGAGTCTGGTCCGGATTCACCGTAGCCTCCTGCCTGAGGGGAGTGGCTCAAATAAGTCTGCAGCCGATCACCTTTTCAGCAGAGCATACAATGCGCTGTAGTCTCCGTTTGTCCCTGACTGTGGCTCCAGCGTACCACACGGTGATAGAGAAGGTGAGGATGGACTCAATGATGGCTGTGTAAAAATGCACCATCATCTCTGCTGGCAGTTTAGCTTTCCTAAGCTGCCACAGGAAGTACATCCTCTGCATAAGCCATGTTTAAATAAAAGCTTTTTAACTTCAACCAGTCAAAGTGCTTTGGTTTTTTCATCTGCCACGTGTACATATTTGGCGGTCTAAAATTTGTATTTTTGTAACAAGTAATCCACCCGCCATCTCCAATGATCACCTGACTGTTCCCCTATTAAAAAACATTCACATCCATGAGGCGCTCCCCAACGTTTTAATTCTGCTGAAGTTTGAACTTATGAACCATATGAAACATCTTTTATTTTTTTTATTTTTTTACATAGATGAAATTGAGCCTTTATTTTTTACATTCATTTTATGTTCATGTTTTTCAATGCATACTGTATTTACAGATACTGACTGACTGTAAAGGATGTTGAACATTATTGTTTGCTGTTAACATTTGTAGTCGGAAAAAAATGCATTACAATTACATGGACTAAAAGAAAATATTTAATGTAACTTAATACCACATTTTGTTTTTCAAATAAAGTAGTTCTTGGACAATTTTGGTCTTGTGTCATTTTCTGTAGCTGTATCTCTTGAACTGGAACCACAGTTGAAAGATCCCATTGGTGAACTGACAGCAGAAGCCATGTCTATGGGAATATTCCTATTCTCTATTTTTAATCTTTGAAACAATGTCCTTGTGTGGAGGAAACTGCATGAAACGTTACAATCCCAAAGTCTTTATTACCTGGACATGGCTCGAGGAAGTACTGGGGAGTAGAGCAATTGTCAATTAGAGCTCGATACATTTCTTTGAATTTTTAGGTGGTGGTTTGCCAAAGTTATAATGCATCTGGTTGCATTTGTTCCATTCAAAGCTTGTGTGAACTTTGTTAAAGTGCCGCTTTCTGGGGCGGCATATATCTGCCCACAGGTACATTTTTCCTGTGACTGGAAAGCATTTTCTGCACTCTCATTGGCATCATCTGGAAAAAGACATTAGGTTCATGTTTTCATTTATGTCTTGGCTGCTCATTTTGTGAGACAGAACAGACAGCGTTGACAACACGATGGCGGACATCGGCGCGGACAATGCGTTGACAACGTGCGGACATTGGCGCAGACAAGGTGACACAACGCCTGGTTAAACTGTCTAAATGTATAGTGTCTAGAGCCATATGGCATCATAATGATGGTAATAAGAGGTGGATTAATTCTGGTGGGACTGTGTATGACCTCACTGAAGGCCCCAGACCCACGGCCCGCCACTGCATTTCTGTATGTAGTACTTAAAGCAACAATTACAAGTAACATTTTAAAAGTGAACGTCAAAAGTTTATCGTGAAAGCGTCAACCAAGGGATATCTATCACCACTAACATATATTAATTCTAACATAACAAATGTATTGGTTCCAAATCACTCACATCCCATGAAGATAAAAGATAAGAACCTTTATTTGATAAGATATGCCTTTATTGTCCACATGGGTAAATGTTGGTGTTACAACGCAGGTAGATAGAAGTTTAAAAAATAATCTTAATAGAAGAACTCTTATGAACAAAAACAAAAACTCTTAACAAAACTCCTGTAAACAGGACCTCTCATATCTTAATAGGGAACGGAGGGAAGAAAATAAAAAGATAAAATAATAAAAATAGCTGGCATAAGACAAATAATACTAATAATAATGAAAAAAGTAAACACTCTTATTTACAACAGTTATATGCACATGAATATGACATTAATTGCGTGCAAGTATGAGAGTAATTGCACATGGTTAAGTCAGCATTGCACGCATTCAGGGCTAGCAGTGTTTGTTATAAAGTCTGACAGCAGCAGGAAGGAAAGACCTGTGAAATCTCTCCTTCACACAGCGAGGGTGGATCAGTCTCTCACTGAAGCTGCTCTCCAGAGTGGACAGAGTGTCCTGCAGGGGGTGAGACTCATGGTCCAGCATAGATGTGAGTTTAGCCAGGACCCTTCTGTCCCCCACCTCCTGCACCGAGGCCAGAGCACAGCCCAGGACAGAGCTGGACTTCTTAATGACTTTGTCCAGCCTCTTCCTCTCCCTCTCTGTGATGCTGCTGCTCCAGCAGACCACACCGTACAGGAGGGCTGATGCCACATCAGGTATAATCCACAGTAGAAAGAACAGTTTGTTCAGAGATGTATTCCAACGTTTTCTGAGTACGAGTCAGTATATCCACTAGCAGGTGGATATTGTGTAGGAATTAATGTGTGTGTGTGTGGGAAGCGGCTGCAGCGCCTCTTACCGCACTGGCGGATGTTTGCACTCTCTCTTGGTTCATTCTGGTTTCTTTAGCTCGCCATCCAGTTCTGGAACCTGGCCTGTTCAAAACAGGACCAGGAATAAACAACAAAATCATTATTATTATTAATTGATAATCGTTATTATAATTCAACATTAGATCAAGCTTAGATACAAGATTTCATTTCATGTTAGCATTAGCATGTTAGCTTCGAACAATAACAAAGCACTCACCAGGTCCACTTTTAGTATAATCAGTCAAACAAAACACAAGATCACAGGCAGAGGCATCTGCAAAGTCGGCGGCATAACAGTGAATAAGCAGAATATCCATAAAATGTAACGTTTAGAGGGTTAAACGGCTACCTGCAGCCGCTTAACAACCTCGAGGCCCACACTCCTCCCGAACAACAGCGCGCGCACGGCAAGTCTCGCGATAGTTCGGCAGAGACGGACCAGACAAGCAAAACGGAGGCAAACGGACCAGGCAGGCAAAACGGAGGCAGAGTCCGGGAGCGGAAACCCCCCTAGTTACGCCTGCCTGCTTTATGACGTCATAAGCAGACGATCATAAAATACAAGAACAGTGTCTGCTTTATGACATTATAAGCAGACGACCCTAAAGCCTAAAGAATAAAGAATGAAACCTAAAGAATAAAGCGGATACGGCGGATTTGTATGTGTTGTTACACAGCTTTGTCCATTTCAGGTCGGTCTAAACAAAGGAGCCATGCATCTGTTGTTGTCCCTGTGTGTTGTCTGGCTGCTGCCCATGGCCTGGACACTAGAAGGAAACTCTCTTCCTCGTAGAATCATCTCCTATCAACGTGAGTGGATTCTTTTCTTCTGCAATCATGTATTTAGTTCCAGCAACTTTTTGGATTTTTATAACTCAAATATTTATAATGTTTTTTTACATATTCAACAAAGACACACAAAAACAATAAAGTTGGACATTACAGGAATGAACACATTTAGACATGTACGATGCTTCATCCATTACATTCACCCTCCTCCATTCACACAAAGCATTGTTCATCATCCTCGCCTTCCACATTTCAGTGTAGAAATGTTCAGTTTCTTCTACATTTTCTAAATGAACCAGGCTCATGTCCAGTAGCTGCTACTTTGAAAACCGATTTGCTCAGATAAGGCACTTGTTGCTGCTGTGTTTATCTGTTATGAGACGCACTGATCGATCATGTTTTCTCTCCAGAGGATAATGTTGACTTGTTCCAAGAGGAAGGCGTCTTCAACTATTCTACTATGTTGTTAAGAGAAGACTTGGGCCTATTGGTCATTGGAGCCCGGGAGGCAGTTTATGCCGTAGATCTACATAATGTCTCTATCAAGTTTGCTTCAGTAAGAACATTTTTGTTAATAATAAACATTGTCAGTGTAAAAAAAAGCAATAACAGTTTGTTCTAAGTGCAAAGCTAACAGTTGTCGAAACTAACCACAGTTTGAATGTGCACTGTGTCTTTAGGTGAAATGGGAAGCGACACAAGCACAAACAGATGATTGTGGAAACAAAGGGAAAGACCCAGAGGTATGGCAGAGTTCTATTTTGTTCTTATTTTGGTGCATTGAGTTTTATATTGACGTGCCTGTGTTACAGACAGAGTGCAAGAACTACATTAGAGTCCTCCATGAAATGGGAGACAACAGAATGTATGTGTGTGGGACTAATGCATTCGACCCACAGTGTGACTTCATGGTAAGATACATTCACTGTCACAGGTCACTGTGATATATATTTTCATGAAGAACATTTAATCAAGTGACTCGTGTTTACCAGTCCTATGCAGATGGGACATTGACTCTAGAAAACAAGGCTGAAGATGGAAAAGGCAAATGTCCATTTGATCCGTATCAAAAATTTGCTTCTCTTATGGTTGGTATGTGGCATTTATGACCTGTTACAGTAAGCTTACCCATTTGGATGAACCTAGTCATTTGTGAATTTTCATAAAAATTTTCCCCATGTTTTTTAGATGATGACTTGTACTCTGCAACTTCTATGGACTTCCAGGGCTCAAAATCGGCCCTTCTCCGGAGTCTAGGTGTTTCAATACGAACAGGCGAAACAGACCAGTGGCTTAAGCGTAATTAACATTCTTTGTTTGAGGATTCGAAAAAAATATATATATACAGAAAATAACGTTGTTGTGTTTTACATATTTTAATATCTATGACAGAGCCCGACTTTGTGTCATTGGTCCATATTCCTGAGAGTGTTAATAGTGCTACTGGAGATGATGACAAGGTTTACCTGTTCTTCAGTGAGACTGCAGTAGAGTATGACTACTACAATAAAGTGGTGGTGTCCCGTGTTGCTCGTGTGTGCAAGGTGAACATATTTATTCTTAAGTTATATTGATTTAAGAAAGAATTTGACAGATGTGGTCAGTTGTGTAACAATGGCTTCTGTCCACAATGTGACTTGTCATTTACCACGTTGCTGGCACTCAGCTGTGTTTGTGTTTCACTCTCACACAGGGTGATCTGGGTGACAGAAAGACCCATCGAAAAAAGTGGACTTCTTTCTTGAAGGCTAGACTTGAGTGTCCCATCTTGGAGTCTCAGAGTCTCACCCCTTACATTATCCAGGACGCTTACCGCTGGTGTGACCCATTCAAGCCTTGGACTGACTGTTTGATCTTCACCATCTTCACCCCACAGTCAGCATGTTACAAACTTTTTGTTGTTGTTAGACTTTGACGCTACTTGTGTCTCACTTGTCCCCTCTGTGTTTAGAGACGCGTCAGACCTGTCAGCTGTGTGTGTGTACAATATGTTGGACATCAGCAGAGTGTTTACAGAGGGCAAGTACAAGACCCCGGTCACCGTAGAGACATCTTTTGTGAAATGGGTGATGTATAGTGGAGAAGTTCCTTTTCCTCGGCCTGGAGCTGTAAGTTTTGCCCAACACTTGCAAAAAAAGCATGTAGTTGTCTTTGTTCTTTTATTCTGTTGTCTCCTCTGTTCTTTGCCAGTGTATTGACGATGCAGCACGTAAAGCAAACATAAATCAGACATTAGACCTCCCGGATAAGACACTTCTGTTTGTCAAAGAGAAGCCTCTCATGGACAACGTCATTCAGCCCGTTGGCAAAAAACCCAGTTTGGTGCGAAAGGGGGCCACGTTCACACGGATCATTGTTAACCAAGTACAGGCTGCAGACGACAGAATGTACCACGTCATGTTTATTGGCACAGGTTTGTGAAAGGTTGAAAAGAAATGCATTTACACAACATATTTTGGTGAATGTGTCGAAATAACTAAGTATATTTTTTATGCAATGAATTCAGAAAATGGCACCGTAGTGAAAGCTGTGAACTATGATGGAGAAATGTTCATTATTGAAGAACTACATGTCTTTAAGTCTCCAGAGGCAATTAAGATCCTTCGGTTTTCTATTGTCACAGTACGTCTTCTGTGATGGTTGTCTGCAGTTTGGTCTGTTTTAAATGCATGAATATAACAGTAAATGGTATGTGTGTAGGATCAGCTGTATGCTGGCTCAGACTCTGGAGTGGTACAGATACCTGTAGCCACCTGCGACAGGTCTTCCACCTGTATCGACTGTGTTCTTAACAGAGACCCATACTGTGGCTGGGACAAAGAGACAGGGACATGTGTTGCTCTTTCCCAATTGCAAAAGTAAGTTGATGTGTATTCATACAATCTGAATGTGGTAATATAATATATTCTACATATATTTACATATGTTTTTATTTTTATTAGGAAACTCATTCAAAGTGTGCAAGATGGTGATGCGTCCCTTTGCCCGAAATCTGGTGAGTACAATGCTGGCAACAACAAGGTGTGCATAATGACAAAGGACTTTTATATAGACTTTTAAGAGGAAGCTAAAGCAATCTGCTATGGCATTGTTCTGTTGAACGAGTCAGAGCAACTTCCAAACAAGTAGGTTTTTGTCGGCAGCATTGACCAGAGGCCTGTTGCTAGAAGCTTGAGTTTGGGCTAAGTTCAGGTTTAGTTCAGTGTAAATCGGGCTTTTTGTCACTGAAAAAAGTTTGGTTTAGTTTTAGTTTTAGTGTCTAGTTTTGGTTTAGTTCTAGTGTAAATCACCACAGTAACAGCTCCACACTGCTACCCTGCTCGGGATTGGAGTAAAAACAAAAAAACAACAGCTGTGAGCAAAATGTTATGTGAAGCACTTTAACTCTGGATACGGAACTCACTTATTTAATTAATTTGAAAGATCTCAGAAAAACATTTTGATATTCACACCACAGTTATAAATACATTTAAAACTCATCAATATATGTATTTATCATATTTAAAGAATTCACCATAATTATGATATGATTATATCACGAAATCAAAAAATGAATTGAGATTTAAGTTTTGGTTTTGTTCCTCACTTCTGAACTGCAGCAAAACCAGATGTTTCTGGCATTTCATTTTGGTTTTAAAGTTCTTCACACCCGCCAGCTAAAACCAGACTTTCTATTTACTATCTTATCATCACTTTTATTTTCATTGTCAATACCAGCAAGCTATACATCATTTTAAAGATTATTTTCTCAACAAAACAAATATGTCATTGATTTGCATTGATTGAATAAGCAATTATCAATTGTTTGTGATAAAAATCAACTGTTCACTAGACATTTCTTACCTGTATTCCGGTTCGGACGGACTCAACAGGGTTCAATCCATCAGTAGCTGTACTCATTCTGTCCGTAATAATCCACAGAAAAACAAAATCCACTTTTCCTGAAGTAATAGTTACAGCATTTTCTTCTGTGAAAAAATTAAATATAGCTTGTTCGATAATTCTCTCCGTTCATATCAAAAACACGGCTCCAGATGCAATAGCCGCTGGGTATGTTTGTTTTCCTCACATTTTCAGCTACAGAATGAGACCATCCACATGTTTTTCCGTTCACGGGTTTGTCTGACACAGCCCTCTTAGATAAACCAGACGTCCCCTTCTAACTTCTGCGCTGTTGGTCTTTTATCTGTGCTAGCATGCTAATGAAGTGACATCCTACTTTTTGATTGTCATATTATTCTTGCCACTGAGCCAAGCTTTTGAATGGTGGGTGGATTTTAGGAATAAGCCAGACGGGGAGCTTACTATTCAGATGGGTAAAGCAGTAAACCGTTTTTTTGGTGCACGCCATCAAGATTTTACGCACTGCGTTTTCTGATCGTGTTAGCCTTTTGGACGCGCATTTCGTTAGATGTATGTATTATACCCTCAATTTTTATTTTTATTTTTTTTACATTTAACACTCATGTTTACACATTTTCACATGCATTGCTTTTAGCAGTTAAAATAGGTATTTGTAGTCTCCAAAACATCAAAATGTATTTTTTATTACCATAGAGGAGCTAAAATTGTAGTTTAACAGTTTGGCACATATTTTGGAAAACTTCCGAATATACTTTTTGATTCAAAAAGGTCAACAGCACCAAAATGCCTATTCCTAGAGATCTGAAACTTTACACAGTTACACAGATAAAAAGCATCTACAGTGAAAAGCATAATTTTACAATGAAGAATGTCTTGCTGACAGTGTTCATATGCACATCTGCAGAAACTAGAAGGCCTAAGCCAGGGGTTTCCAAACTTTTCTCACAGAGAGCCGCATTTTGAAACTCGTTTAGAGCCACAAAAGGCCACAAACAAGCCAACAATGTCGAATTTGAAAGTGAATCCTTCAAAATGTTGCATTTGACATAGTTTTGATGCCTCCACACCTCAGACCCAAAAATTGGTCTGAGGGCTGCATCTGCTTTCTAATGATGCATCACACTAGCATGTGGTCTGTAAGATCTTCTTTTAATAAGCAATGCCATTTGGGCTATGTCTAACTAGTGTGCACAGGGTAAAATAGGTTGATGTTAAAGGGTTGAAATGTTTGTGAACCTATTAACCAGAAAAAATCTATTACCAGTACTTTTTTGTTATCCACCTGTGCCCTTGATCTCATCCTGCCCCCTTCCCTCTAGACTCCTATTGGCTGAGCTGTCTATCTGCCTGATCTGTTTGGTCAACCCAAACCCTTTTCATTGGTTGTAAGATTTTAATTGGTATTGTATTGTTGTTTACTTTCAGCCCCAAATACAATTGTTAATCAATCCATTTGGGTCGGTGGAAACCTGAAGCTTCACTGCACTAATCCATCCATTCATGCTGCAACCATCTGGGAGCAAGACGGACGAACTCTGAGCCCTACAGGTCGTCACTACTTTTTAAAAGATGATCTGCTTATCATAAACACCTCAGACTCGGATGCTGGGCTGTACAGTTGTCTCTCAGTCGAGCGCTCCAAAACAAATGAATACACAAGCACTCTAGCAGAGTACCAGGTTAACGTAGCCTCATCGGCAACTGGAAGGGGGGATGACATTGGGTTTCCTCATGCACAGCGGGATTCCCCTAATGTTGCAGGCCTACGTGCTGTCATCGCAGTATTTGTAATAGCTTTTTTGGGTCTATTTGCATGGAACTTATACAATGGACACTTTACCCGGTCATGCATACGCAGAGACAAGAGTAAACAACTGTCTCCTGAGAGCCACGAGGAGATGGCAATAGACTCCAGCCACAACCAGCGGCGAACAGAGTCTGAAAATAATATATAATATAAACATCCTTTAAATATTTTAAAGGATGTTTTTTCATCTGCCACGTGTACATATTTGGCGGTCTAAAATTTGTATTTTTGTAACAAGTAATCCACCCGCCATCTCCAATGATCACCTGACTGTTCCCCTATTAAAAAACATTCACATCCATGAGGCGCTCCCCAACGTTTTAATTCTGCTGAAGTTTGAACTTATGAACCATATGAAACATCTTTTATTTTATTTTGTATAGTTCTTAAAGACTTTTTTTGAGATTTTTTTTTTTTACATAGATCAAGTTGAGCCTTTTATTTTTTACATTCATTTTATGTTCATGTTTTTCAATGCATACTGTATTTACAGATACTGACTGTGACTGTAAAGGATGTTGAACATTACCTTTTGCTGTTAACATTTGTAGTCTGAAAAAATTTTATTACAATTACATGGACTACAAGAAAATATTTAATGTAACTTTATGCCACATACATTTGTTTTTCAAATAAAGTCAATAGTTCTCGGACAGTTTTGGTCTTGTGTCATTTTCTGCAGCTGTATCTCTTGAACTGGAACCACAGTTGAAAGATCCCATTGGTGAACTGACAGCAGAAGCCATGTCTATGGGAATATTCCTATTCTCTATTTTTAATCTTTGAAACAATGTCCTTGTGTGGAGGAAACTGCATGAAACGTTACAATCCCAAAGTCTTTATTACCTGGACATGGCTCGAGGAAGTACTGGGGAGTAGAACAATTGTCAATAAGAGCTGGATAAATGTTTTTGAATTTTTAGGTGGAGGATTGTCAAAGTCATAATGCTTCTGGTTATATATGGCATATAGCTGCAGACATTCATGGTCCAGCATGCTGGACCATGAGTCTCACCCTCTGCAGGACACTCTGTCCGCTCTGGAGAGCAGCTTCAGTGAGAGACTGATCCACCCTCGCTGTGTGAAGGAGAGATTTCACAGGTCTTTCATTCCTGCTGCTGTCAGACTTAATAACAAACACTGCTAGCCCTGAACATGTGCAATGCTGACTTAACCATGTGCAATAGCGTCATATTCAGGTGCAATTACTGTCGTACTCGTACGCAATAATGTCACATTCATGTGCATATAACTGATGTAAATAGAGTGTTTATTTTACCATTATTATTATTAGTAGTAGTATTTTGTCTTACGCTAGCTGTTTTTATTTTATTTTATCTTTATTTTTCCCCTCCATTCCTTATTAAGCAATGAGAGGTTCTGTCTATAAGAGTTTTTGTTTATAAGAGTTTTTGTTTATTAGAGTTCTTCTATTAAAATTGTTTTTTAAACTTCCTGTAAGTTGTCTGTCCTTTTCCTCTGTATCTACCTGCGTTGCAACAACAAAATTTCCCCATGTGTGGACAATAAAGGATTATCTTATCTTATATGGTTTGAGCTGCCACGAGGGCTGCCATATTGGATTCTATCACTTCCGAATTCTGACTTCCGTGAGTTAGGAGTGTATGATCTAGTGCCGACCTAAAGGAAACCCTCCCAACCTGCCATTTTGCGAGGGGTCAACAACTCTGTAGTACTAGGTACCAATTTGTTTACATGAACAAATTGGTATCTATCAGAAAACATTTAAACCAGCTGAGGGCTGTTCCTCCGACACCTACATCACATTCCAACCTCTGCAGTAAAATGTTGTGGTCGATGGTGTCAAACGCTGCACTGAGGTCCAACAGAACCAGGATTGAGACCAGTCCATCGTCTGCAACTAATAAGATATAATTTGTGACTTTAACTAGCACAGTTTCAGTGCTGTGGTGGGCTCTGAACCCAAGGCTCTGATACAAGTTGAGGTTGTAGAGGACATAATGGCTGAAGTTATCTCTGCTTGATCAACAGCTGTGAACCTTTCTAAATTTACTAATGGATTTATATGGGACACTAGTTTTACAGCTTGGGCTTGTTCAGGGCTTATAGTGGGAGTAATTTCATCTGATTGATCTCTGATTGTTTTTATTTTATTGTTAAAAAATAGCTGAGAGTAGCTGGAATTGAGGGCTCCTGCGCTGTGACAGTTTGTTGCCTGGCTACAGTGCTGAAAACAAATCTAGTGTTGCTTTTGTTGACTTCTATTAGATTTGAATAGAATTTGGTTTGGGCCTTATGCAGAGCCTGCTTATAGGACAGCAGGCAACTTTTCCATGCTTTTAGGGATTCTTCTGTGTGGGAGCGGCGAAATGGGCTTTCTAATTTTCTAACTCTTTGTTGTGAATGCAGTTCTTCGTTGTACCATGGGGAGGCGCGCTTTGGCCTAATGATGTTTTAACAGAGCTGAAACATCAAGTGCAGACTTCAGAGAATTCATGGTCAAGTCGACAAATTGATCACTTATACTGGGACTAAAACTGTTCTCAGCAGGATCACATGACATGTCACTGAATATTGGCTCTATTATTTCTTTGAACTTTGAGATAGATTTTTTGGATATTGTCCTTTTCATTATAACTTTATTCTGTGGGGCTGGATAATCTTTAAGACTAACTGAAAGGGAATTAGGAAATTATCTGACAATATAGGGTTTTGAGGGAAGACAATGAGGTCATCTCTATTCCATACGTTAGGACCAGATCCAGAGTGTGCTTATGACACGTGATTGACAGCATGAGGCATTCAAATAAGCAAAATGCATTGTTAATTTTAGGGCTCATGAGTAGGCTTGAGTGTGAGATCACTGCCACACCACCACCTCGGCCTGTGCTCCTGGAGGTCTGAAAGTTAACATGGGTGGGTGGGGTGGACTCATAATAATAATCAGGACATAATCAGATCGTTGAAGCCAAGTTTCAGTTAGAGCTAGAAGATCTATGTTATAATCACCAATGAATTCATTTACTAAAAGCGATTTGGAGGAAATTGACCTAATATTTAGCAGTCCACATTTTATATGCTTATTTATTTGTTTATTTGTGTCATTTGTGAGTGTCGGCGCGGACAAGGTGACACAACGCCTGATTAAACTGTGTGTCTAAATGTATAGTGTCTAGAGCCATGGCATCATAATGATGGTAATAAGAGGTGGATTAATTCTGGTGGGACTGTGTATGACCTCACTGAAGGCCCCAGACCCACGGCCCGCCACTGCATTTCTGTATGTAGTACTTAAAGCAACAATTACAAGTAACATTTTAAAAGTGAACGTCAAAAGTTTATTGTGAAAGCGTCAACCAAGGGATATCTATCACCACTAACATATATTAATTCTAACATGAAAACAAATGTATTGGTTCCAAATCATTCACATCCCATAAAGATAAACGTTTGGGTTGCTATGGGTGTAGATTGATGGTGGCCATTCTTGTGGTGCATAGATAAGATAAGATAACCTTTATTTGTCCCACAATGGGGAATTTCCAGTGTTAGCAAACACAACGACAACAACGGAAGTAACTCCAGAAATCACAATTACAGTGGGTGGATGCCAGCCGCCATAGAGCACTGGGAAGGAGGAAGAAGAGGAAGAAGAAGAGGGGCAAGAAGAAGAGGAAGATGATGAGGAGGAGGAAGAAGAAGAGATCTCATGTGCTTTGAACTCGTGGGCTTTAAACTGAAGAATGAAGTCTAAATTGGAACTAAACGTCTGGGTGGAAAGGACATTCTTGTGTCCGATGCTGAAAGAAACACAGTCAGAGGAGTTATTGTAGGCGTCCCTACGACAACGCCTGTGGATCAAGTAAAGGGGAATTTGACTGGAGCTAAGGTGGTGGACGCTAGGGGGTTGAAGGTGACCCGGTTTGGGGTGAGATGTGACAGCCTGTCGGTAATAGCAACACTTGAAGGGAGGTGCCTGCCTAGTAAGGTGTTCATTGGGTACAAGAGCTATGGCATCAGGCCATATGTTCCACCGCCCCTGCGTTGCTTTAAGTGCCAGCGCTTTGGGCATATTGCAGCGGTCTGTAGAGGGAGGCAAAGATGTGGTAAATGTGCAGGAGATCACGAGTATGGGAAGTGTGACGTGGGAACAAAACTGAAGTGCTGTAACTGTGGGGAAGAACATAGCTCTGCCTACGGGGGATGCAGGTTTAGCAAAAGAGCTGCTGAGGTGCATAAAATAAAGGTCTCTCAAGGTATATCCTATGCAGATGCAGTCAAGAAAGTTTCAAGTAACGAGTTTAGAGTAAATACAGAGAGAGGAGCCAGCGCTGCTCCCAGCCAGGGCGAAATGAGAAAGGCCAGCGTGGCTCCCAAGAAGTGTGAAGGTTTCAAGAGTGGAGGTCCCAAGTGTGCAGGTTCCAGAATTAATGAGAATACCCTGGTTGTGGATAGAGAGGATTTTGTACTCTTTATGGTGGATGTTGTAAACTGTGCTGCTCAGACTCAAAGCAGAACTGAAAGGATCAGGATCATTGCTAAAGCTGCAGGGAGATTCCTTGGAACAAAGGAGCTTGATTGGGCAGATATAGAAAACAGGCTAAAGGCGCTAAATGGGAGTCGGAGTGATGGGGGTCTGCTTGTGGGGAGTCAGAGTGATCAGAGTGACGAGATGGGGGTGGGGGTGGTCTCCTGTCCTCGCCCAGTCTCGTAGACGCACGGCTACCAAGCAACGACATCAGTGGACATATTGTTGTTGTTGTTGTTGTTGTTGTTGTTGTTTTATGGCGGTTGGCATCCAAGTGTTGCATTACCGCCAGACTTTATTCCTCAGACTTTGTCGTAGTCCTCAGACTCTGTCGTAGTCCGTAAAAGTACTCCTTCCATTGCTTTGGTGTTACAAAGCCCATGAGGTCATGATATGTCTTTGTGACTAGAATAGTTGTTGTTGTTTCAGAGACCAACCGGCTTTATTCCAGGGAGACTCTTCTTCATCTTCCTCTCCTTCTTTGACGTTAGCCTATAGAATGAAGCCTGAAGAATAAAGCTGTACGGTGGAAGCACCGAACGTCAAAGAAGGAGAGGAAGATGAAGAAGAGTCTCCCTGGAATAAAGCCGGTTGGTCTCTGAAACAACAACAACTATTCTAGTCACAAAGACATATCATGACCTCATGGGCTTTGTAACACCAAAGCAATGGAAGGAGTACTTTTACGGACTACGACAGAGTCTGAGGACTACGACAAAGTCTGAGGAATAAAGTCTGGCGGTAATGCAACACTTGGATGCCAACCGCCATAAAACAACAACAACAACAACAACAACAACAACATATCATGACCTCATGGGCTTTGTAACACCAAAGCAATGGAAGGAGTACTTTTACGGACTACGACAGTCTGAGGACTACGAAAAGTCTGAGGAATAAAGTCTGGCGGTAATGCAACAATTGGATGCCAACCGCCATAAAACAACAACAACAACAACAACAACAACAACTTGGATGCCAACCGGCATAAAACAACAACAACAACAACAACCATAGAAGAAGAGGAAGAATGAGATTAAAGTCTAAGGTCTAACTACAGTAGGTAGCTGTAATGTAACACTTAGATACCAACCGCCATAAAACACCAAAGAAGAGGAAGAAGATTGAAAATATTAATTATCTTCATCTCAATTTGTATGTGTTGTTACACAGCTTTGTCCATTTCAGGTCGGTCTAAACAAAGGAGCCATGCATCTGTTGTTGTCCCTGTGTGTTGTCTGGCTGCTGCCCATGGCCTGGACACTAGAAGGAAACTCTCTTCCTCGTAGAATCATCTCCTATCAACGTGAGTGGATTCTTTTCTTCTGCAATCATGTATTTAGTTCCAGCAACTTTTTGGATTTTTATCTCATTTTAACTCAAATATTAATAATGTTTTTTTTACATACAGTGATCCCTCGTTTATCGCGGGGGTTACGTTCCAAGAAGAACCTGTGGAAGTCGAAATCCGCGAAGTAGAAACCTTTTACAGTTATTATACAATGAAATACTCCATAAAACATTGAAGCTCACGCGAGCCACTCTCACCGGCCTCTCACACGCCGCGCCGCTCTCACCGGCGTGTCCCGTAGCTCACACGCGCACTCTCACCGGCCTTGCAAACTTCGATTTGGCAAGCGGTTTTACGTACGTGTACATATTAATCCATAATGTTATTGACAAACAGGTAGAGAAGACGCGCAGAGACTGTTTAGCTAATCAGAATGCAGAACACAATGCATGATGCAAATCCGCGAAGCAGCTAGACCGCGAAAAGTGAACCGTGTTATAGCGAGGGATCACTGTATTCAACAAAGACACACAAAAACAATAAAGTTGGACATTACAGGAATGAACACATTTAGACATGTACGATGCTTCATCCATTACATTCACCCTCCTCCATTCACACAAAGCATTGTTCATCATCCTCGCCTTCCACATTTCAGTGTAGAAATGTTCAGTTCCTTCTACATTTTCTAAATGAACCAGGCTCATGTCCAGTACCTGCTACTTTGAAAACCGATTTGCTCAGATAAGGCACTTGTTGCTGCTGTGTTTATCTGTTATGAGACGCACTGATCGATCATGTTTTCTCTCCAGAGGATAATGTTGACTTGTTCCAAGAGGAAGGCGTCTTCAACTATTCTACTATGTTGTTAAGAGAAGACTTGGGCCTATTGGTCATTGGAGCCCGGGAGGCAGTTTATGCCGTAGATCTACATAATGTCTCTATCAAGTTTGCTTCAGTAAGAACATTTTTGTTAATAATAAACATTGTCAGTGTAAAAAAAAGCAATAACAGTTTGTTCTAAGTGCAAAGCTAACAGTTGTCGAAACTAACCACAGTTTGAATGTGCACTGTGTCTTTAGGTGAAATGGGAAGTGACACAAGCACAAACAGATGATTGTGGAAACAAAGGGAAAGACCCAGAGGTATGGCAGAGTTCTATTTTGTCCTTATTTTTGGTGCATTGAGTTTTATATTGACGTGCCTGTGTTACAGACAGAGTGCAAGAACTACATTAGAGTCCTCCATGAAATGGGAGACAACAGAATGTATGTGTGTGGGACTAATGCATTCGACCCACAGTGTGACTTCATGGTAAGATACATTCACTGTCACAGGTCACTGTGATATATATTTTCATGAAGAACATTTAATCAAGTGACTCGTGTTTACCAGTCCTATGCAGATGGGACATTGACTCTAGAAAACAAGGCTGAAGATGGAAAAGGCAAATGTCCATTTGATCCGTATCAAAAATTTGCTTCTCTTATGGTTGGTATGTGGCATTTATGACCTGTTACAGTAAGCTTACCCATTTGGATGAACCTAGTCATTTGTGAATTTTCATAAAAATTTTCCCCATGTTTTTTAGATGATGACTTGTACTCTGCAACTTCTATGGACTTCCAGGGCTCAAAATCGGCCCTTCTCCGGAGTCTAGGTGTTTCAATACGAACAGGCGAAACAGACCAGTGGCTTAAGCGTAATTAACATTCTTTGTTTGAGGATTTGAAAAAAAAAATATATATATACAGAAAATAACGTTGTTGTGTTTTACATATTTTAATATCTATGACAGAGCCCGACTTTGTGTCATTGGTCCATATTCCTGAGAGTGTTAATAGTGCTACTGGAGATGATGACAAGGTTTACCTGTTCTTCAGTGAGACTGCAGTAGAGTATGACTACTACAATAAAGTGGTGGTGTCCCGTGTTGCTCGTGTGTGCAAGGTGAACATATTTATTCTTAAGTTATATTGATTTATGAAAGAATTTGACAGATGTGGTCAGTTGTGTAACAATGGCTTCTGTCCACAATGTGACTTGTCATTTACCATGTTGCTGGCACTCAGCTGTGTTTGTGTTTCACTCTCACACAGGGTGATCTGGGTGGTGTGTGGAGACTGCATAAAAGGTGGACTTCTTTCTTGAAGGCTAGACTTGAGTGTCCCATCTTGGAGTCTCAGAGTCTCACCCCTTACATTATCCAGGACGCTTACCGCTGGTGTGACCCATTCAAGCCTTGGACTGACTGTTTAATCTTCACCATCTTCACCCCACAGTCAGCATGTTACAAACTTTTTGTTGTTGTTAGACTTTGACGCTACTTGTGTCTCACTTGTCCCCCTGTGTTTAGAGACGCGTCAGACCTGTCAGCTGTGTGTGTGTACAATATGTTGGACATCAGCAGAGTGTTTACAGAGGGCAAGTACAAGACCCCGGTCACCGTAGAGACATCTTTTGTGAAATGGGTGATGTATAGTGGAGAAGTTCCTTTTCCTCGGCCTGGAGCTGTAAGTTTTGCCCAACACTTGCAAAAAAAGCATGTAGTTGTCTTTGTTCTTTTATTCTGTTGTCTCCTCTGTTCTTTGCCAGTGTATTGACGATGCAGCACGTAAAGCAAACATAAATCAGACATTAGACCTCCCGGATAAGACACTTCTGTTTGTCAAAGAGAAGCCTCTCATGGACAACGTCATTCAGCCCGTTGGCAAAAAACCCAGTTTGGTGCGAAAGGGGGCCACGTTCACACGGATCATTGTTAACCAAGTACAGGCTGCAGACGACAGAATGTACCACGTCATGTTTATTGGCACAGGTTTGTGAAAGGTTGAAAAGAAATGCATTTACACACATTTTGGTGAATGTGTCGAAATACATTTCAGTATATTTTTTATGCAATGAATTCAGAAAATGGCACCGTAGTGAAAGCTGTGAACTATGATGGAGAAATGTTCATTATTGAAGAACTACATGTCTTTAAGTCTCCAGAGGCAATTAAGATCCTTCGGTTTTCCACTGTCACAGTACGTCTTCTGTGATGTTTGTCTGCAGTTTGGTCTGTTTTAAATGCATGAATATAACAGTAAATGGTATGTGTGTAGGATCAGCTGTATGCTGGCTCAGACTCTGGAGTGGTACAGATACCTGTAGCCACCTGCGACAGGTCTTCCACCTGTATCGACTGTGTTCTTAACAGAGACCCATACTGTGGCTGGGACAAAGAGACAGGGACATGTGTTGCTCTTTCCCAATTGCAAAAGTAAGTTGATGTGTATTCATACAATCTGAATGTGGGGATAAAATATGTTCTACATATATTTACATGTTTTTATTTTTATTAGGAAACTCATTCAAAGTGTGCAAGATGGTGATGCGTCCCTTTGCCCGAAATCTGGTGAGTACAATGCTGGCAACAACAAGGTGTGCATAATGACAAAGGACTTTTATATAGCTACTATATATATACTTTTATTTTTGGCGTCCCATGGGTGGCACAGGCACATGTGTGCCACCACGTACTCATGTGTCATCACGCTCCCCAGTCACAACTTCTGACAAAAAAGTCTCGCCTTTTTGAATATGTAATCCATTTTCACCTGCAACCATCACGGTGGCTGCCCACGAGTCTGAAGGTTCACTAGTCCGAAGATGTGATCCCATGCAATGGGCTCAACTCGCGGCTCTCGTTGGTGCAGCGGTTAAAGACACAGTTTCTCAGATACTGAGTTACTCAGATTGCATTGGTTTGATCAACTCAGAACTCCACATCTCTGAGTAAGTTCAACCAGATTCTAGCAGCAGGCCATTCTCATCAACTCTCATCGGATCAGTGTGAGTCCTACCAAGGAAAGGCCACAACAAATATTTTATCAAAGCAAATTTTGTAAAAGCTATAGATTTATGAACACCTCTAATATTAAAAAGTTATGGGGTTGCTTCAAATAGATTGTCTCCTGCACATTTAGAATTGCTATCCATTTTGATCCAGCAAAGTAAGATGTCAAGAAACATACTTTTCATTGGTTGTAAGATTTTAATTGGTATTGTATTGTTGTTTACTTTCAGCCCCAAATACACCTGTTAATCAATCCATATGGGTCGGTGGAAACCTGAAGCTTCACTGCACTAATCCATCCATTCACGCTGCAACCATCTGGGAGCAAGACGGACGAACTCTGAGCCCTACAGGTCGTCACTACTTTTTAAAAGATGATCTGCTTATCATAAACACCTCAGACTCGGATGCTGGGCTGTACAGTTGTCTCTCAGTCGAGCGCTCCAAAACAAATGAATACACAAGCACTCTAGCAGAGTATCAGGTTAACGTAGCCTCATCTGCAGTTGCCCCTAATGATGCCCCTAATGTTGTAGGCCTATATGCTGCCATTGCACTATTTGTTATAGCTTTTTTGGGTCTTTTATCATGGAACGTATACAATGGACACTTTACATGCATACGCAGAAACGAGAGGACATAACTGTCTCCTGAGAGCCACAAGTAGTTACCTGATCAGCCAGTTCCTCCCACATTCTGTTTAAATGCGGAAGGGTCTGGAACCCGAGTCAGAGCCAATCAAGTCGTCGGCCCTTAATCGCTCAATCCAATCCCAGGCGGAGGTTGTAACGCGTCACACTGAAGAGACGGAAGTTGCTTTTCACCCCTGTTCCAGAACGTTCAAGATGGCGGAACCGGCTTGTGACCTAGTGTTTACATCTGCTCTCGCTTCGGTTTTGAACAATCAGGAAAGTATCAAATCCTTAAAAACAGCAAAAAACGCGTTGAAGGCATTTCTATTGGCAAAAAATCCTCTATTATTCCTTTAATAATCCGTTTAAATAAAAGCTTTTTAACTTTTACCCGTCATAGGATCTTTTTTTCTTTTTTCATCTGCCACATGTACATTTTTGGCATACTAAAATTTATATTTTTGCAAAAAAAGGGGCACCTGACTGTTCCCATTTAAAAAAAACGTTCACATCTATGAGGCGCTCTCCAAAGTTATTTTAATTCTGTTGAAATTTGAATTTGAACCATTTGAAACATCTTTTAATTTTCTAATAGTTGAGCCTTTTTATTTTTTACATTCATGTTATGTTTAATAACATGTCAATGCATACTGTATTTACAGATACTGACTTTCACTGTAAAGGATAATAAACATCACCTCTTCCTTTAAACATTTGTGGTTGGAAAATAAATACTGTGGATTACAAAAAAAATCTTTAAGATAAGATAAGATAAGATATTCCTTTATTGTCCCACATGGGGAAATTTCATTGGTGCAACGCAGGTAGATACAGAGGTAGATACAGAAGAACAGATCACTTATAGGAAGTCTGAAAAACACTTTCAGTAGAAGATCTCCTATAAATAAAAACTCCCATAGACAAATAAATAAATAAATACCATTGCATGTGATCCCGACAGTAATTGCACATGAATATGTGTCACGACAGCACATAGATTGCACATGAAATTCACAGTAATTGCACATGAATTGCACATGAATTCCAACAGCAATTGCACATACGACAGAATTGCACATCAGTATTAGGTTAGGTCAGTATTGCGACGGGATAACGTGACGATCTCCGGGTAAGACGACTGTTCTCCTCAGTTTCATGAGTTCCTCCTTTGTGGAAACGCGGTACGGCGCCGGCCGGGGGGCGGGGCCGGAGCCGGGGGGCGGGGCCGGAGCCGGGGGGCGGGGCCGGAGCCGGGGGGCGGGGCCGGGGGGCGGGGCCGGGGGACTCAGAGCCAAGACACATCGCAACGACACGACGAAAACACTCAATCCAGCCGAATAAAGTCAAAACAAGTTAATTTAAAGCGATTCCAGTGCGTGTCCCGATCGTTCGTGAAGTTCCTCTTTCATATAAACGTGTATATAAACGTGTACCGACGACACGCCGTACTTTAGCGCGGCCGGAGGGCGCGGGGGGGGCTGGTGGGCTCGCTCGGAGCTAGCTCACGTCACAACAACACAACGAACGCAACGAAAAACGCTCAAATCCAGCCGAAAAAAGTCAAAAACAGTTGAATTAAAAAACTATTCCAGTGCGTGTCCCTATCGTACAGTAAAATAGAAAAAATATACTAACTATATTTACAAAATATAGGAGATAAAGCACAATAAGTGTGAGAAAGAAGAGAGAGCGTTTACACCGGGCTGCCAGCTGTACCAGCGCCTTATGACTTTAATGTAACTTTATACCTGTTAGAAAAATTTATAAAATTATCTCCTATTATTTTACTCTTATTATATTGTGTCCTGAAAATGAACTGTATTGATGTGTTTTTTGAGAGACAGAGTGGTCAAGGCCAACCGGCTCATTATCTACCAGTGGACATCTGTAGCGAAACCACTTCTGGGAGTGAAACGGGAAGCTCCAGTTTTACTCCCTTATACACACTCACACACGAGCCCTCATTATTTTTCTAATGTTTGTGTCTTATATTATGTTCAAAAGTTGCCTGGGCGTTTGTCCCCCCTCCCCTCAGGCTTAGGCAACACATTTGTAACTAGGGGGGTGAAAATCTTGATAAATATGCCGGAGAGCGGGCACAGAGCACAGAACGTACAGGGAAGTGACCCTGGTTGCATTTGTGACTGAGTCGTTATCTCTGTCCGTTCTCCTTGTGTGGCAGTATGGCCTGCGGGCAGACCATGCCACTTCCTATTGGCTAATCATTAGGGCCGTTGGCCAATAAAATGTTGTTCAGTTTTGTCATTCATCCTCTGACCTACGCACTTCCTGGGTCTGGGTGTTGCTCCACGTTCCTCCGCTCTCCAGGTAGTAGTTGTCCTTTTTGCTAATGCGACTCGATTGTGTAGTTTTACTCATAAAATGGTTTCTGTGGTTTAGTGCCGTGGCCTGTCGCCTGGCGCCGCTTTGTTAACGCTCCGATGTGATCTCTGCTGACTCGGGATTGTTGTGGTCTCGCTTTCATAGCCCCACAACGCGTGGGCCCGGGCAGCTAACGTGATGTAACCTAAACTCTCTGGAGCGGGGTGTGCGCTGGAGCCGTTGCCTTGCCCTGCCCTCTGGTGATATGGACGTCTGTGCCCTGTGTTGTCCAGATCCACTGGACTCTTAAAAGACTATACATCCACGCATAAAGAACTGATACGAACTGTGTTGCTACCTAAGCCTGTGTTGGCAAAGTATTTATTAAATGAATAGCCTGTTAAATAAATTACATGTGAAACTGGAATCTGCCTCTGTATAATCAAGAACGAATCTGTGTCCTTTTAGTTAGTTTTCCGGGTGTAAGCCCAGTGGCGTTGTTGGTTTTATTTTCTTTATTTTTATTTAATGTAAATTAGTTTAAAACATTTATAGGACCACCCGAATGCCACACTTGCAAGTAAAAATCTGTCTTGTCTTCCTTTCCTTGCATTATTTCAGTTACAGTTGGTCACCAGCCCCAACAAAATGGTCCTCCGTGCCGGATGTCAAGACACCTGAGGACTCCTGGAGGCGACAAAGACTCAGATAAGACAGTGGCCACTGCAGAAAGACCTTTTCCCGGCTGACTCTCTGGCCGTCGACGGGAGTCTGACGGTTGACGACATACCGAAGGAGGGAGACAAGAACAATAAAAAGTAATTATGTCTTGTATTGAAAACCTGTGTGACTGAGGGACATAGCAACTAAAAGTTGCTGTGTGATTGTGGAAGTGTGTGTGTGTGTGTGTGTGGGGCATGAAACCATTAACATTCCTGACGGAATTCACTGACGGGTCATAGATACATAGGTAAGATTCTCTACCTGGCCACAGGTTAAAGTGAGAATACTGTGACTACGATTATCACTGTCTGGACGAAGGAAAATTCCAGTTTTAGCCGAACCCTAGGTTCATACAACTGGACCAAAAACTTTCAAAATGGGAAACGAGTATGGGAAGTTAGTGTTGCACACTTCAAATATGAGGTTCAAAGTGTATTTTCATTGTTGTTTACTGTAACAAAGACAAACATTTGTCAATGTCCATGTCATGCTCTCTGTTGTTACAGGAAACAGTTCTTCTTTTACAATGTACAATAGCTCAAAATAATCATAAAATAACAAAATATCATATACATAAACAAATTTGTGACAGACATGTGTGTTTGTTCTCTTAGAACGTTTTTAGATTAAGCAAAAGTGTCATTTTTAACTCTCCTGGTGATCCCCTTTGTTTCGATTAGCATATTAGCATACTAATGTTAGAATAGCACAAAGTTACAATAAAACAACAACCAGGCTTCAACTTCATAATCTTACAGACAATTTCGGCCTAAACTGTCTCTCTATTGCCTTATTCATGTTCACAGTTCCCATATAAACATTTGTTTTACCACTTTACCTGTAACAAAGACAAACATTTGTCAATGTCCATGTCATGCTCTCTGTTGTTACAGGAAACAGTTCTTCTTTGAGCAGACGCCCCAGATACGGAGATAATAGAGCTCCCCTTGTGGTGTGGCATAGGAACTACACTAATGCAAATCAAAGCGAATTGAACACAGTCTGTCTTTCTAAAACAAACAAAATGATATTAAATAAATTATAACATGAAATAAAATACATTTCGGGGGGTGCCCTATTTGCTAGTCCCACACTCTCCCCTCCAAAATTAAATGGCGTCCCGACATTCTGACATTATCAGTCCATATGTTTCTTTTATGCATTACATAGTTCGAAGTTAAAGCAAGGTAGGAGTCAGAGTTCACAGTCTATAAGGTGCATAACTTCTTCAAGAAGACCATATGACATGTATCTCCCGTTGATGTCATATGTGCGCAGCAAAGGTTATCGTGCACTATAACCGTCCACTGCCTCCTCCCTTACATGCCAGGGGTATCTGCACTTTCTCTGAGTAAGGTTTCTTAACATAGCAATAACCTCCTATCATAAGAAAATGTCAGGCTTTACCATTAACCAAATATATCAAAAATAAATTAAAATAGTACTTAAGAGCTATGTCAATACAATAATAATAACATTAAAGCTGAAACTTTAAACTTATGAACCTGAATAGTTGCTATTGAACAGTTCAACTAAACACTTATTTATCTGACAAAGTGGGTTGTCCCAACCTATGGTAAGTAAACATTAGTCTTGGTTTTCTCAATCTTAAAGGATACTTTGACTGCTGCATCGAAGATGGACCGGGGTCTTCTTGGTCACTGCCTGCAGACTCAGGAGACTGATGGTCTTCCCCATTGCTTTGTGTGTCATTGTCTTCGTCCAAGCTTTCAACATCCATCTCCTGTTCGTCCATCTGTGGCTCATTTTCCTCTACTGCACTTGAGTGTCTTTCCACCTCTTGGTCTTCTATAGTAGTCTCCTCTGCCAGCTCATAGTGTTCCTCAGGTCTCTCATTCTGTAGTTGTAATCTTTTTATGCCTCTCCATTCATCCTCTTCATCTGAACTGTGTTCTTCTTGTGGTTGCTGTTTTTGTGCCCGTTTGTTACTCTTCTTCTTCTGTTTTTGTGAAGGCAAATTGACTTTTTCCACAGGCATGAAGTCACAAGGAAGCAGGAGGTTTCTGTGCATGATCCGTACTCGTCCTTTTCCACTTTCTGGCCGTATCTCGTATACAGGACTGTCTTCATATTTCCTTTGAGTCACCACGTATACTTGGTCTTCCCAAAACGCTCTCAATTTACCCGGACCGCCTCTTTCATTCAGATTTCTCACCAAGACTCTGGATCCAGGATTCAAATCTGCCCCATATGTTTTCTTGTCGTACTGCATTTTTCCACGTTCACCTTCTTTGTTGGCTGTTTCTGTGGCAAGTCTGTAAGCATCATTCATTCGGTGTCTCCATTTCTCTGCATAATCTCTGTGAGATGTACTTTGGTCTTTTGCAGTGAGTCCGAACATCAAATCGATGGGAAGTCTTGGGTTGCGGCCAAAAAGGAGAAAATACGGTGCATAACCTGTGGCTTCACTGCGGGTGCAGTTATAAGCATGTACCACTTTTGCTAGAGAGGCTTTCCAGTCTGCTTTCGCTTTCTCAGGCAGGCACCGCAGCATGCTCAGCAGTGTCCTATTGAACCTCTCCACTTGGCCATTGCCCTGAGGGTGAAAAGGTGTAGTCCTGGACCCCTTCACTCCGCTGTACTCCTCAAGCTTGGCGAACAGTTTGTTTTGAAACTCCCTTCCTTGATCATGATGGAGTCTTGTAGGAAAGCCGAATTTCAACATGAAGTCTCCATAGAGTTTCTCAGCAGCAGTTTTTGCAGATTTGTCCCTACAGGCGTACGCTTGAGCGAATCGAGTGAAATGGTCCATTACCACCAGGATATACTCATATCCACCCTTACATTTTTCCAGATGGAGGAAATCGATTGACACAAGCTCAAATGGGTGCGTTGTTGTGATGCTTGTGAGAGGAGCTCTGGTTGGTTTGTTTGGGCGTTTGTTCTTGAGGCAGCTGCATACTCGTGTTATGTGATGTTCAACATTGCGCTGCATATGAGGCCAGTAGAAGCGGTCTCGGATGAGGTTTAAGACTCTCTCCACTCCAAGGTGTCCCATCTCCTCATGCAGCTCTTTGTAGACGAGTTCATGGTATTTCTTGGGCAGAACCAGCTGGGACCGGTTTGCTGTTCTTCGGTACAGTAGCCCGTCTTCATTGATGTGGAGTTTTTGTTTTTCTCGAGCTAGGGCAGCTACATCCGTGTTTTGAATCTGTTTCACACCTTTCGGCCAGTGATTTGAGGAGACATATTTCAACACCTGTCCAATGATAGGATCATCACACTGTGCTTTTCTGAGAGCAGTTCGGGACAGTCCTTGTACTGACATCGTCATTTGTTCTACTTCCTGATCAGCTATTGCAGAAGAGATCGTGAATGGACACAGCCAGGGGTCAGTACCTTCTGCATTGACAGACAGAGCCTGTGTCACGCTGTGCATCACTTCATGTGCCACTGTCTGTGTGCAACTTTCCATGTATCTTTCCATGTCCAGCGGCATGCGTGATAAGCCATCTGCATCACGATTAGCTCTTCCAGGACGATATTTGATCATGAACTGGAAGTCTGCGAGTTCGGCGACCCACCGGTGTGTGGTTGCATTTAGCTTGGCAGTCGTGAGCACATATGTGAGGGGGTTGTTATCTGTGTAGACCAGAAAAGGCGGTGAATAGTACAAATAGTCTCTGAAGCGCTCACATATGGCCCACTTGAGGGCCAGAAACTCCAATTTTCCCGAGTGGAGATGGTAGTTCTTCTCTGGGGCAGTTAGAGTTCTGGACCCGTATGCAATAACACGCAACTTCCCTTGCTGGTTCTGGTAAAGCACTGCTCCTAAACCCTCCTGGGATGCATCACAGTGTAAGATGAATGGCTGTTCAAAATCAGGGTACCCCAGGATTGGCGGCTGTGACAGGAAATCGATGAGCTTATTCAGAACTTGTTCATGTTCAGTTGTCCACACAACAGGGTAAGATGCTGGGAGCTGACCACTTTTTACCATCTTTATCTTTCTTGTCTTCTTTAGAGCTGTTTTTTCTTTTGAGGCATTGTCTTTTGTCAAGAGGTTATAAAGAGGGGTGGCTATGCGTGAGAAGTTAGGAATATAGCTTCTGTAATAGGAGACAAATCCCAGCAGTTTCCTTACTTCACCGATTGTTGTCGGTTTCCTCTCCTTGAGTGCCTGAACAGGGGCAATGTCTGCAGGGTCCATTGTGTATCCATCGTTAGTGACTAGCCTGCCCAGAAATCGCACCTGATTCTTAAAGAGCTCACATTTCTTGGGTGTAAGTTTCACTCCATGAGTCTCATAGCGCTGCAGAACACTCTTCAGATCATTAAGATGATCATTAAACGTTTTGGAGTGGACCAGGTTGTCGTCCAGGTAAGGCAAGCAAATCTCATCTCGTAGCCCCAACAGACACTCCTCCATTGACCTCTGGAACTCAGCTGGGGCAGATGATAAGCCAAAAGGTATTCTCACCCACTCATACAATCCCCATGGAGTGATGAATGCTGTGAACGGACGACTTGATTCCTCTAGAAAGCCCTGGTGATAGGCCTTTCCTTGGTCCAACACCGAAAACCAGGAACTCCCTGTCAACGTATTAAGCATGTCTTGGATCCGCGGAATGGGATGGCGGTCCGGGATAGACTTTCGGTTCAACCCTCTGTAATCACAGCACAGGCGGAGGCTGCCGTCCTTTTTCCTCACGCATACAATTGGACTGGAGTAGGGCGATTTGGACTTGGTGATCCAGCCTCTGTTCAAGAGGTCCTCAAGGTACTCTTTGACTTCTTTATGGAGCGGTTTTGGTACAGAAATATAGGTGTGTCGTACCGGTGTAGGGTCACTGAGGCGGATCTTAAGCTGCAGGGATGGTATGGTTCCCACATCCTTGTCATTCCGAGCAAAGACATTGCTCATTTCTCTCAGCACTTGTCTCACTCTGAGCTGTTGTGCGGGGCCAAGATGATCCAGGGGAACTGGCGGATCCCATAAACTGTTGTCTTGTTCGTTAATCCTACTTGGTTGTTCGACAGTCTGTTCAATAGTTTGCGTCATTACCTCCGGTTGCATCATTTCCGCTGTTTTTGTGTTAGCTGGGTATATTGTCTTCACCGCTCGAGTTTGTCCTAGTGTGGTTCGTGGAGACAGGAAGATGTCATGAGCCGTGCCGTTTGTGATTGGCAGGGTGACACTAGACCACGTCCCTCGTTGTAGTCGCACCACACTCTCTTGAACCCCCAAGCCCTCTGGTAGATGCAAAGGAGAACTTGGCTCAAACAGGACATCTTGTTGTTCTGGAAGGGGACTGGTTCTCACATTACACCGGACAGTCTTTGTTTTGCCTGCAGGAATGGTAATCAGTTCTTTTCCTGTTTTCACCATGCCTTCTCTTAGCCCTTTCTCTTTATTTCTCATCACTTTCAAAAACACTTCAGTTTTCTTGCAGTCAAAGGAGAAAGCTGCACTGACAGCATCTGTCATGGCACGTGGTGGATATATGCCCCTATCCAGCAGGTACTCGATTACATTGAAACCAATGATGGGATCCTCTGCAATTTCCTCTTGACCTGTTACCAGCACTGGCACGAGCAGCTCCATCTGTGTGACCTCAGAAGTAGGAAGCTCAAACTTCACCTCCACCCACACCATGAAAAGGAATTGGAGTTTGGTTCACTGCCCTTCCGTCCAATATGCTATGGCCCAGGATTTCTGACAGACTTCTCACTTTTGTATGCGGGATATTCTGCTGTCTCCATTTCTCATTGATGAGACAGACTTGTGAGCCTGTGTCCCACAATGCCTTTGTTTCAAGTCCATCAAACCTGCAGATGATCATGTGTTTCTTACCAATCAGGTGGAGGAGCTGGGCTCTTCGTTCTGGTGAGAGGAGATTAATGCTCACTACTGTTCTTTCTTTTTCTTCAAGGTCAGCTGCTCCTTTTGTTTCAAGATACTGAATACTGTCTGTAATGAGTTTGTGCATATCACTTTGCTCTTTTTGTTTTGACTGTGGAACCAGTGGAAGCGTTTGTACCATGCTAGCTGAGAGATCTATTGGCTCAGTTCGGTCCATGGGCTTTCTTCGGGCCCTACATCCTCTGGAAAGGTGACCACTCTGTCCACATTTAAAGCAATGATCACACTGTTCCTCCTGGTCACGCTCTTGGCACCTCTTACAGCCTCTTTTCTTATTTATGCGTGGTTGGGGGGAATATCTTTTTGATTCGACAATGGCACTTTTTATTTCAGCTATTTCCCCTTTAAGTTTGCTTATAACGTCCAGCAGTTCAGATTCTCTATGAGACACTGTAGGCAGTGTTTTAGTCTTTTGCGGCACAGCAGACGACAGTTCACGGCCTCCAACAGCATTCATCTCTGCTTCTTTCGATGTCTGAGGTTCTGCTTTTATTTCCCTGATTCTTGTTTCCTTGCTGTGTTTTCGAAACTTCTGTTGCCTCTCCCACTCAAGGCTTGCTGCTTCATTAATCTTTGCAATCAGGATATCATCAGTAACCTCAGCATCATCAAGGTAGCTTTTTATTTGGTACTTGATATTATCATTTATGAGTCCTGTACCCACAGCTCGCAGAAACTTTTTTTGTATTAGCTCAGCACTGTACTGTTCTTCTGCCCCTGGCTCTCTTGATGAAGCAAAGAGACGCTCCTTTAACTCTATTGCTCTGAACAAAAAGTTCTGTGGGGACTCATTGTGTTCTTGGGTGATGTTAATCAGTCTGTGGTAGAGATCAGTTGAGCTATCCTCTTTGTAGTGTCCTTTAAGGATAGTTCGGAGTTGAGCTAGTGTCAAGTCTGTTTTGATCTCTAACATATCACGGAGAGTCAGGCCTGGGCTAACAGCTCTGATCACAGCTTCCACTATTTCGGCTTCACTGTGCCCTTTTCTCCGTCCCATCTCGATCTGATGAATGAGATTGGAGTATGATAATTTATCCTTTTGTCCTCTTTCTCCAATTTGACCATTAATTTTGAATTCTCTGCGTATGATAAACTCAGGTAGCTGAGTTGGCGGTGGAGTAGCTGACCTGGGGACAAAAGATGTTTTTTGTTCATGTTTAGTTGCACTAGTTGTGAGTTTTGCCATTTCTTCCTCCAGTTTTTGTGTTGCTGTCTGGAAGTTAACTTGGAGAGCGGCATATTGTTCTTTCAGACCGGCCAACATTGCTGCCTCTGGACTGGGATTTTCTGTACCAGACTTAGTTGTGTCAGTTCTTCCTTTCAGACCATTTGCAAATGTTATCAAGCGGGTTAGAAACTCACGTGCCACTTCCTCTTCCTCATCTTCTGTAGCTTTATCAACTACTTCACTTATGGCTCTGATCAGCGTGTGCTTCTTTTTCAAGTTTTCAGTTGAGATTTTACCGTGCACGCATACCTCCAGGAGTTGCTCACAGTTCAGTTGCACCAAGACTTCACTGAGCTGGTCTTGTAGTTGTTCAAACTCCATCTCTTGCATCTCTGTTTCTTGCTGCACCGCTGATCCCACTTCTGACACCAGATTTTGTTGCACACTTCAAATATGAGGTTCAAAGTGTATTTTCATTGTTGTTTACTGTAACAAAGACAAACATTTGTCAATGTCCATGTCATGCTCTCTGTTGTTACAGGAAACAGTTCTTCTTTTACAATGTACAATAGCTCAAAATAATCATAAAATAACAAAATATCATATACATAAACAAATTTGTGACAGACATGTGTGTTTGTTCTCTTAGAACGTTTTTAGATTAAGCAAAAGTGTCATTTTTAACTCTCCTGGTGATCCCCTTTGTTTCGATTAGCATATTAGCATACTAATGTTAGAATAGCACAAAGTTACAATAAAACAACAACCAGGCTTCAACTTCATAATCTTACAGACAATTTCGGCCTAAACTGTCTCTCTATTGCCTTATTCATGTTCACAGTTCCCATATAAACATTTGTTTTACCACTTTACCTGTAACAAAGACAAACATTTGTCAATGTCCATGTCATGCTCTCTGTTGTTACAGGAAACAGTTCTTCTTTGAGCAGACGCCCCAGATACGGAGATAATAGAGCTCCCCTTGTGGTGTGGCATAGGAACTACACTAATGCAAATCAAAGCGAATTGAACACAGTCTGTCTTTCTAAAACAAACAAAATGATATTAAATAAATTATAACATGAAATAAAATACATTTCGGGGGGTGCCCTATTTGCTAGTCCCACATTAGCATCAAAAGACTATAAGACGGTAAAACAAGTTGAACCGAAAGCGCTAAAACCCCTCAAACTATGGGTAACTAAATATGGATTCAAAGGCAGGCTAAATTCACAAGAAGTGACAAAACTACATGAGCAAATTTACAATAATTGCGGGGGCAGAGAAGCGAGAATGATAAAAAAGGAGGGAAAGAAAGTAAAGTATGGTTAGATCTAGCAAATAAAAGAGAAAAAGGATATAAAAAATGTACCATGTTGTGGGAACAAACAGATGATATGGAAACAGGGCCCAGCCAAGAACAAAACCAAGATCTGGTCATCGAGGCCCCTGCCGTCAACTGCCGCCCAGATCACTCTGCACCAGCCCTTTATGGATCCTCCTGCGGGTGGTGGGCCCACGGGAGGTCGGTCCCACGTCTCTGTGCCCGGCCCGGCCCCGTGGGGAAAGACCCGGCCACCAGGGGCTCACCGTTGAGCACCCCCTCCAGGATTGACGTTGATTTTTTTTACAATATATTTTTTATATTAATGTTATGTTCATGTTTGTAAACGCATACTGTATTTACAGAAACTGACTTTGACTGTAAAGGATAAGGTAGTTGGAAAAAAATACTGTGGATTACAAGAAAATCTTTAATGTAACTTTATACCACACCAATTTGTTTTTCAAATAAAGTCAATAGTTCTCGGACAATTTTGGTCTTGTGTCATTTTCTGTAGCTGTATCTCTTGAACTGGAACCACAGTTGAAAGATCCCATTGGTGAACTGACGGCAGAAGCCATGTCTATGGGAATATTCCCATTCTCTATTTTTAATCTTTGAAACAATGTCCTCGTGTGGAGGAAACTGCATGAAACGTTACAATCCCAAAGTCTTTATTACCTGGACATGGCTCGAGGAAGTACTGGGGAGTAGAGCGTTTGTCAACGAAATTTGGATTACATTTTTTTTTTTTAAATTTGTAACCTTGGACAATTTTAGGTGAGGGATTGTCAAAGTCATAATGCATCTAGTTGTATTTGTTCCACACAGCAGCCTCCCCTAGTGCTTTTTCTGTAGTCACATAATACAGATGGGAAAACAGAAGGCAAGTCAGTCTGCCCAATCTGAGAAATTTGATTAATATTCCCTGTGAAAAGATAACCCCCAGTTCCACTGAAGCTAGTCTGAAATTTGCCGTGCTAAATGTCAGATCCTTATGTAACAAATCATTCTTAATGTTATTTCTTAAAATCTTTATTATGTTTTTACCCGAAACAAGGCTTGACAAAAACACAGGAAATGTAGTTCTAATAGAATCTGCTCCACCTAGGTTTGAATCTGAAACATGAGAAAACTAAAAGGGTGCAAGTGTGTGTGCAGTTTTTAGAGATGGGTTGTCAGAGAGAATACCCACAGGTTGTCCTTTCGGGTGTTTTCATCATTTGAGCATGTATCCTTTAAAATTGAGCTAAAACTGTCTCCATCCAACCTTCATTGTTTTGTACAAGCCTCCCCAGCACTGCCAAAGTTTGATTGATGATTTTACTGAGATGCTTTCCGTCGTATGCATAGATGGTTTGGTCATTACAGGTGATTTCAATGTTGCTGTCCTTGAAACCTTTGGTCTTGGATGTGATTGGCCCCACCCTCAGCAGAGGGCACACTCTGGATATTCTAATTACAAAGGGGGTTAAAGGTTGAATGGATGATTTTTTTGGCCCAAATCTGAGTCTTATTTCCTCGTGGCGTGGACTGCCGATTAGTCCTGCCACGTATCAATCATAAAACGCACCTACTGCTCAGCTGCAGCCGCATGTGGCTCGTCCCCACGAGCAGCACGTTTCCGCCTGTCTAAACGCATTGATCTATCATAATATAGTTCCCTCAGTGTACGGGACAAAATGAAGACGGAGAAAGACAGTTCGCGCTGACTCAGAAGAAGACGGAAATCTACGGGAGACGAGAGATGCGATCCGTCGCTAATAAACAAACGCACGTGTGTGTTGTATCAGTCCGCACAGGGGAGTGCGCATGCACACTTTCGCCTGAGTTCTCAAATTGCCTAAAAAATTGTCCATTGCACCTTTAATATTTCAAATGTCAATGTGGTCGATGCTGCTCTGTGATCATTTCCGTGTCTTCTTTCACCTGTTTTTCCCAAACCACTGGCTGGTCCTGCAGTTGTTCAGAGTAGACACATAAATGATAAAACAGGTGCTCACTGTTCCAGAAAATATGCTCTGGACACAAATAAAAATCCAAGCAGAAGTGCTTTTGGAAATGTATTGAAGTTTAATCTATAACAGACTGTGAGAGGCGAGGATCGTTCTCATGGTCTTTATTTGGTGCATACAGGGAAAACAGTAGCAGTAGTAGTTTCGTCTTGCAGCTGAGCTCCATCTTTCCACTGTTTAACTGAGTTTAATATAGCTGTTGCTTGGGTCTGATATAATGTCATGATGTCAGCTTTAAGATTGTTTGTACCAGTTCACAGATAATGAGAAAGTACACAGAAAGTACACAGTAAGAATATTGTGTCCCATATGATAAATACGACACAGAAATATAATATAAATGCATGACAACAGCTCGGTCAACATTCACAAATGCCAGGACCTTAATTTTCAGCCATATTTATTAAAAACCTTTTATTGGACCCTTGTTTTCAGAATGAGGGATTACATAAACGCCTTCTGAATGACTTCTGCACTCTGCTTTAGGTCAATTTTCAGACATTATCGAGTCTCAGATGGATCAAGGTGGATTCGGAAAAACTCGGAAAAGTATTACACAGTCACTCAATCAGCATTTGAATCGTTCTATTAAACACTCAAAAATTCTAGAGATAAATTGAGTGGTATAAATTATTTTCTGGACACCCTCAATTTGCCTGTTATGTCAGAAGAGGACATTTTAAACCAGGATTAGAAATGAAGCCTGCGTAAATTCAGCCTGGAAGACCTAACCCATCTACACCAAGGCCACCTGCTCCCCAGCTCAACCAACGCACCCAGTCCGGCCTGTCTGTCTGTGAGAGTTCAGATCCCTCCTTCACACGGAGCTCCTCCAGGTTTCTACTTTTTCCCATGGAGGTTTTTGTAGTTTTTCCTGGCCGAGAAGGAGGGTCTAAGGACAGGACATTGCCCCTCGCACCTGCTCCCATCATCAATCAACGCACCCAAGTTACTCCTCCCCGTGGCACGTGGCACCTCTGCTCCCAATCAGCGCACAGCAGGTCCGATATTAACCCTCACTCAGTTGGCTCGGCCGGTTCAGAACGTACAGCGACCCACCACCTCCCCTCCTCCACCTCTGCATCCCTCTCATCCTAATCATCTACCCTGTCACCATATCTACCACCACCATTCTCCAGGCCCTGGGGGGGGACATCGAATACAAATAAGATTATGGGGTGCCCATGATCGCAATGTCTGAGCGCCAAATAACCCACGTAATAAAGCTTGCTAAACAGTCCTTTCTGTGTCGTCTGAGTCTCTCTCAGGGTGAATTGAAATACCAGGTGCAATCAAAAGATTAAAGAACAATAAATATCCGGGGAGTGATGGATTTACCTCAGAGGTGTACTCCTTTGCTTTTAACAACTTTTAACCGTGCACTTAAAATAACTCAGACATGGTGAATGTCTATATTTGTCCTCCATGTTTGACATTTTGAATGTAGCCCTACAAGAACACGCACGCACACACACACACACACACACACACACACACACAATTTACCTCCGTAATATGCAGAGGTAAATTTAAACAATCAATATGTTTATTACAGGAAACCCACCTCTCACAATCAACCCAAAACACTTTAAAAACTAAACATTTTAACCACTGTTTTTCCTCTTAGTATAACTCAAAACAAAGTAGTGTGCATCTTAATAAACAATAAAATTGGATTTAGCCACCATAAAACCATTTCAGAACCAGAAGGCTTTTTCAAAATCATTAACATTTCAGTAAACAATATTCCAATTACAATTGGCACCATCTATGGTCCAAACTCTGATGACCCCTCCTTTTTTTTTTCAAATTTCTTCTCCTTTCTCTCAGACCGTTCCGACTCCCCAATAATTATAGGGGGAGATTATAACATCTATAAATCTATCAATAGACCGGTTGAAACATACAAACAAATTCTGGCAATCCTCCAAAACAATAAAACAATTTATGAGTGATTTTGGTCTTGGCGATGGTTGGAGGCTACAACATCCTCTCGACAGAGAATATACTTTTTACTCCAATGTCCACCAAACCTACTCCCGTATTGATCTCTTTCCAACCAGTAATTCAATCATACCAAATATCATAGAAACAAAAATTCACCCCATCAATGTTAGAGACCACGCACCAGTAAACTCTTGAATAAAAATGTGAATAACTTTTGATAGTCCACCCCTGAAGATGAGTCTCACCAAATTTCAGGTTAATAGGGCTAACGCCCTGGGAGGAGTTCGTTAAAAATATAAAGTGTAAACATGTTCTGGCGATTTCCCCATTGGAATAACATGGGAGGTTTTGGTCATCGCTACGGCAAAGCAATAACAATTATGACATGGGTCTCATTGACTTTTTTGATGGGGCCAAAATTGAGTTGTGTGTCAAATTTCAAATAATTTCGCAAAACTAAACATTTAACCTCCATATAAAATCTGTAGGGGGCGCTGTGGCGCCAAATTAATTTATTTCACTTCAAGTAGGTTTAGAGCAAAGAGTTTAACAACTGATTCTAATTTGACGCAATTCGGACTTTATCTGCGCAAACGGCAGAAATGTTAAATTTGGGAGATTTCTGAAATTCTAGCTACAGTTTGCAGCTTCGCCGCACAGAGACCGTGACAGGTATCAATGTAATTTGAATAACTTTTGATGTCCCACTCCTCAGTAGCATTTTCACCAAATTTCAGCTTTTTAGGGCCAACGCCGTGGGAGGAGTTCGTAAAAGTACGACGTTTGGAAAAACTCCCGAGTCATGCTTAGCCATTTTTGAAGCGATATGGCCGACATGTGGTTGGGCGGACGGCGTTGCCGTAATAATATTTTTTACTTTTCTTGTCACTATCTACCTCTGCGCCAAATTTCATGATTCTACAATCAGATTTCTCTCAATGCATTTTTGGTACATTTGGGGGCGCTGACGCGCCAATTTTTTTTAATTTTAGAAAAGGGAGATAGCCAGAATGTAGAGAGGCACGATTTTTAGAAGTGTGGAATTTTTTGTGACTTTTCGTCAATGTTCACTGGGTGAAAAATAGGGGGGTTGGTCCCGAGAAGAAGAAGAAGAAGAAGAAGAAGAAGAAGAAGAAGAAGAAGAAGAAGAAGAAGAAGAAGAAGAAGAAGAAGAAGAAGAAGAAGAAGAAGAAGAAGAAGAAGAAGAAGAAAGAATAATATTCCGATGCGAAAACAATGTTTCCCATTTTTCAAATATCATAAACTATACATTTTCGGGTGGTGTGGGTCCCTGGTCACTGACGGGTACTTTCGTTAATTTTGAGTGGGCTCCGCCCACTTTGTGTTTTTGGCCCTCTATACAGTAATAATGTTCAATTTTTGCATTACATGCTTATATGCACAGAACATGCAAGAGATGGGGAACGTATTCGTGAGGTACTTAGCGCAAATGAGTGCTTTATATGGGGATGACGACTGCGCGTCATCCCAATGTAAAGTGCTCGTTAAGTGCGCACTTTTGCACAGGCTTCGCCCGTTTACAACGGTAATGTTCCATTTTCCTACTACTAATTAGTATGCACGGGGCGTGCATGAGTGGAGGAGTGCGTTAGTGAGTGTTTGGAAGTGGGCGAGCGCTTCGCGCTCGATTTCGTGCGCACTGCGTGCGCACTTTCGCAGCCATGCTTTGCATGGCCTTACGGAACTAATAGGCCTCTCGCCAGCTTGTGGCGCTCGGGCCTAATAAAACGAAACGCTGTATTCCCATCACACATGAATACAGCCCTAATATAACTCTTCCTTAAACCCAACAAAGACCACACACTCATCTGATTATCATTCCATCTCACTTATGAATGATAAAACTGATCAGTAAAACATTATCTCATAGATTTTGGGAACATTATACCACAGATCATGAATCCAGATGAGACAGGCTTTATACAAGTAAGACACGCATCCAAAAACAGCAGATTATATAATGTAATGCGTAACTCATCATTACAACAGAAAGGCGCACTCATAGCAACATTATTCCCAGAAAAAGTTTTTGATAGGGTCAACTGGAAATTTCTATTCACCACACTACAAAGATTTGGCTTTGGAGAGTCATTTATTAACTGGATCAAGATTCTATACATTCACATCTCAATCTGCCACAGTCACAACCAATGGACTAACATCACAAAGCTTCACACTACACAGGGGGATAAGGCAAGGATTTCTTCCCTGCCTCCCAAGAGACCCCCATCCATGTGATAAGACTGTATTTGACATGAGCTGTGTAGCATTGGCTGAAAATGATCTCCACCTACATCTGCAGAAGAAGCTATTGAACTCTGTCTTTTTCTTAGAGAGTGTATCCATATGTACATCGCGTAAGCACAAACAGGAACACAAACTTTACCTGTGACAGCTTTTGTTTGAAACTGCAGATGACTGATAGCAAAACATCTATCAATCCTGGGCTGGTTTTACTGTTACTTATATTTGGGCATACAACAGTTTTTTTTTTTATATACTATATTTTTGTATTAGTTGTAGACAGTGCTGTATGAACCAGTATTCAATGTTATTCTAATTTGATGAATGGCCAGGTAGAAATTGGAATAAAGAGACAAAGTTTGTATTCCAGCTAAATCTATACATATTATTCTCTAGTATTCAGTAAATCAAATAAAACAAAAAGCATTATTTTTAAAAGGAAACAATTTAATAAAATAAAATCATAAAACAGATGCATAAACAATGCAAACAATCACTGATAAAGGTGAATCAAAATCCTAAGCCAAACTTATTATGGCTTATATATATATATATCTTGTATTCTGAAAGAATATTATAAAAACTCCATTCTTTTTTAACTGTAACTGCAATGTGCAACCTGTGGCCTAGTAGTAAGGTTAGTAAGATTTTGTCTTCTATTTTATCTCATAATTATGAGATAATTTTCCTCATAATTATGAGGAGACTTTTTTTTTTTCAAGTCTTGTAATTCCGAGAAAATACTTTTTTTTTGTAATTATGGAATATTAAAAAAGATGAATATAATGAGAAAATAGCCAGTATAACAATATGAAAATATATGAAATATATATGAAAATATGAAAATATTCAACAATTAGTTGGTGTTGGTGTAACAAACTCCAGTTATCACATACATTAACACACTCTTTTGTATGTAACCCTATTTTTTCTTCTTTTAAAAAAAAAAGTAAAGTTTGTAATGTATAAAATCACGTAGGCTGCATATTGGCTGATTTAGTCATTTTTAGCATTAATGTTTAATAGTTACATAAGTCAGCGCTAGGGATATCACGATATATATTTTAGAGTCGCAATTATAATAGGGAGAAATATTACAATTTTACCATTCGTAATTATCAGCAAAAGGAAAGAACACATTTATATTGTTTTTTTAATGTTTAAACCTTACAGAGGGTGCAGGAGGAGCTTGCAGTCCAGGCCTTTCTCAGGGGGTTACAGCCTGAACGGCTTCGTGAACATATGCGTTTGTTTTCCCCCACCTCACTTGAAGCAGCATTGACAGAGGCAGAGAGGGTGGAGCACGTCTTGTGTCCAGAAGGCTATCACAGCCACAATAACATTCATGTTAATCAAGCTAGGGGTGAGGAACACAATGTGGATACATAAAAATGTACTACAACAACCCCACAACGTCGCAGATCCAGAAGACTTGATGGTGAGTGCTATTGGTGTGGAGCTCCTGGTCATATCGCACGCTACTGCCCAATGGGCCAATGGGCCAGCAGCCAGATTTAAACTAATTCGTGATGGCAAAGAGGGGGAGCTACCATCCAGTGAAGACACAACTACCGCCAACACATCTATGATGCGTCTCTGGCGCTTGGGACAAGCTTATGGACTGTGTGATTGAAGGAACTCCATGTCTTGCTCAGTGACGTGCAGTCAGGGGAGGCAGGGGAGGCAGTGCCTCACTTGTCAATCTTGGGAGAAAAAAAACGTTCTTATAAAATATAATAAGTGTTAATTTTTGTCATCTGGTATGTATTTTAAACCCCCTTTCCCTTGAATCCAATATGGAACAATAATATTAAATTAATCAGAATGTTCACATGTCCCTTAACTCCTGTTCAGATACAGGGAGGCGGGGCAATGAGGTAGCAGCTCGCTCAGCCTCCCGGGGCCTCACAAACTGAGCAGGTGCGATAACGTGTCCTACTGTCCCTCTGTTTATAACAAATAAAACACTCTGACAATGTGCTTTGTACTTCAATATTGTGGATAATATATGAAATGTCGTTCTGAAACGTGTTTTAGGCTCACAGATTCATTATAAAACCGCAGTAAATGTTCACACAGTGAGGCAAACAGTACGTCTGCCTCAAAGCAGAGGGCGTGCTTGAGCCCGTGAACTGTTGAATCGTTTTCGTTCTTGGAGTCGTTTATTTCTTATTTACAATCCAGCTTATCAAAATGTAAAGGTAAGATCAGAAACTTGCATTTATTTCGGCTTGGTATTGGCTCAATTGGAATTAATTTTGACTTGATATAAAATACTTGTCACATGTTTGTGTGAAGAAAGTTGAAATGAGATGTATAGCATAACTCATAGTCTGTTGTCATTTAAATTATGTTTAAGGGGCTTTTTTGGGTTAATTTTGCATTTGTAAATCTAGCCCTGAACCTCATCGCACGTCACTGGGCGTGCTCTGGTGGACACTGGGTCTACAATCTCCCTAATCAAGCCTGGTGCCCTGCCAAGCAGCAGTGACAAAATCCCTCAAGGCTGGGCCTTTACTATGCAAAACATCACTACAGTCCCAGGGGACCGGGCCAAGATGCTGGGTTCTAAGACACTCCAGGTTTCTGTGGCCCATCTACAGGTATGGCATCAGTTCTGGCTAGCTAACATCCAAGATTCCTGGATTGTTGGACTTGACCTGCTGTGTATCTGGGCATCAAAACCATAGCTCTTGACAAGTCCTATGAACCTGAGGCATGTAGAGTCGTGAAGCAGCTGCCAGCGCCGCAGGGAGAGCCACCAGCGCCGCTGAGAGCCGCCGTTGCCGCTGAGAGAGCCGCCGTCGCAGGTGCAGGTGCCAGCGCCTCAGAGAGAGCCGCCGGCGCCGCAGAGAGAGCCACCATCGAGGGTGCAGCTGCCTTCCCTAGAGACAGGCCAAGCCATCGCCGACCTCTTCTCGAGAAGCTTCCAGGGTCTGGATTCCGAACAACAAGACAAACTGAAAACTTTACTCGATTTGTTTGCTGATGTGTGTGCTACAAAGGATGAAGACTGCACTCACACCGATCTGGTCCTCCATGACATCGACACAGGAGAGGCCTGCCCCTATACGCCTCCGTCCACGCCCCCTGCCATTGGCTAAGCGGATGGCAGCACAGGAAAAGATTAAAGAGATGCTACGGGCGGGCATCATTGAACCGTCAAATAGTCCCTGGGCAGCACCTGTAGTTTTCGTCCAGAAGAAGGATGGCACATGGCGCTTCTGTGTTGACTATTGCCGCCTCAATGACATCACCCGTAAAGATTCATACCCCCTGTCACGCATTGATGGCTCTGGATAAAATCTCATGCTCATCATGGTTCAGCTCCCTAGACCTTCGCAGTGGGTACTGGAATGTGGAGCTGGCTCCCGAGGCCCGTCCTAAGACTGCCTTCTCCATCGGCCAAGGCTTGTGGAAGTTCAAGTTCAAGGTCATGCCAATCAGCCTCTGCAAAGCTCCAGCTCCCTTTGAGCGCCTGATGGAGAGGGTGCTTGCAGACATTCCCCCGAGCTGCTGTGTGGTTTATCTGGATGACCTACTGGCCTATACTGCAGACTTCCAATGCGCCCTTGACAACTTAAAGGACGTCCTCCTTGCCATCCGTCAAGCGAGCCTGCGCCTGAACCCAAAGAAGTGCAACCTGTTCAGGAAGCAAACATCCTTCTTGGGCCACATTGTCAGCAGAGAAGCGGAGAAGAAGTCTCCACAGACCCAGTAAAAGTTACAGCGGTGCGAGAGTGGCTGACCCCCAATGACATTTCTGAGTTGCGCACTTTCCTGGGCTACCGGAGGTTCATCAATGACTTTGCCTCCATCGCAAGCCCACTCCACAAATTGACCCAAACGGGCCATGTATTTCAATGGACGGACAACTGTGCTGCAGCATTCAACCACCTTCGCTGTTCCCTCATTGAAGCGCCGGTGTTGGCCTGTCCGGATCCAAATAAGATGTTTATTGTGGACACTGATGCCAGCAATGTGGGTCTTGGTGCTGTGCTTTCCCAGGAAGGGGAGCATGAGGAACAGGTTATTTTCTATTACAGTAGTTCCCTGACCAAACCAGAGGGGAACTATTGTGTTACCCGTTGGGAGCTGCTGGCAGTGGTGTTGGGTATTCGCCATTTCTGACCACACTTGTTTATTCCTGCTGCACTGATGTTTGGACCTTGTTTTTGGTTCTCCCCAAGAGCCAGAAGTGCGAGGGGAGGCGGGGCTGGACTACTTTTTGAACCTGATAGAACAGCTGCGGGCCGTCCATGACCTATCCGGGGAACACCTCACCAACGCAGAAATCCAACAGAAGAGGGCCTATGACCTCCGCAGCAAGGGACAAGATTGTAGTTCGGGCAACAAAGTTTGGGTTTATAGCCCAGTCAGGAAGAAGGGGCACTCACCTAAGATTTGTAGCCACTGGATGGGGCCAGTGCAAGGCCCCAGGCTGTCGGACGTTGTGAATCGGGTGAAAGTATCTCAGAGGGGTAGGTAAGTAGTTCTTCACAGAGACCCACTTGCTCCCTACCAAAATCCCGTCCGCCACAGGTCAAGTGTAGGTCTAGTCAGGGCCGACACAGCTAAGGCAGGGGCCGACGGGGCTCACCTCCTCTACAGCTACATTGTATGCCATGTCCATTCTTGCCTGTCTTTCACTGAATCACATTGTATACATTTTTTCGTGTTTAGTTTATTTTGAATTCAGGTTGGATTTTTGTTTTGTGCGCAGAGCAGATTTTGTGCGAAGACCTTTGGAGCAGTGCACAATTGCGCATTGCAACACGTATCTGCTGCTGAATAAGTAGCTGAATAAGTAGCCATCTGCTTGGCAGCTGATTGGTCGAAAAATAACAACATTGCTCTGCTGGCAAGACCTGAAAACTACCCATTTTTAACAGCTTAATGTATACTTTTAAGACAACCAATAGTGTTATTTGAAGCACGGAGGGGCTCCTTCATAACTTCAACTTGCACATTCTGCAAAAAAACGATAATCACACATTTGAAAAAAAACAACCTTATTTTGTCTTTTTCTCAGTTTTGTCTTGTGGAGGGTGACGGTCACTTATGATATATCGAGAGTTATTATAGACAATATATTGATAATCACAGTATCGCCATATCGCGGCAGTATCGCCATATCGCGGCAGTATCGCCATATCGCGATATTATCGTATCGTGAGCCGTGTATCGTATCGTGAGGTACAGCGATTCCCAGCCCTAGTTCCAATGTCCACTTAACTGATTACCATGTAAAGCTGACAAGGCGGTGGGGAGAAGTACTTTTGGTAAGACCACTTGAAAGTTTATAGACGAGTGAGGACTTTGTTTTGACTTTCTAGAAAGAGAATCCCCTGTCTTGATAGTAAGGTTAGGAAACTCATGCCACAGTTTTCTCAACAAAGGGGAGGAGTACCTCAGCCTACACATACTAACTTTAACCCACAAAATAACTGTATTGAGGCATTCATCACTCTGTTGTTGTTGTTTCAACTGTTCAATAGAGGTCATTCACATGACGTCACACGACCGCCCCCCACGCTCCCCCAGGCTCTTTTGGCCATCTTATCCGTCCGCAGTTCGTGTTAATGATATTGCACGCTTTACTATAATCAAAATGGTGAATGTATATGTGGCAGTTGGGTGCAGTAACCTGGAAGTTCTATTGGATACAGAGAAACCCGGAAAGAAAAGCCCAATGGACAGCTGCGATAAAATGTTCAAACTGGGAAATAAATGATCAGACTATGTAGTCGTCATTTTATATCTGTTAACTATTTGAGTTGAATTTAAATTGTCACTCACTCGCGCAGCGGAGGGAGCTGACAGCTGTTCAGTCCTGTGCAGGTGACTGAACTCCGGGCATGCCGGCTGTCACGCACCTGCACTGGAGCTCCGGATATATAAGTCTATCGTGTTCTGCGCACGCTGTAGAATTATCAGTTTTATTCAGGCGTAGACCCTTTGTTGATCTGAAGTTCTATCGGTTGTCACTCACTCGCGCGACGCAGGGAGCTGACAGCTGTTCAGTCCCGTGCAGGTGACTGAACCCCGGGCATGCAGACTCACCCACCGTTGCCTGCGCTGGAACTCCAGAGAATTAACGCTGTAGAATCAACATTAGTTTTATTTAGGTGCGTAGACCCTTTGTTCAAAATTGGGACTTGTGAACCATCGGACCAGTGGGCTTGAATCGTAAATGTCCGGGGTACGAGATATCTGGAAGAGTCTGTGATTTAGGCATCAAATATGAGTTGATTGATCGCAGCTTTTCTTAAAGGTGGTATGGACGATTTTTTCCAGCAAATTTTGTATCATATTTCCTCGTGGCGTGGATAAATCATTTGTCCTGCCACGTATCAATCATAAAACGCACCTACCGCTCACCTGCAGCTGCGTCAGGCTCGTCCCCACGTTTCCGCGTGCCTAAGCGCATGGATCTATCATAATATAGTTCCCTCAGTGTACGGGGCAAAATGAAGACGGAGAAAGACAGTTCGAGCTGACGCAGAAGTGGACAGAAATCTACGGGAGACGAGAGATGCGAAGCGCTCCGTTGCGCTATTAAACAAACGCACATGTGTGTTGTATCGGTCCGCACGGGGGAGGGCGCATGCGCACTTCCGCCTGCGTTCTCAAATTGCCGAAAAATCGTCCATACCGCCTTTAATATCGACCTCTATGTAGCTCATCCAAGGAGTTTGTGGGATCTGAAAGCACTGGGGCCTCCATAATTTACGTTTGGGATCACTTTCCACGCTCTATCAGTGCATAGGACTGCAACACGGGACGGACAAGGGGGCAGCAACGGGTGACAAGGGGGCGGCAACGTGTGAAAAGGGAGCGGCAATGTATGCAATCGTCAGTGAATGAGCTCTATTGATAATGTATCGCCAATGTCCTGAGTAATGTTTTTGTTAGTGTCGGTGGCAGCCACCGTAGTGGTTGTGTCAGTGACAGCCACAGTGACACACTGCTCAGCTTGGTCAAATCTTTCTGTGCTGGGGCGTCTGGACAAAGCATCAGCATTTGCGTGCTGTTTACCTTCCCGGTGCACGATAGAATAGTCATGAACGTCCAACTCAAGTACCCATCGGCTGCGTCTGCCTGTGGGATCATTGTCGACGGCAGTTTTCTTTAGGCTCAGTAGAGGCTTATGGTCTGTGATCACAACAAAGGAACTGCCGTGGTGATGGGAAGGATGCCATCCCTCTGGGCTGCAGGGTCTAGTGTGCCTCACGTAGCTGGATTGATGGTCCTGGTGATGAGGAGTAGGTGCAGGTCCTGAAGACTGGCGACGGTCGAGGTGATCTGGTGAACGCCAACGGTTGTAACGGTCCGGTGAGTGTCAGCGGTTGTGGTGGTCTGGTGAGCGCCTGGAGAACCCGTAGTCACCGTAGGATCCACTGCTGGGCCGGTGATAAGTTGGTGTAGAGGAGCGGGCGTCCGATAGGAGACACGGATGGGGTGCGCCGATACCTCTCCCTGCTACGGTCACCTCTGAAGTGGTCAGGAACATCACGGTGGTTCACATCATGTCCCTGTTTAACATGCGTCTTCAGAGTTTGAAAATCTCTGGAAAGTTGCTTAGTGAAATCAAACAGTTCGTTGGAGCATTCTGCCTGGTTCTTTTCATTTTTGGTGGAAACCATAGCAGACAGCGGCTCTTCTCTGGTTGCAAGTGTTGTCGCATATGGTGTGTTTGTCACTGGGAATGATGGTGGAAGGAGTTTTAAAGCCTCCTGAGCACGTGCCCATTCACATGCAATTGCCAGCGCATCTTCCAACGTCGCTGTGCCGTGCTCGTGACATTTTGATTGGAGAATGGGGTCTAATCCGGCAACAAATCAGCAGCATAAACTTCCAACGGTTCTTTGGACAGGCGTTGTCTTGCATTAACAAAAGCTTGAAAATGAAGCAAAAATTCCTTTCTGCCAAAAACATCACTAAGCTTAACTGCACATTGGTCATAGTTCTGTTTCAGAGCTTTTGACAAAGATAGCCAATATGCTAACGCATCTCCACTAAGGCAAGTGGGAAGTATTGTGGCTATATCAAGCTTCTGTCTATCAGCGCATGCTTTAATGGCTAGTTCCAATCTGGTTTTCCATAGAGCAAAACCTTCCTTGTCCTTACCATCGCCGTGAAAACATGGCGGCAAATCCACGCGGTAGTGAATTACAGTCTTTGAAGAGTCGCCCGGCAAACCAGTATCGCCATTAACATGTGCGTTGTTATTGGCGCGACATACTGAAAATACTGTCCAGCTAAAATAAGCAGGCGGTCACAAAAATAACCGCCGACGGTAATCTTGTATATTCCCGAACAAGTGAGCCACTGCCGAAGCTAGTTGACTGCCTTGGCAAATTAGCATATGTGGCAAGCGAGTGTTTTGATATTGTTATAAGAGTTACATTAAGAAAAGCCAACAACACCACTGGAGATTAATCCAGAAAAATGATTCAACTAAAAAGGACACACAGGTAAGTTCATTGATGAGGCAGTGCTGAATGAATAAGTTACATATTTATTTCGGTTAGCAGAGTTTCAACTGGTGGATTCACAGTCTGATCATTTTTAGTCACATTACGTCAAGCACATGTTCACAATATTCCACATATAAAGGAAAAAGAAAACAGAAAATAGTAAACTGAAAACGGTGATTAAAAGGGCCAGTAAAAGGCGAATAAAAAGGCCAGTGCCGTTGGATCTCCACAGTCCAAGACGCACCACGTTAGGCCCCCCACGACGAGCCATTATGTTTCCTGCCCGACCCACTCGGTACCAGCTACACCGAGGACTCCAGCTGGGGACATGACCACCTCGCAGTCGGCTACAAGGAGGACCTGGCACCGCCAGCCGGACCAAACTTGAAATGGGGCGCCATGGAGGGTGGCGACATGCGGCGTGCAGCGTCCTGCATCCAACGGCACTACAGTACATAATCGCCAATTTTAAAGTCACTAAAATACATAGATTTGCAGGAGATTGAAAGAGACGTTTACCTGGCCCTCATAAGACAACCCTCGCGACCAACCGGAATGCGGAAGTGGCAGATGTGCACCATCTGTCGGCTTGGTGGGCACACTACTACACATAGATGAAACCCTTAAATCTTGTATCTCACCAGTCTCTGAAGCTGTGGGTATGGCGGGTTACAGTTGAGATTAATGATGTTATATGTTGTCTGTTGTTTTCCTTGCTAAAATACACCAAAACGGCAGGACAGTGTTTAGCAGCGACTCTCTTTATTTTCACGCGCTTTTCAACTTAAAGGTCCCATAACATGCAAAATCGATTTTAACATGCGAAATCGAGCTTTTAACCTTCTTACATTGCTATTTTGCTATTGTTATGGCACCTTTAACTTCCTGTGAGTAAAAACAAATGTGTTGAACAAACCCTCAAATCAATATCAAAATTAAAAATTCCCCAAATAAATGTAAATTAAATAGAAATTAATGTTAAATAAAATCAGTTACACTTGCGTAACAACCTTAACCACTTTCAGGATTCAGTGACATAAAAGCCAAGATTCTAGAATGTCACTTTAGATTCTATACTAGTATACTGCTATTCCTGAAAGTCTGGCGGTAATGCAACACTTGGATGCCAACTGCCATAAAACAACAACAACAACATCACTGCCAGAAGACTGCCTCTAACTGTGGGGAAGAACATAGCTCTGCCTACGGGGGATGCAAGTTTAGCAAAAGAGCTGCTGAGGTGCAGAATATTAAGGTCTCTCAAGGTATATCCTATGCGGATGCAGTCAAGAAAGTTTCAAGTAACGAGTTTAGAGTAATTACAGAGAGGAGCCAGTGCTGCTCCCAGCCAGAGCGAAGTGAGGGAAGCCAGCGTGGCTCCCAAGAGGTGTGAAGGTTTCAAGTGTGGAGGTCCCAAGTGTGCAGGTTCCAGAATTAATGAGAATACCCTGGTTGTGGATAGAGAAGATTGTGTACTCTTTATGGTGGATGTTGTAAACTGTGCTGCTCAGACTCAAGGCAGAACTGAAAGGATCAGGATCATTGCTAAAGCTGCAGGGAGATTCCTTGGAACAAAAGAGCTTGATTGGGCAGATATAGAAAACAGGCTAAAGGCGCTAAATGGGAGTCGGAGTGATGGGGGTCTGCTTTTGGGGAGTCAGAGTAATCAGAATGACGAGATGGGGGTGGGGGTGGTCTCCTGTCCTCGCCCAGTCTCGTGGATGCGCGGCTGCCAAGCAGCGACATCAGTGGAAATATTAAAGTCTATAGAATGAAGCCTAAAGAATAAAGCTGTACGGTGGAAGCACCGAACATCAAAGAAGGAGAGGAAGATGAAGAAGAGTCTCCCTGGAATGAAGCCGGTCGGACTCTGAAACAACAACAACTATTCTAGTCACAAAGACATATCATGACCTCATGGGCTTTGTAACGCCAAAGTCTGAGGAATAAAGTCTGGCGGTAATGCAACACTTGGATGCCAACCGCCATAAAACAACGACAACAACAACAACAACAACAAAGCAATGGAAGGAGTACTTTTACGGACTACGACCTCTGAGGTCATGAGTCTGAGACATCTCATGACCTCTTGGGCTTTGTCAAAGCACTGGAAGTCAAAGTACTGGAAGAAGAACTTTTAGGACTACGACAAAGTCTAAGGAATAAAGTCTGGCGGTAATGCGACACTCGGATGTCAACCGCTATGAAACAACCCAACCGACAAAGTCTAAGGAATAAAGTCTGGCGGTAATGCAACACTCGGATGCCAACCGCCATAAAACAACAACAACAACCCAACCGCCATAAAACAACAACAAAAACAACAACAACCATAGAAGAAGAAGATTAAAGTCTAAGGTCTAACTACAGTAGGTAGCTGTAATGTAACACTTAGATACCAACCGCCATAAAACACCAAAGAAGAGGAAGAAGATTGAAAATAGTAATTATCTTCATCTCAATTTGTATGTTTTGTTACACAGCTTTGTCCATTTCAGGTCGGTCTAAACAAAGGAGCCATGCATCTGTTGTTGTCCCTGTGTGTTGTCTGGCTGCTGCCCATGGCCTGGACACTAGAAGGAAACTCTCTTCCTCGTAGAATCATCTCCTATCAACGTGAGTGGATTCTTTTCTTCTGCAATCATGTATTTAGTTCCAGCAACTTTTTGGATTTTTATAACTCAAATATTTATAATGTTTTTTTACATATTCAACAAAGACACACAAAAACAATAAAGTTGGACATTACAGGAATGAACACATTTAGACATGTACGATGCTTCATCCATTACATTCACCCTCCTCCATTCACACAAAGCATTGTTCATCATCCTCGCCTTCCACATTTCAGTGTAGAAATGTTCAGTTTCTTCTACATTTTCTAAATGAACCAGGCTCATGTCCAGTAGCTGCTACTTTGAAAACCGATTTGCTCAGATAAGGCACTTGTTGCTGCTGTGTTTATCTGTTATGAGACGCACTGATCGATCATGTTTTCTCTCCAGAGGATAATGTTGACTTGTTCCAAGAGGAAGGCGTCTTCAACTATTCTACTATGTTGTTAAGAGAAGACTTGGGCCTATTGGTCATTGGAGCCCGGGAGGCAGTTTATGCCGTAGATCTACATAATGTCTCTATCAAGTTTGCTTCAGTAAGAACATTTTTGTTAATAATAAACATTGTCAGTGTAAAAAAAGCAATAACAGTTTGTTCTAAGTGCAAAGCTAACAGTTGTCGAAACTAACCACAGTTTGAATGTGCGCTGTCTTTAGGTGAAATGGGAAGCGACACAAGCACAAACAGATGATTGTGGAAACAAAGGGAAAGACCCAGAGGTATGGCAGAGTTCTATTTTGTTCTTATTTTGGTGCATTGAGTTTTATATTGACGTGCCTGTGTTACAGACAGAGTGCAAGAACTACATTAGAGTCCTCCATGAAATGGGAGACAACAGAATGTATGTGTGTGGGACTAATGCATTCGACCCACAGTGTGACTTCATGGTAAGATACATTCACTGTCACAGGTCACTGTGATATATATTTTCATGAAGAACATTTAATCAAGTGACTCGTGTTTACCAGTCCTATGCAGATGGGACATTGACTCTAGAAAACAAGGCTGAAGATGGAAAAGGCAAATGTCCATTTGATCCGTATCAAAAATTTGCTTCTCTTATGGTTGGTATGTGGCATTTATGACCTGTTACAGTAAGCTTAAACATTTGGATGAACCTAGCCATTTGTGAACACTTTCCCCATGTTTTTAGATGATGACTTGTACTCTGCAACTTCTATGGACTTCCTGGGCTCAAAATCGGCCCTTCTCCGGAGTCTAGGTGTTTCAATACGAACAGACGAAACAGAACGGTTGCTTAAGCGTAAAATACATTCTTTGTTTGTGGATTATATTTTTTAAACTACACAGAAAATAACACTGCTGTGTTTTATATATTTTAATATCTATGACAGAGCCCAACTTTGTGTCATTGGTCCATATTCCTGAGAGTGTTAATAGTGCTACTGGAGATGATGACAAGGTTTACCTGTTCTTCAGTGAGACTGCAGTAGAGTATGACTACTACAATAAAGTGGTGGTGTCCCGTGTTGCTCGTGTGTGCAAGGTGAACATATTTATTCTTAAGTTATATTGATTTAAGAAAGAATTTGACAGATGTGGTCAGTTGTGTAACAATGGCTTCTGTCCACAATGTGACTTGTCATTTACCATGTTCCTGGCACTCAGCTGTGTTTGTGTTTCACTCTCACACAGGGTGATCTGGGTGGTGTGTGGAGACTGCCAAAAAAGTGGACTTCTTTCTTGAAGGCTAGACTTGAGTGTCCCATCTTGGAGTCTTGGAGATTAGCTTACATTATCCAGGACGCTTACCGCTGGTGTGACCCATTCAAGCCTTGGACTGACTGTTTGATCTTCACCATCTTCACCCCACAGTCAGCATGTTACAAACTTTTTGTTGTTGTTAGACTTTGACGCTACTTGTGTCTCACTTGTCCCCTCTGTGTTTAGAGACGCGTCAGACCTGTCAGCTGTGTGTGTGTACAATATGTTGGACATCAGCAGAGTGTTTACAGAGGGCAAGTACAAGACCCCAGTCACCGTAGAGATCAAAGAGACAGAAGAGTCTTTTGTTAAATGGGTGATGTATAGTGGAGAAGTCCCTTTTCCTCGGCCTGGAGCTGTAAGTTTTGCCCAACACTTGCAAAAAAAGCATGTAGTTGTCTTTGTTCTTTTATTCTGTTGTCTCCTCTGTTCTTTGCCAGTGTATTGACGATGCAGCACGTAAAGCAAACATAAATCAGACATTAGACCTCCCGGATAAGACACTTCTGTTTGTCAAAGAGAAGCCTCTCATGGACAACGTCATTCAGCCCGTTGGCAAAAAACCCAGTTTGGTGCGAAAGGGGGCCACGTTCACACGGATCATTGTTAACCAAGTACAGGCTGCAGACGACAGAATGTACCACGTCATGTTTATTGGCACAGGTTTGTGAAAGGTTGAAAAGAAATGCATTTACACACATTTTGGTGAATGTGTCGAAATACATTTCAGTATATTTTTTATGCAATGAATTCAGAAAATGGCACCGTAGTGAAAGCTGTGAACTATGATGGAGAAATGTTCATTATTGAAGAACTACATGTCTTTAAGTCTCCAGAGGCAATTAAGATCCTTCGGTTTTCTATTGTCACAGTACGTCTTCTGTGATGGTTGTCTGCAGTTTGGTCTGTTTTAAATGCATGAATATAACAGTAAATGGTATGTGTGTAGGATCAGCTGTATGCTGGCTCAGACTCTGGAGTGGTACAGATACCTGTAGCCACCTGCGACAGGTCTTCCACCTGTATCGACTGTGTTCTTAACAGAGACCCATACTGTGGCTGGGACAAAGAGACAGGGAAATGTGTTGCTCTTTCCCAATTGCAAAAGTAAGTTGATGTGTATTCATACAATCTGAATGTGGTAATATAATATATTCTCCAAATATTTACATATGTTTTTTATTTTTATTAGGAAACTCATTCAAAGTGTGCAAGATGGTGATGCGTCCCTTTGCCCGAAATCTGGTGAGTACAATGCTGGCAACAACAAGGTGTGCATAATGACAAAGGACTTTTATATAGACTTTAATTTTTGGCGTCCCATGGATGGGACAGGCACAGGTTACCCCCCACGAGACCGAAGGTTCGCTAGTCCGAAGGTTCACAAGTCCGAAGGTTTTAAAGGTTCACTAGTCCGAAGGTTCGCTAGTCCGAAGGTTCGCTAGTCCGAAGGTTCGCTAGTCCGAATTTTCACTAGTCCGAAGGTTCACTAGTCCGAAAGTTTTAAAGGTTCACTAGTCCGAAGATTCGCTAGTCCGAAGGTTCGCTGGTCCGAAGGTTCGCTAGTCCGAAGGTTCGCTAGTCCGAAGGTTCACTAGTCCGAAAGTTTTAAAGGTTCACTAGTCCGAAGGTTCACTAGTCCGAAGGTTCGCTAGTCCGAAGGTTCGCTAGTCCGAAGGTTCACTAGTCCGAAAGTTTTAAAGGTTCACTAGTCCGAAGGTTCGTTAGTCCGAAGGTTCACTAGTTCGAAGGTTCACTAGTCCGAAAGTTTTAAAGGTTCACTAGTCCGAAGGTTCGCTAGTCCGAAGGTTCGCTAGTCCGAAGGTTCCTCATAGGGCTAAAGTGAAGGTGCAGACGGCACTGGGATGTAGTCAGTCTGTAAAATGCGCACGAAGCATGAAGACATGCACGTCACAACGTTAAGTGCACCAGCTGCTCACTGGTGGCACCGCAAGTTGTACTGTATATATAGAATCAACAAGGGAACATATCGAATCCTCCGCTTTATGCCTTCATTTTATCATAAGAAATATGCGTAATCAGAATCCTCCACTCTAGGCCTTCATTTGATTATAAGTATAGAAATACGCGTGATCCGATCACCGTAGGATTGGTAGTCAAAAAGGAAATACAGCTCGCTAAGACGGGAGTGTCTACAGAGCCGCGGCACGCGGCCGAAACGGCTATACTATTTCGTGCCGCGGCTCCTGAAACTGCTGGGCTATTTGAGTTAATTCATTCATTAATAATACAATAAGGAGCTCAGGCTATGCACAGAAACAAGTCGGTTATGGAAAATACATGAGTTTAATCATACAAAGTGCATCAACACTATAACAGTCTTAAAAGCCAGTGTGTAGGGCAAAGGGACGCGAGGAGAGCCCGCTGCGCGGACTCACACCTTCGGACTAGCGAACCTTCGGACCAGTGAACCTTCGGATTTGTGAACCTTAAAATTTCAGGGAAATTTCGGACTAGTGAACCTTCGGACCAGTGAACCTTCGGACTCGTGGGCAGCCACCCAGGCACATGTGTGCCACCACGTACTCATGTATCACCACACTCCCCAGTCACAAAGCCTGACAATCCACACATAAAATAGTCTCGCCTTTATGAATATGTAATCCATTTTCACCTGCAACTATCACGGTGGCTGCCCACAAGTCCGAAGGTTCACTAGTCCGAAGATGTGATTCCATGCAACAGGCTCTACTCGTGGCGCTTGCTGGTGCAGGGGTTAAAGACACAGCTCGGGGTGCCAGAGATTGTGAGTTCGTCACCCACTCGGACCCAAAATTGTGTCGGCTTACACTTTTTAAACTTATAGATTGCACAGTCTAGTTTGTTTTGGGATGAGTTAGCTACACTCTTGCTAATACAGAGCCATGGCATAAACTAGTTTTAACCAGACGAAGTAAACCTAACTTTCCTTATTCATTGTCATTATTCAACTCCAAGAAATGTAAATGTTTGCTCACCTGTTCATCTGATCCAGCCATTATAACAGGTGAGAAAACATTTTTTAAAAATTTCCCTCGTCTCTAACTACTACAAAAAATAGGGTTAAGGGTTACGGGTTATTTATTTTATGGTCGAACACTATCTTTCAGCAGACTCTACTACGTGTGAGGTGGAACAGACTGTAATGCAATGAAAAAAAGTGTTGCTAACTCATCCCAAAACAATATATAAGATTGAACTCGAATTCATTTTGCTAAGGTCAGAGTGGGAGTCGAACTGGGCCAAATACGTCAGACAGTTTCCATCTGATCGAGGAGTCCCTACTATCTGGAATGGTAATGACACCCTTGTCCTAACCGCACGTGAGCCCAGTCTAGTCGGTGTCATTCTTCTGACAATAAGGCGGAGAGTTCATGGTCTCTGGTATTTAACTGTTTTCCAGTAGGCAATCCTCAAAATTTCCTTTTTGACTACCAATTCTATGGTGATCGGATCACGCGTATTTCTATACTTATGATCAAATGAGGGCCTAGAGTGGAGGATTCGAGATGTTCTCTTGTTATTTTTATATACACAGTACAACTTGGAGTGCCACCTGTGAGCAGCAGGTATATTAAACGTGACGAGCCCCAGTGCGTGTCTTCGTGCTTCGTGAGCATTTTACAGACTGACTACATCCCAATGCCGTCTATGCACCTTCACTTTAACCCTATGAGGAACTTTCGGACTAGCGAACCTTCGGACTAGCGAACCTTTCTAGCGAAGTCAATGGGTAGACGAGCACGGGGATGTGTAATAATATGTATGGGGTTTCTCCAAAAAGTTCCACTTTAGAGCCGTGCAATGGTTCTGTGCACAAAACGTGCTCACAACACTTGTTTTTGTCTATTTTTATTGTGATTTTTTTCAATTTATGGAATATGAATTTCAATAACATAACACAGTGTCTCTGTGTAAAGAAATGGATTCCCCCAGTTGTAAGCTTTCAATAGAGCCCTCATTGATGTATGTAGGTTGAAGAAGTTTGGATAGATTTGGACAAGGGAAGGGACCTTTTATCCAACGCCTGGATAAAGTATTACGTGTGGTAAACTACTTGTTTCTACAGATAATGATCTCACATTTGAAACTTAAGTGGCCAACTAGTTTTTGTAATGATATATAGTGTATTTCAGGGCTCACATACAAACAGCAGCTATAAACACTCTCATTTTTAACAAAAAACCTAGGCGAGGATAAAGAAAAACCTTTTTTGTGGATGTTCCAAGATCTATAACTTTTGTTCAGTCAGACTTGGAGTAGTTCTGACTGTTGAGGGTAAAAATAAAGAATGTTACCTTTACACAGAGACCGAGTTTTTTTTTTATATAATTCACATACTTAAAAAACAAATATGGTTTTAATTTGGAGAGGTGTCTTTAGAAACGTAAAGTTTGGACAAAAATCAGGATAACAGGATAAGAGGAAGCTAAAGCAATCTGCTATGGCATTGTTCTGATGAACGAGCAACTTCCAAACAAGTAGGTTTGTCGGCAGCATTGACCAGAGGCCTGTCGCTAGAAGCTTGAGTTTGGGCCAAGGTCAGGGTTAGTTCAGTCAAAATCTGGCTTTCTGTCACTGAAATTTATTTTGGTTTAGTTTTAGTGTAAATCACCACAGTGACAGCTCCACACTGCTACCCTGCTCTGGATCATGGCAAGATCTGGATTAGAGTTTAAAAAATCAAAATGAAGCACTCTAACGCTGGATCAGGGCCTCACTTATCTAAGTAATTTGAAAAGTCTTAGTAAAACCTTTTGATATTCACACCACATGTATACATTTTAATATAAATGAAAGAAATATATTACTCATATTTAAAGAATGCACTATAGTTAGTATATGATTATATCACAAATTCAATAATTTAATTGAGATTTGAGTTTTGGTTTTGCTCTTCACTTCTGAACTGTAGCAAAACAAGATGTTTCCGACATTTCAATTTGGTTTTAAAATGTGTTTTGTTTGAACCTATTAACCAAAAAAAGCTGTTATCAGTACTCTTTTGTTATCCACCTGTGCCCTTGATCTTGTCCTGCCCCCTTCCCTCTAGCCTGACTCCTATTAGCTGAGCTGTCTATCTGCCTGATCTGTTCTTTAGCAGCTGCATCATAAGTGGCGCAATGTTTCACTCAAAGTTGATAGAGAAAGTGATTATCCAGCTTCAAGTAACACGAGAACCTAAAGTTACTCAGATTGCATTGATTTGGTCAACTCAGAACTCCACATCTCTGAGTAAGTTCAACCAGATTCTAGCAGCAGGCCATTCTCATCAACTCTCATCGGATCAGTGTGAGTCCTACCAAGGAAAGGCCACAACAAATATTTTATCAAAGCAAATCTTGTAAAAGCTATAGATTTATGAACACCTCTAATATTAAAAAGTTATGGGGTTGCTTCAAATAGATTGTCTCCTGCACATTTAGAATTGCTATCCATTTTGATCCAGCAAAGTAAGATGTCAAGAAACATACTTTTCATTGGTTGTAAGATTTTAATTGGTATTGTATTGTTGTTTACTTTCAGCCCCAAATACACCTGTTAATCAATCCATATGGGTCGGTGGAAACCTGAAGCTTCACTGCACTAATCCATCCATTCACGCTGCAACCATCTGGGAGCAAGACGGACGAACTCTGAGCCCTACAGGTCGTCACTACTTTTTAAAAGATGATCTGCTTATCATAAACACCTCAGACTCGGATGCTGGGCTGTACAGTTGTCTCTCAGTCGAGCGCTCCAAAACAAATGAATACACAAGCACTCTAGCAGAGTACCAGGTTAACGTAGCCTCATCTGCAATTGCCCCTAATGTTGCCCCTAATGATGCCCCTAATGATGCCCCTAATGATGCCCCTAATGATGCCCCTAATGATGCCCCTACTGTTGCCCCTAATGTTGCCCCTAATGTTGTAGGCCTATATGCTGCCATTGCACTATTTGTTATAGCTTTTTTGGGTCTTTTATCATGGAACGTATACAATGGACACTTTACATGCATACGCAGAAACGAGAGGACATAACTGTCTCCTGAGAGCCACAAGTAGTTACCTGATCAGCCAGTTCCTCCCACATTCTGTTTAAATGCGGAAGGGTCTAGAACCCGAGTCAGAGCCAATCAAGTCGTCGGCCCTTAATCGCTCAATCCAATCCCAGGCGGAGGTTGTAACGCGTCACACTGAAGAGACGGAAGTTGCTTTTCACCCCTGTTCCAGAACGTTCAAGATGGCGGAACCGGCTTGCGACCTAGTGTTTACATCTGCTCGCGCTTTGGTTTTGAACAATCAGGAAAGTATCAAATCGGTAAAAACAGAGCAAAAAACGGCATTGAAGGCATTTCTATTGGCAAAAAATCCTCTATTATTCCTTTAATAAGCCGTTTAAATAAAGGCTTTTTAACTTTTACCCAACATAGTGCCTTTTTTCCTTTTTTCATCTGCCACATGTACATTTTTGGCATACTAAAATTTATATTTTTGAAAAAAAAAGGGGCACCTGACTGTTCCCATTTAAAAAAAATGTTCACATCTATGAGGCGCTCTCCAAAGTTATTTTAATTCTGTTGAAATTTGAATTTGAACCATTTGAAACATCGTTTAATTTTCTAATAGTTGAGCCGTTTTATTTTTTACATTCATGTTATGTTTAATAACATGTCAATGCATACTGTATTTACAGATACTGACTTTCACTGTAAAGGATAATAAACATCACCTCTTCCTGTTAAAGGTTGAATGGACGATTTTTTTGGCCCAAATCTGAGTCTTATTTCCTCGTGGTGTAGACTGCCGATTAGTCCTGCCATGTATCAATCATAAAACGCACCTACCGCTCACCTGCAGCCGCGTCAGGCTCGTCCCCACGTTTCCGCGTGTCTAAGCGCATTGATCTATCATAATATAGTTTCCTCAGTGTACGGGACAAAATGAAGACGGAGAAAGACTGTTCGAGCTGACTCAGAAGAAGACGGAAATCTACGGGAGACGAGAGATGCGATGCGATCCGTCGCGCTAATAAACAAACGCACGTGTGTGTTGTATCAGTCCGCACAGGAGAGTGCGTGATGTGGCTTGAGTGACGTTCCCATGGGGTGGTGTGTGACAAGAAGAAGTCGCGGACACTGTTCTGTACTTTTCGAAGGTGTTTAATACAGATAACAGCATCAGATAACAGGACAGCAGAAAACAGCGCCCGGGTCGCCGATGATCAGGAAGACCCCGTCTCTGGGCGTACCTCGTCTTATATACTGAAACCGCACAAAGACCGATAAACAGTATCTGACAGGTATGACCCTATCCATGTACCAACGGATTAGCCAATGAGAGAACAAGATGTAAAGGTATCCTTATTTGGGTAGCACCAGGGGAAAGTTACAGGATGAGAACATACGTGTGTACAGATGTTCAGACCTATATTTCCTTTTTCGGCTTATAGCTTCGCCTGTTGCTTACTCCTAGCAATAAATTACAACAGGCCTCAGTACTCCTAACAACTGTAGAATAGTTAAACAAACCGAGGGGGATACAGAGAACAGAATGTACAGTTCAGATACTTCATGCGCATGCACACTTCCGTCTGCGTTCTCAAGTCGCCGAAAAATCGTCCATTGTGCCTTTAACATTTGTGGTTGGAAAAAAAATACTGTGGATTACCAGAAAATATTTAATGTAACTTTATACCACACCAATTTGTTTTTCAAATAAAGTCAATAGTTCTTGGACAATTTTGGTCTCGTGTCATTTTCTGTAGCTGTATCTCTTGAACTGTTGAAAGATCCCATTGGTGAACTGACAGCAGAAGCCATGTCTATGGGAATATTCCCATTCTCTATTTATAATCTTTGAAACAATGTCCTCGTGTGGAGGACACTGCATGAAACGTTACAATCCCAAAGTCTTTATTACCTGGACATGGCTCGAAGTACTGGGGAGTAGAGCGTTTGTCAATAAGAGCTGGATAAAACATGTTGAATTTGTAACCTTGGACAATTTTAGGTGGAGGATTGTCAAAGTCATAATGCATCTAGTTGTATTTGTTCCACACAGCAGCCTCCCCTAGTGCTTTTTCTGTAGTCACATAATACAGATGGGAAAACAAAAGGCAAGTCAGGCTGCCCAATCTGAGAAATTTGATTAATGTTCGCTTTAAAAGATGAAGATCACTGAAGCTAGTGTCAAATTGAATTATTAATGTTATTTCTTCTTATAATCTTGATTTATGTTTTTACCTGTGGAAAAATATAATTTGGTCCTTATTGTTGTCCTTATTCTTTGATAATTACATGTCTGTGCTTTGATTTTGATTATTTTGATCAAAGATTGACTCCGGGGGTCGAGGAAGGGCCTGTTTGCATAACCATTGTCTTTTTCCTTAAGTGTAAGACGGTCAGGATGTAAATCGACTATCGACAATCAACTACCTCTGTTCTTTTGTTCTACCTACCATTTATTTCAGAGCCAGTAACTTTCTGTGAGATGTGGGTCATGTTACCCTTTGTTCAAGTGTAAAAGTATAAAAACAATGTATCACCGCTGAGTTGGGACTTAAGACTAGGAAGGGACAGAGACGCTTAGATCAGAGACAGATTCATTCAGATTGTACACTGAATTAAACTATTCACGATTGAGAAAAGACAACTCTGTTCTATTGTTCACCCTCAAGTGGTACACAGTGCATTATGGTATTTAACAAATAGCTTCATGTTTTAGGTACATTTATTTAGTTATGAACACAATTTGACCCTAACTATTTTTCATAGCCAATCTTGTATTGAGTAATTAAGTACACTAATGTATTAATAACAGGCTTTAGTCACTTTCTCCAGGCACAGTTTCATCTCATCATAATTTTATAGCATTACAACATTTTAATCTTACTTTAGCCGACTGGACCACATTAAAATGCACCAGAACCCCAAAAATGTCTGTTGAATGTGGCTGTAGAGGCGTTTTATTTATACAGGGAGTAGAGATGATGTCAACAGAATACCAAGTTGCATTGTGGGATTTGATTGTAGTTGACTAAGGTTCGGGAGCTAGACCACGCCTCAACCTCTTACTCCTCCAGCAACAACACCTCCACTCTTTAACCACACCCCTAATTACCCAGAAGCCCTATTTATACAGGCCTATCCCAGCATCTCTTGTTGTCTCTGCTCTTTCGACCCCACCCTCCCTCCACATGTCTCTATCATATTTACCGCAACACATCACCATCTAAGGAGGGGGGGGCCTGAATCGGCTGGGCTGATCACCCGAGATGAAGCCCCCATCCAGAGTCTCTACCCAGCCAACTATCATCATCATCATCATCATCATCATCATCATCATCATCGATCCGTCATCACTTCTTTCATATTCCATTCCTTGCTAGTGAACCCTCACATTACTCCTCTATCTATGCCTAATGAAGCCTGCGTAAGTTCGCCTAACTCAATCTGCGTCGACCACCATGGCAGGGCACTTCTCCCCAGCTCCATCAACGCACTCAAGCAGCCATCCGCCTGTCCGTCTGCGAGAGCCAGATCCCTCCTTCATACGGAGCTCCTCCAGGTTTCTATTTTTCCCAAAGAGGTTTTTTGTAGTTTTTCCTGGCCGAGAAGAAGGGTCTAAAGACAGGGGACTCCCGCGTCATCGCCCCTCGCACCTGCTCCCCATCCTCAATCAACGCACCCAAGTCACTCCTCCCCGTGGCACGGCGCACCTCCCTGCTCCCAATCAGCGCTCAGGCGATCGCATTTAAGCCCTCAGGCAGATGGCTCGGCCGCTTCAAACCGTACTGCGACCCACCACCTCCCCTCCTTCTCCTCTGCATCCATCTCATCTTAATCATCCTCTCTGCCTTCTCTCTATATCTACCACCACCAGTCTCCAGGCCCTGGGGGGAGACATTCAATTAGATTATGGAGTGCCCATAATCGCTATGTCTTCCGCCTGGGTCTGAACGCCAAATAACCTTTGTAATAAAGCTAGCTAAACAATCTTTCCCTTGTTCTGTGTGTGAGTCTCTCCAGGGTGAAATGCATAAAAGCACTTCCCAAGATCTTATCTTCATTTGTCACAGCTAATTATTTGAATGACACAGTCAAAAGGCATACAGGCACACCCCTTCCTTCACTCACTCCAGTTACTTATTCTGATTTCTCCCATTTTAAATCTACAAATTGAGACTGCAATTTTTGGCCCTGTTCACATCAGACCAGGCACAAGATTTGCTTGCTATGCTATTGTAACCAGGAGAAATGGTTATTTTCAAAGTATCGCTTAAAAACAGCAGATAATGTGTAGGTGTAGTTGGCCATAGGAGACGCTGAGACAACTTAAGTATTAACAATATAATAGAAGTATGAAACAATCACAAAATACAAATGTTATTTATTCTATCTGTATCTATTTACCTAAACAAGACAGGGGCTGGCTGGCCGCAGCAATATGAAAGGAGTCGCTTTCAGAGAGCGCTCACTCGGCTTTGTGCGATTCACACACACACACAAACAAAATAAACTTCAGGTTAACAAAAACTTGCAAAAAATATGCTAAATACCACAGCATACGTGAAGTGATAGAGCCTAAGTGAGACAGTCCGAAAACCAACCCCCACATCAGGCGGGCGACCACGCTCAGGCCAGACACTATACTGCGGCAGAAAGGACAATTAATAAAATGGTAAAGTGAAACCCTATACAGTAAAACAACGTTAGACCCAAACAAACACACACAAATAAAACAGCAGCTTGCCAATGACCTCTATAAAAGGAAACAAACAAACCATGTTGGTCAAACATTAAAATCCTACTTATGGTTGCTTTGAGTCGCTAACCGAAAGCAGACAATGCTAGAGCTCCAAACGCCGAGGAGAAACGGCCACGGCAGCATCACACCCAGCTACAACAAAGGTCTCACAGACAGCCCTATCTCAATGGGATAAATTCCACTTTCATTTTGCCTGAATGTATCAAGCCTGACTTCCTGTCTCCCAAGCCGCTCCAGGAAGTCAGTGTGCTCCATATGTTACAGTCCCTTATCAATTGGGTTCTTTACCTCAAGACAAGGCATTGTGGCTCTGTGGGTCGTTTACTCCCTAATTGGATTGGTAGATGTGCTGCTCAGATCAATCTTTTATTGTGTCTGCCTCCAAAATCCTCACTGACGTTCCTTCTGATCACAAACTAAGATAAGATAAGATATGCCTTTATTGTCCACACATGGGGAAATGTTGGTGTTACAACGCAGGTAGATACAGGGGGAAAGGACAGATAACGTATAGGAAGTTAAAAAAAAACTTTGAACCACAGGTCAGAAGGTCATTCTTTCTCTGTTTCCACAGCTTGATGTGGGTAAGGTCATGCTTCCTATGGAAATCGTTTTTCAGGTTTTGTTAAATCGACCATAACGATTCTGGAGATGGCAGTGTAATTGCTCAGGGCATCCAAAATGTATCCTCTCTGCGTGATACAATTGACCGTGATTCCATCTTTGACTCCTTCTGGTTAACTTCTCTGGGTTAGCAAGCATGGTTGACCCGCACTGGTATATTTTTTGGGTGTTGCATTGCTTACACTCTACATCCTCTCTTGTTGTGTGATTCCTCACATGCTTTCTAATACACTGGTGAAGTACCTGTCAAGTCAAATAGTGGGCTATTTGACTTGACCCTACTTCTCATTTCTCTCCTCTCACTCTTCTCATTCATCCATTCATGAATGAGGCAGATGGGGCCCTAGGCAGATGAAGCTGCAGGACTAATTTGGCTCAGGTATACAGGTGGTCAGGGCACAGACCAAACACATGAATGCAGTGCCAGCGGCGGCTGGTCTATTAAGGGCGCAGGGGCCGCCCCTCCTGTCTATCAGCAAAGTACCTAGATGTTTTTGTGTCTAAAAACAATATACAGAAATATCTTATATTCTCAGTAGTGGAAATGTGTAAAATAATTATATAATTTGTTTGCACGCAGCGCGGTCAGCTGGGTCAATTTTCTACATAGCTGTGGGGCGGTTTGAATAACACCCCAGAGCCCCATAGAAAAGCGATTGGGATTTTTATTCAATCAAATCACAATCTAAAGAGACTACGTCACTATGGAAAATGCTATAGGAAAATAGCGACTGAGGGGCGCTTTCTCGAGTGCCCATTTTAAGTAGAAGGTATGCCACGGAGCTACGCAGGCGGGCTGTCACGCAACGCTGCCTGCACTGGAGCTCCGGATATATCGTTTATTGTGTTCCACGTGCTGTAGAATTGACATGTTTTATTTAGGTGCGTAGGCCCTTACAAACGCCATGTCATAATGTTCAAAATCGGACTAGTGAAGGCTTACCTTTCTACTAATACTGATTTCTTTCCGCTCTCTTTTAGGCCTCTACATTTCAACGAACGTGTCAGCTGTTCTATGCTGCATTTATCGATCGAAGCATATTGAAATGCAGCTCCTGGGACGTCATCATTTTCTAAAACTGTATACATTGCCGCTGTCGCCATTGTAAATAAATGCACTGAACTGAAGTTGTGCTTGTACGAGCATCCGGGCAACTCGACCGTTCAACACAAATATTAATGACGTCATTTAGAAACAGCGCTATTGATGAAATTATTTTTGATTTATTGTTAATGTCATGTTTATTTGCTGTTAACATTTGTTGTAGGAAAAATGCATTACAATTACATGGGATAACAAGAAAGTATTAAAAGGAACTTTACACCACACATATTTGTTTTTCAAATAAAGTCAGTAGTTTGGAGACAATCTTGGTCTTGTCTCATCTTCTGTAGCGGTATCTCTTGAAATGGAACCACAGCTGAAAGATCCCATTGGCAAACTGACAGCGGAAGCCATGTCTATGGGAATATTCCCATTCTCGATTCACGATCTTGAAAGCAATGTCCTCGTACGGAGGTCCTGCATGAAACCTCAGAATCCCAAAATCTTTATTATCTGGACATGGCTCAAGGAAGTACTGGGGAGTAGAGCGTTTGTCAATAAGATCTGGATAAAAAATGTTGAATTTGTAACCTTGGACAATTTTAGGTGGAGGATTGTCAAAGTCATAATGCGTCTGGTTGTATTTGTTCCACTCAAAGCCTGTGTGTACTCTGTTAAAGAAGCGCGGCTTTCTGGGGCGGTATTTATCTGCCCACAGGTACATTTTTCCTGTGACTGGAAACTCCACACTGAATTGGGCCTCATCATTTCCCATTCCCTCTCTGGCACGGCGTACAAAAGCATCTTCTGCACTCTCACTGGCATCACCTGGAAATAGACATTAGGTTAATCTTGTTCAATTATGTCTTGGCTGCTCATAGTTTGTGTGAGACCTCTTACCTGTCACCTGTAACAATCGTCGTGCCAACTGCAGCCTATGGAGGTCCTCCTCTGGGGTGGTGGTGTGAGAGTCTAGGGGTAGCTCTGAGGAAGTGAGTAGTGGAGGACTGTAGCGCCCAGAGTCGTATTCTGCTTGACTCTGCTGAATCAGGTCTTCCTCAGTCAAAACTGCTTCTGCCTCATCTTTACTTTCTTCTTCACGATTTTTGTCGCCTCCCTCCTGCTGCAGATTTTCTGCAGTAGATGTGGATGGACCTTCTTCCACCGGGTGTGATTCATTGGCAGGAGTTGGGTTTTCCTCAGTCACGCTATCCTGCCTAATGTAAAAATATTTTGGTTTTACAAATGTAACAACACTCTTAGGGTAATTGTTTCTAAAATACATACTCATGGCCTATATCTAATGGCTCCTCTTTAAGAATGGGAAACAAAGGTTCACTTTCCACACCCTGCTCCTGCTTCAGCTTGAACAGCTTCTGTCGCAGCACATCTTGGTGGCGCTCTCTAAGCCTTAGGAAAATAATTTTACAAATTCAATCAAACAGATTAAGACAAGTGTTGAAGCATGGTTACGTGTTGAGGTTTATACCTGGCCTTTGCCATGTAGACTCTGACTTGCTGCAGCAAGCTTTCCCAGTAACCAATATCTAGATTTGAGCCGCCAGACTGAATTTTTGATTCTATGTTCAGATGCAGCGCCTGCAGTTGGCTGTAAGTTTTCCCTTTGAATACAATTTGGACATCAGTGCTCACTGCTGTGTTGATACCTTCACGACGATCACCTGGAGCATATTAAACATATACATAAAAAGATAAGAAGTTTACAGAATGTAAATAAAATCAAACGATTACTACCACTAATAAACGGTTATTAGAAAATAACCAATAGATTACTTGTTTGCAGCCCATTTTTTTTTATTATATTATTTATTATTTTTATTTATATAATAAAAATAATAATAAAAAAATTTATATAATAAAAATAATAATAAAAATATATATATATATATATATATATATATATATATACATATATACATATATACACATATACATATACACACACACACACACACACACACACAGTACCTGGACCCTTTCCAGAGGCTTCAAGTTTTCTCAATTTGCTTATCTCATCCTCTGTAATGGTCGTCATGTCTCGCCAGAAATCTACATTTTTACCTTGCTCCAACTCCATATAAACCTGCAAAAGAAACACAATTATCTACTAAACTGTTGTTAATTTTTAATAGCCAAGTTTTCTACTGTTTGGTACAAAACTTCTTTGATTTCCCCGAGGGACAAAATTATCAATCTGCAGGGGTAGAAAAACATTTTCCTTGGTACCAGCTATTTGTTGCGTTACTTTTAATGGCAGTTGGCAGCCAACTGAAAAGGTGCATTAACCGCCACCTACTGGAGTTGTAGGTCTTAAAGTATGTGTTTTATACTATACGGTTAAAAAAGGGAGATTAAAAGAGAGCCTACTGCTCAGAAAGGCATCAGCAGAAATAGCAGTGGTGAGAAACATCAGCTTCTGGTAGACAGAACAGTCGCACGGGACTGTAGAACCCGTGTTGTGCGATGTCGGTTTCTACAGTCCCATGCGACTAATATATAATATATTGAGATAAAGATAGATATATATATATAGATCACCGTGCGAGCGCCGCAGCGATATATTTATTTATATTATAAATAAATAAATAATAGTTCCGTCTAAATGTTCTGAAGAGCATTAAGGTGCGTACCTTAATGTCTTCCAGCAGGTCATCCATGTCTGTTACAGTCAGCCCATTGAGAAAAGTATAAGGCTCGTGCATTTCCACTGCAAGATCATCATCTTCCGCACTAATGTATTTTGCCAATAAGTCGATGGGTTTAGCTCGACCATCACGAATTCGAATCTTTGACCTTAACACATATTTTACAGTTTGAGAAATCCTACACATTTGTTCCATAAACAATGTAATAATAAAGAGCCTTGTACCTTAGTTTGGCCTGCTGTAAATGAAAATTGTCTTCTTGCTCTGCCCATGTTTTAAAATGCTCTGCCTCCTTCTCTCTCTGCAGCATCTCCAGCTCAGTTTCCCTCATGGCTTTTTCTCGTTCTCTCTCTAGTCGCAGCTGTTTCACCTGTAAAAAAAACAAGAGAAATATCTCAGAGAAATGTGAACTGCAGACAGTCACTGTGGTGACAGCACATATTTAGAAATATCCATTGCTTCAGTTTGAGTAGTCATTTGTACAGGATCAGACCTTTTGAAGTTCTCTGCGGTTCTCCTCTTGAATTAGTTTGTTTCTCTCTTTAAGATCTTTTTCTCCAAAATGGCCAATGCCTTTCTTGTCCAATGCCTGTAAACCATAATTGTAATTAAACATACTGGTAGGTAATAAAACAACCTTACATAAAATAATTAAGGTTTACTGTCAATCTTAAACATTACCTTTTGCCATTTAAATGAGCCTAATAAGTTGTTATCACCAAAGGGATTGTCAGCATTGGTGTACCCCATGTACTCTTCACTCCAGCCCATCTTTTCTCTTCGTTTTTTTTCCTTGGTTTCCTTCTTGGCTAACCTCCTTGCTCGCTTTTCCTCAGGTGTTTCCAGGGCCTTCATCATTTCTTTTTGTTTTTTCTTTTCCGCTCTCTCCTTGACTGAAGAGCTGTGCCTGGTGCCTGAGCTGTCAGAAGACTCTGAACTGGAGCGTTGTTTCCTCCTGTTCTTCTCTCTCCCCTTTCTTTCCCTTTCTTCACCCATGCTCCTTCTCTCTCTGCTACTTTTTCTGTCTCGGTTTCGCCTCTGCCTGTGTCTGTCAGAACTCGCATTTCTTTGCCTCTCTTGACCACTGCTGTCATCAGATGAACCTGAACAGGACTCCCTCCTTCTGTGTGATGTTGTCCTCTTTTTATTGCCTTCTTTTTTTCGTCCTCTACTCGAGTCATCAGAGTCCGTACTGAAAAGAAAACACATCTTGAATTGTAAAACTGAATGTTTCCACTAAAAGGTAACGTTTGGCGTATGAGCCACACGGTTTATATACCGTTGTCTAGCAGTAGCATATAACGGGATAGTATCATTTTGGAGCAGAGAGAAATTAAGGAACGCTCTTTCGCTCTCGCTCTATATTTCTCTCCCTCTGACGTACAACTATAGAAGACGTACAACTACAGTAGGTGGCGGTAAATGCACACTTTCAGTTGGCTGCCAACCGCCATTAAAATCAATGATAACAACAACAACATGAAGAAATTACCTTGTAGTTCGATCCCTAGGCTTGCTCCTACGGCCAGTACCTCGGCTTTTGTCTTCGCCTTCGGAGTCACTTCTGGTTTTGCCGCGACGCTTGTGTTGAGGCCGCAGTCGCTCGGGGGAAGCATCGCTGGAGCTACAGCCACCGCCGCTGCTGGATCTCCTGTGAGCCCTGGAGGATCCTTTGGATTCTGCAGAGGATGATCTGCTCAACTTGGTCCAATTCTGCCCTTGGCTCCGATTTCTTGAGTTGGATCGGGACCGACGTCGAGACTTCGAACTCATCGTGAACTTTCCGTCAACGTGAGGTCCTTGTGCTGGCGGTGTCTGTCGCGTAAATAAGAGGTACAGTACTGAAAACGCAACCAAAATCTTCGTTAACAAAAATAGCTAAATACATGATACAAATGCATAGTAACAGGTCTATCCAACCAACAGGTCCCAAGAGAGTCAATAGATTCGTAGAATAAATTATTTATTTAGTTTAAGGCGGGAAATGGACGCCTAAGCTTTTATGCAGGTTCGTCGCACATAGTGACGTCATATAGAGCTTTCGCATATTTCTCTATTTTTTGGAGCCTACCAAAATCTTGTTTTATTCTTAGATTGTGGGTTTATTCAATTTTAAGATTGTGTTTGAATTAATTTAACATTATATGTAAATTACTAAGGTTTGTGTGTGTATCTCCATGTTTTGAACATAGCTCATTAAAAACATGTAGTGACTATTAATATTACAAATAATGTTCTTACAAACACCCGCCTATTTAATGAATACATCTATAAACATATAAAATTAGGCCATCGGTGCTCTTTGCATTTGTTAACGTTTCCTGTCTGGACTACAAATCCCATAGGCGTGGAGGTGGTACTTGATAGAAGAGACCCCTCACAGCAACATTGTTGTTTCAGTCTCTTGCCCTTGGCGAAAACGTTTGGACAGTGTCGTTAGCAGGTTACATTGTTACGCTTTAGTTCCAGATTTTACATAATTCACAATCGGGATACTTTAGTTACAACGCACCTGCTGCTGGACTGCTTCAGTAGCTTATTTCGACTAGACACAGCTGGTCTGCTAGCTTTAGCCAGCAGCTACTTGTAGATTTATCTTACCAACGGCTTATTTGCTCTGCCAGGTGAGCCAACATAAGCTGAAAACGTCACAATGCTCTGATACAGTCTTTAGGGACTAATATCCAGTGTTATAGACGGTAGGCCGATATTGACAACAACACTGCACGGTGTTTTTGTTGAGTGTTGGTTGATTGTGTAAGTTGGCTTGTTTGTATTTGGCATTAAGCATTATCTCTGTTGGCAGGTTGTGTAGAGTTTAACTTGCAGTGTCAGTGTAAACAAACTTCTCAGCTGCTGACATCGGATAATCTTGAACAATATCTGGTTCAGTTCATTATGGCGCAACACGACCCCTCTCATGTAGCGAGCTCACAAAAAGCTCTTATGCTGGAAATGAAGAGTCTCCAAGAAGAGCCCGTGGAAGGATTCAAAATAACATTGGTGGATGAAGCTGATCTGTACAACTGGGAAGTAGCCATTTTTGGACCCCCTAACACTCATTATGAAGGGGGCTATTTCAAGGTAAGGGATTTTAAATGCATTGTGTGTAAAGTTCTTGTATAAAGATTTTATGTAAAATAAGCAACATTAGACAGGATAATTTTAGATTGAGTTTTATTTGTACCAGCCTTATGAATGTTCAATGATTTAATTATGAACGGTTAAGTATATGTGAAACCTGCTCTGTCCCCCAGGCTCGGATCAAGTTCCCAATAGATTACCCATACTCTCCACCTGCCTTTCGTTTCCTCACAAAGATGTGGCACCCAAATATTTATGAGGTGAAGTGTCATACTGATTGTTTGGGATTTGAAAGGCTGGCCCATCTTTCTCTAATTATGTATTTATCTCTTTTAAAATGTAACTCTTTTTGTCAGAATGGAGATGTGTGCATCTCTATATTGCACCCTCCGGTGGATGACCCACAGAGCGGAGAACTGCCTTCTGAAAGGTGGAATCCGACTCAAAATGTCAGGTTTGTACACTTTTTAATGCAAAAACAATATAAACAAACTCTACTTTCAAATGGGCTATTTAGTGATTAAATTGAGATTGATATTGACTAAATGCTTTATTTGATGATTATATGGGGCAAGTGTCACTCTTATCTTTGTGTAGAACCATTTTGCTGAGTGTGATTTCACTGCTAAATGAGCCTAACACCTTCTCACCGGCCAATGTGGATGCCTCTGTGATGTACCGCAAATGGAAGGATAGTAAAGGCAAAGATCGTGAATATGTAGAGATCATCAGGTAAATTGTTTATACATTCTACTTTTCGCTAATTCCTTTTGCAATAGACCATCATCTTTTATTTCTCTCAGGAAACAAGTTTTGACTACCAAGGACGAAGCAGAGCATGATGGTGTCAAGGTACCCACCACTTTGGCGGAATACTGTGTTCGTACACGAGCTCCAGCTCCCGACGAAGGCTCTGACCTCTTTTATGACTATTACTATGACGACGACGATGTGGACGCTGAAGGCGACTGCTGCTATGACGATGATGACTCGGGCAACGAGGAATCCTGACATGTTTTGCATCCTTTCTTGCAATTGCCCAAGAAGCCAGATATTGTAGGTCCTCAACCAGGAATGGTTTGAAACCTCTGATTTTTGACCAAGAGCTGTTTTTTCTCAGCCATGAGGCGGAGGAAGAAATCAGTGCACCTTTTTTATAAAATGGTCAGCGTGGCAAGATTTGCACCAGCATAAGTTTTTACCTTGTTCACATGTTCCCACTGTTAAAAAATACATTTTACACTGGTGCAAGCCCACATTAACCACCTTCTCTACTTTGCAAATTTTAATTTCCTTCTGTGGATCTGAACAACTGAGAATATTGTATTTGTTGAAAGACCACATGGCAAATGATTTGGCTTTCTGACTAAGAGCTAAGTCTAAGTGGACAGTGTTAACAAACTTGTATGTGCATGCTGTATCATCATGGGAGCTGTCTTAATCATTTTACAGTTTAACTGTTCACTTGCTGAATTTTCGAAACACTCAAGACATTGGGGGGGAAATTTAAGATTCACAACACCTGAGTCAATAGTGAGCAGATAACTCACTCTGACAAACTCTTAAACATTTTAACATCAAATTGATTTTTTTGTGTGAGTGTTTCTTGTGGTCAAAGAGAATGTCTTTGAATGCTGGGATAGAATTAAATTGGCTTAATTATCTTTGAGGGTACGAGGATCATAGATTGTTGTAGAGAACCCGAGGCTACATATTTGTATTCCCCATCAGGTTGACTAAACAAAGACCTGATGGGGCCAAAAATTTACTCCTTCCATAAAAGTGAATGTGTTATTTCTTAATTTACTAATTGCGCTAAACGGAAACTTAGTCTTCATGTTTGTTCAAACATAAATCCTGCAATCTGTAAATAATTAAATACACAAGACTCAAAATAATATAATAGGAAAGCTGCAATCTAACAAATGCACTGAGTGGACAGTTTTGATTTTTGTGTCCATTTGCTCTCGCAATATGGATTGTTACATAGTTTTGAATCAACTGCTGAAATTCTCAGGATGACATGCATATAAAGACTATTTTTATTATGTCCCTTCTGAATGGATTTATAATTTCAACACTCGACAGATACATATAGCTGTGTCATCAATTTGTGTTATTTACTTAAGCTTGTGTTATCGTTATGTTTTTATTCTCAGCTATTTAACAGGTAAATAAAGAAGTATTACAACCGATGTAATGATTCATCTTTGTCCCATACGACTATATTGATTGTGGCATTAGGCTTACATTTTATTTTTTTTAAACAATCTTTCATCATTTAATGGGTGACGCTTGAAAACAACTGCAATCGATACATGCGTCGACTTCTGTCGCTTAAATATGACATCATCTCTCGGAAGCCTCGTGAAAAGTCGGTCTTCCTTGTATTTTTGATCAAATAGGACATAACCCAAACAACAAATTTAGGTCAATAAAATATAGCTTTCACCACCAGTATGTCTGTAAACTATTCAGCAGGTCTGTCGCCTTACGCGGACAAAGGGGTATGTGGACTCCCAGAGGTAAGACGATGCTCTCAGTGCTAACATTCTAGCTTTGCTACATACAACAGTTAGCAGTAAACAAACAGACAGATGTAACTGCATGCAAATCATTCGAATCTGTTTTTAACATGTTGAACAGACATTAATTAACTTTGTGCAGCCTGTTGGTCTGGTAAGTAATCCAAAACAGTCATGTTCTCTTGTATTTTGTATTGTCTAGTAATTCAAGAAATTCTTGGACAGTGGGTCAGTGTATTTATTGGTATTTTGATTTTCTTTTCAGAATTCAAGAATGAAATCAATCATGCTTATGGGTTATTTGTTTTAATGTTCAAGTAAATACATTTATTTACAGTAATTTACTTTTTACCTAGTATATAAAATAAGCAAAAACGTATTTTATTTTTCATTTTCTGAATTATTTTATGGTCAAGGGAAAGAAGGGGAGGAACCCAGTTTCCCCCAGTGAATGAAAAAATAAATGCACCTCAGGAACTTTAAATGACAACTTTTAGACTTTTTTTTGGCGCTTTATAAACCTTACACATTCTAGTATGGATTGACAAATCAGTTCTCCATTCATCAACATTGAACACACTGAAGTGTGCGTGGTCTTTTAACTGTGTAGGGACCAGTCCAATTTTGTCATGTTTATTATGTCTTATGCTGACCCATTCTCTGTTGGGCTGTTTAATTCTTCTTGGGGAAAGCACCACGCCGACACTGACTAAGACATGACTGAAGGCCTCTGTAGGTTGCATATTTGATTCTGTTGTTTTTTGGCAGGCATTTGATGGTCCCGAGGAGCTGAAGGCCAAAGTAGAGACTCTGGCTAAAATGATCAAAGAATCAAAATTTTGGGTTGTTCACACTGGAGCAGGAATCAGTACCTCAGCTGGAATCCCTGACTTCAGGTAAAAATAAATCATCCATCCATAATTTGCATCAGTGTTCCCTCATCAAGTACTGGTCCAAAGTAACAAGGCTTTGTCAATTCTGAAATGATCGTCTCTATTAATCGTTAGTTTGTGTCCACAGTGTGTCGTCAGTATGTGTACAGTCTATGATTGTAGTACTTAATTAGGACAGTTGAGGGAGCTGTGGTCATGTTGATGACAGCAGCCAGTAGTCTTAAAGTGGTTTATGGTGATTATGACAATTTATTCAAGACCAAGGGATTTATTTGATCAGTTTGAGTTTGCCGATTATATATTTTAAGTACTGCTGGACTAGTCAAGATTACACAAATTAAAATTATTAGGAAATACCCGGAGATACTAAGCTAACTGAATGTGTTTATCTGCATATGATGTCTGTATCTACCTGCGTTGCACTAATGAAATTTCCCCATGTGGGACAATAAAGGAATATCTTATCTTATCTTATCTTATCTTATCTTATCTTATGTATGCAAGACCGTGGCCTCTGAAATGCCTTATGTTTTCCCACTCCTTCCAGAAATAGAGAAATGTCCTTCTTGGAAATCCAACTCACTGTCACTTGGATGGGCTATGATTTTCCAATTTGGAGAGATCCTAAAATGAAGAATGAGTGACATCAGTATCTGTATTATTGGAGGGTTTCCCAGATATCAGTGTCAGTGGGATATTGAAAAATGTGTGGACCATTTCTAGATTAAATTTTGGTTCAATACTTGAATACTGCCTCTACTGTCACTAATTTATTAGTATTGACGACTTGCAAACCTAAAACAAAACAGAAATGACTACTCGTGTATTCAGAGGATGAATGCTTATTCATGGAAATGTGGTCTACATAATAACTTTTTGTTTAATTTTAGGGGTCCAAAAGGTGTGTGGACTTTAGAAGAAAGGGGTGAAATGCCACATTTTGATACAACATTTGAAGATGCCCGGCCCACTTTCACACACTTGGCCCTGCTGGGTCTGCAGAGGGCTGGCTACCTGAAATATTTGATCAGCCAGAATGTGGATGGCCTTCATGTCCGATCTAGTTTCCCCAGGTAACTTTCAAGTAAAGTTGAAGAGAAGGATGCAATATGCCTGAATATAAGCTTTGTTATATTTGAAGAAGAAGCAGTTACTATTTGAAAAATTACATTGCTAAAAGACTTAGCATAACAATCCCACTGCGCACTGTCTTTGTGGTCTTTATGAATTGTGTTGTGTGCCCTAGGGATCTATTGTCTGAACTCCATGGCAACATGTTTGTAGAGGAGTGTGAAAAGTGTGGCAGGTATGTCTGTGTTTAAAGAACACTTACTTTTCATTACAGTGTGTTTCTTTGTGTTGGAAAGTTTGGACTTCTCAACATGTGGCTTTTTCATATATGCCACTGAAGCAGAGAGAATTTACTTGTGGTTTAAACTGAAGTTTATTTGTTTTTTAAGTATATTTTTATGTCTGTGTTCTTTAAACTTATAATAATTTGATATGATTTTAGAACAAATCATATCATTAAAAATAAGAGAAGTATTTACTAGTTTACCATATTGCCCCGTCCTAGTTCATCAAACTGCTCTTGTAATCCAAACAATAGAAAAAAGTTTGTGGAATATAATAAAAACTAGCGTTTCATAGCTATCATAGCGTTTTAGACCTCCTAATTTTAGACTGTATCAAAGTTGTAATATGACTGGAAGTGTTTCTTTGCAGGCAGTATGTGAGGGAGAAGGTGATTGGTGTAATGGGTTTGAAACCAACTGGACGCTACTGTGAGTTTGTTCGCTCTAGAGGACTCCGAGCCTGCAGGTTAGTATTCTAAAACCAACAACATGCCTCACAATAGAAATGGATGTCTGAAAACGTATATCTTACACAGGGGGAAGCTGATAAGCACCATCTTGGACTGGGAGGACCCCCTTCCCGACAGAGACCTGAACAAAGCGGAGGATGCCAGCAGGTAATCCATTCACTCATAAACCGTATTCACTACAGAAATGCAGCCGTTCACATTAAATTATGGTTTTGTCTTTTTTTTTTTCATAGACGCGCTGACTTGGCACTAACTCTTGGCACATCCATGCAAATTAAACCTAGTGGAGATCTTCCTCTTCTCACCAAGCGCAAAGATGGGAAACTAGTCATTGTCAACCTACAGCCGACCAAGCATGTGAGTCAGAATGTCATCTGCTCTTCTCTGCCCTTCAATTGCTATTATTGTTTTGAGTTAGCATTTACCCTTTCTCATAGGACAAACATGCACATCTGCGTATCAACGGGTATGTGGATGAAGTCATGAAACAGCTCATGGAACTGCTCGAGGTCGATATTCCAAAGTGGGAGGGGCCAACTGTGTGTGAGAGTTCAACAGCCTATACAGAGTTCAAAAGTGAGATGAAGCCAGAACCGGATACTATACCAAACATGAGGAAAAAGGACCAAATTAAGAGTGAAAGAAAAAGAGGCGCTCCTGCACTCACAGAAGACGACAGCATTATGGAGACGACCGTGGCCCTAAAGAGAGAAAGGGACCAGTCCTCCGAGAAAGAGGGGGAAAACAAATAGCCCCAGGTGTTTTGGGCTCTGTGACTGTGTTACACTGGCATCTTCGGTTGAAGATATTTATCAACAAAAACACTACCTGGATTTATGGACACAAAGCAAAGTTACATAAAAGATGGGACTGCTTTGTTTGTTTCCAAGTGAATTGTTCTTTGTTGTCCTTTTACAACAAAAAACGTTATTGCTGATTTTTAGATGTTCTTTTAACTGAATTTCTATTGCATTAACAAAACAGTAACACTGAAGTGGACTGTTGTTAATTTATTATTCTCTCTAATTAGACCTTTTATAATTGTTTAGTTTTTTCTTTCACTCTTAATTAATGTTGATGCCAATAGACAGAGCAAGGGGAGTCATTATACACCTTATCACAGGAAAAGAACGGATCTAGAAACAAGCTGTCAAAGGTTTGTATGGTAGCTGTATTTATTCTATCAATACCTTGTGGCCTTTTCAAAATACCTGCTTTTTATCAAATAAACATGATTTATTTTCTTACTCTCTTTAGTTAACTCACCTGTCTTATAGTTCAAGTCTTCTAGAGATGAGGTACATATGTTCCTACTAACTGAACATTATAATCTTGCTTTGACTGAAACAATATTTCTCAAAACAAGAAATAAAGTGAAGTCCTTAATTACACTTGAGGGAGATGACCACTTGTCACACTAAAACCTGTCACTCGTTTCTATGGTCCTTTGATCTATTGCAACACAATAACTAGCTGCTTGCTCGATGTGAATTGGACCATTTTACAGTGGCTTGCATTTTCTCACATTTTGTCACAAAACCACAAACTTAAGTAAATAGAATTAGCATTTTATGTCAAAGAACAACACAAAGTGGCTTACAGTTAAGTGCAAGGAAGGTTATACATGATTTCCATGTATAAGTGTAGCATGCAAAATATTCAGCCTCTTTTCTCTTAGTGCAACCAATTACTGTCAGAAGTTGCCTGAGGATTGCAGAAACTGTTGATTTATTGAGTCAATAGAGTTGTCCTGTGTGTTATCTAATCTCAGGATAAATGCAGCTGATCTGTGATGGTTGAAGAAGTTTGTTGGGAAGCAAACGGGATCATGAAGTCTAAGTAGCACCTGTAAGAAAGTTTAAAGCAGGGTTAGGTTACAAAAGATTTCCCAAGTTTTGAACATCTCACGGAGAACTGTTCTATCCCTCATCCAGAAATGAAAAGAGAATGGCATAACTAGAAGCCTACCATGACATGACCGTCCACCAAAACTAACAGGTTGAGTTTCTGATCAGAGATGCAGCCACGAGGCCCATAGCAACTCTGGAGGAGCTCCAGAAATCCCGCGCTCAGGTGGGCAGGGAATCTGTCCACAGGACAACTATTAGTCGTGCACTTCACACATCTGGCCTGTAGGGAAGAGTGACAAGAAAAAACGCCTTAAGAAGTCCTGTTTGCAGTTTGCCAGAAGCCATGATGGTAGGGTCATGGCAAACATGTGGAAGAAGGTGCTCTGGTGTGATCAGACCAAAGTTCAACTATACCAGATTTAGGTTGTTTTTTAAGACGATTCATTTAGGACCTGTTAACATCTTGTAAAGAATATATATCTTACGAAGACAAAATTAACATTGGCGCAAAATTTTACCTTTTGATCTAAAAGCAAAACGCTGTATGGCAGAAATCTATCACGGCCCATGACTCTGAACACACCATTCAGCATCATGCTGTGGATGCTTCAGCAGGGACAGTGAAGCTGCTGAGTGGATGAGAAGATGGATGGTGTCAAATTGGGCTATCTTGGAAGAAAAGCTGTTGGCGTCTGCAGTAGACGTGAGACTGGAGCAGAGGTTCAACTTCAGCAGGACAGCGAGCCAGAACATAAAGCCAGAGCTACAATGGAATGGTTTAAAACAAAACGTATTAATGCGTTAGAACGGCCCAGTCAAAGTCCAGACCTAAATCCAATCTAGAATCTGTGGCAAGATCTGAAAACTGCTGTTCACAAATGCTCTTCATCAAATCTGGCTGAGCTTGAGCTGTTTTTCAAAGAAGAATGGAGCAGAAATGTCAGTCTGTAGATGAGCAAAGTTGTTAGGGGCAAAAGACTTTAAGATGCAATTGAAGCAAAAGGCGGTTCTACAAATTACTGACTCAGGGGGGTTGAATACTTTTGTGTTTTTTGTTTTTAAATCTGGAAATCATGTATATTTTTCCAGGGCTACGAATACTTTTGCCAATGTATGTCATGGAAAAGCTGTTTAGAAACTAAATATTTGAAGCCCCTTCAATACACATGTACCCTACAATACACTGTAGGGTACATGTTGAACCTTGTCCCCAGCGGTGACTGTGCTCCAATTTGAGTGTATAATAAATAATCCCTGTGACTGGAAAAGGGAAGCGAAACTGCCTAAAACTACTCCTTATTAGTTAATTTTACCTGGTGACAATCAGACGGTACATTACTCTGCCACATGTGCTGTTAGGAGTTAGTGCTTACACTGTAAATCATGAAGAGAGATAATGTTTTTGGGGGGCTTGCAAAGTGGGACATCATACAGGGCTCTCGTTTGTCTGAACCTGGATAAATGGACTACTCACTGTGGCCCTGAAACTCAGCACATGCATGGTAAGTTTATTTGCACAGAACAATTTGTACACCAGGCAATTCAAAGTTAAAATCATGAAGGCATGACAGAAATCACAAAACAGTTTAAGACATAAAAGAGAAGAGAGCAAATAAAATACTTTCAGTCAAATGCACAGCTACACAACACTGTTTCGAGCTCAGATTTGAACATTGCCAGAGTAGAAGCCTGTCTCACATCTCTTTGCTGCATAAAACTGAAACGCAGATTCCCCATGTTTAGTCCAGCAAGAGGCCGGTCCCTGATTAATTTAATCGTTTTTGGAATAAGGCTGTAAGATAGCAAAATGTGGAGAAAAGGACTTTTCGACTGTACTGTAAATTCAGCTTTAAAACTTCACTACAACTTTTACATGTATCAAGTCTTGAAGACTTCATGCTTTGCTAATTTTTGTTGTAATAGAGAATTGAGCCTATTAACCTATACCACTGTGCTTTCTAACCAATGAATGCTACAGGCCACAGCCACGGTGCTGCAATTTATCATAAAACTGTGTGGAATCTTGTTACATTGATTGGTTTTGTCAGTGAGATGTTGAGCACATTTTAATGCCCATCCAGTCAACAGCATCTCACAAATTTGGCGAAGCTATTGCTTGGCTTCAAAGCCCTTTGTGGTTTTGCTAGAATTGGTATCAAACTCAAGACCTGTGTGAGGAGGAAAGTCGCTGCAGCTCATGAACTATTTAACACAGGCGCCACAGCACAGTGCGAGGGACAGCTCCACACTTCCTCTGCTATTAACCGCTGCACAATGAAGTTAATCAATTGGCTTAGCAAGACCTGCCTCTGAAACATTTATCAAAAGCATTCATAGTGCGTCGACCTTCACGCTGTCTTGTTTGGGAAAAGGGTGACGTGGAAATGGCTCACCTGCATAATACAAATCCCTTCAATCAAAAAGGCTGCATTTTGCACCTGAGTGTTGTTCCCAAAGAGGCAGTATTAACCGATGCATTGAGATTCATCACCATAGTCCTTAATTGGATCTATTCTCCAGAGAGAAAATATATTCAAATATGTTCTGCTGAAGGGCATGAAAACATTCAAAAAGCAGAGAATTGCTAGTCCTCGTAAAATGACAGGTAGCTAACCCATGCTGGTCACATCGGATAATGTTTACTGATTACTTCTCTGAAATGATACTTGTTACATTTACAGATAAGAAGAAGATGACGAATGCATTGAATTTCTATTGCTTCCCATCTGATTTCCCAAGATTTGACCAAACCATCAAGAAAAATATGTAATCATGTGGTACTGTTTCAAGAAGGCCGTTTGGTAGAGGTATGAAAGCCATTCAAACCATGAACCATTGTTGAAAACCGTGGATCAGACTGGAGGATACTGTTGAGGCATAATAGAGAAAGGAGAGATGCAGTCCTGTGGTAAAAATGTGTTATAATGTCAAAGGATCAAACGAAATGCAATGGCTGCAGCCTGTATGATTCTGTAATAACATGTGATGGTGCGATGTTGATATGAAAGACTTTTTTCAACCACGTCCTGATCATTTATCCACATAAGAAGCGCATTCTCGTAAGGCCTTTTTTGTGAATCATGCACAGTTATGGTTTTGTCTTTTTCAGAGCTCCAATTAACCATAGCCTGAGTGCCTAATCACCCTCTATTATACAGCCCTTTAATACCCATGCAACACTTATAAAGCCACTTTTCAGCTTTTACGTAGAATTCCCCTTTGAATTTGGCGAACATGATTGGTCACCTGTACGTCATCTGCTGCTTGTTTCTTGAAGCAAGTGTGAATAGAAAAATCCATCTTGGAAGTACATATTATCTTTATTTACTGTTATTTCGAAGTGCTGCAAAGTAAAAACAAAAGGAAACAACACAATTAGATACTAGGCTTTTCTTAAAGAAAAGGAAGGAAAAGGATCAGCCTAAACTGTAAGGTTTGGTTGAGGGGGAAACTAGGGGGGAGTAACCAGAGGTAATATCCTCTACTCCATACAGAAAGGCCCCATGATCCTGGAATTGTACCTGGAGTACTTTTGTAGTGATGCAAGATTGCTTTCAGCTCTACCATCATGCCAAATAGATGACTTTTAATATATGATTTTGAATCACTCATTTCTATCCTTTGTGTTTTTTTTTAATTTAACTGTTTCCTTCTGTGCTCTCATGGATCACTCTGTTGATTACAGACCAGGAAAACCTCTTAAATAGTTGATTTTTTTTTCTCACTATTGCTCTTATCCACAATTGTGTTTTCTTGTGTGATTTTAGCACACCTTGATGTCATAATGTTAACTTTCTGTCTATTGTAGGTCATGTCCCCTCACAATCTCATCTCATGTCATTTATCTCATTAAAAATACGGCTCACGTGATGGATGTGACCTACAGGCCACAGTGACCAACAATCTAGTTGTGATTCTGAAAAGTCTCTGTAATTACAGAGCATAAAAGAAGCATGTGATATTTGCTTATCTATGATTCAGAACTGAAAGATTGTAAAAGGGCAAAAACGTGTCTGAGGCTTTTTCCAGAGACCAGTCGTGTGACCAGATGAAAGCAGAAAAAACACACAAAATGCATAGCCCTTTCAATGTATTTTATCTCACAGTACACACCATATGCTGGATTCCAAAGCTATTAACAGCAGCGCAGCACCACATACAGACAATAATAGAAGGAAGGGTTTATATAAGAACCCAGACACCTCCTGTGGGAGTAATGGGGTCTTGCCTGGGAACATCAACACATAAGCAACAAACTGCTCTCATTCACAATGTTTCTCTGATTCTGTGATTGAAGTTGTAAGATTGAGTTTACTTTGCAGTTTTTGCCAACTCACTCGCACTGTGTTTTGTTGTCTGAAGACCCAGTTCATAGTTGGATTTGTAGACATTTGATTGGGTGCTTTGATATAGATGAGGAATGGAATAATGTACAGACTTCAAAGGTGGCATATTTTTTAAAAAGGAAGTATCCTAAAGGTTTTAAGGCTACTTCACACATATAGGGAGGTTTTATATTATTTTTTTTATTTATTTTTAAATCTACTGCAGTACTGCATGGCCAGCAGTATAGGCATAACTGAATATTATTATCCAGAACATGGAACAGGGAGTTAGACTCTATATGCATTATATTATATCTATATGTTGACATTTTGGGCTTCTTTCTACACAAGCTACATATGTTCAAAAGTCTGAGAAAAAGAATAGCTTTGTACAGAATATATACTGACCATATATAATACTTTATACAGTACACATCTTGACTTGGTATTGGTATGCATACAATCATGGTCCAAATAATTTGACAAAAAATTCAATCAATGTGATGCGTGCAATGTCCAAAAACCAATGTCACTGTTTTCACACATGAATTGCTTTGTTTATCAGGTCTGGGTTAGGTGGAGACCCCTCCACCCTCCTGCCCCTTAGAGCCCGGGACAGGGTGGTGCGTACAGAGAGGGACACTCGGAGCAGCATATCCTTGAGCCCGGCGCGGTACTCCTTGCGGATGAGACAGTAAAGCACTGGGTTAAGACAGCTGTTGGCATGAGCCAGACACACCGTCAGGGGGAAAGCGTAGGCCTGAGTGTTGTAGAAGGCCTTACTGAAGGGAACCAAGTCAAACTTAATGAGCACGCCCCACAATGTGAGTGCCTGATTGGGCAGCCAACAGAGGAAAAAGGACAGCACCACGATAGACACCGAACGGGTGACTTTGGAGCGCCTGCGGTGTCGCTCCCTCTCACTCTCTGTCTTCTCCATCACATTCCCATTCACTACACTGGCCACAACACACCGACTCAGAATGAACCGCAGCAGCAGGAGGTAGCACACACTGATGATGGTCAAGGGCACTACAAATCCCAGAAGTACTTTTTGTGTCTGATAAAGCCCAAGCAAGACCTGCGGGTCCCACTGTCCTGAGTCCGAGAAACGCACTAAGCACAGCTCATCTTCAGCAGAGACCTGTGAACACAAGGTCACACAAGGTCACACAAGGTCACACAAGGTCACTCAAGGTCACTCAAGGTCACACAAATCATCACCATCCATGAGCAGATGAAGATGCAAAAGTTTTTGTTGGAAGTTTTCATTTTACATCTTATGATAATAATTAGCGTGGGTTACGAAAAAACACCACTTACAGTTTGTGCCCAATTTTCAAATAATTTGACCTTTCAACTGTCAAAATTAAATAAATATAAAGACACCCATCTGCTCTACTATGTAATGTACCGCATAAAAATAAATATTTGGGCACTATGAGAATAAACTTGCAATATTATCTAATTTTATCAGATTAAAGTCGAAGCCAGAAATTTGCAAGAATAAAGTCATAATTTAACAAGAAACAAGTCGTAAATGTATGAGAATAAAGTCATAGACAAAATAAAGATGTAGTTTTCCAAATATAAAATCAACATTTAAATGTTTAGGGACTGGTGTCAATGTTCCGTTTAAAAGTAACGCGAGCAATTCTCATATTATTATTATTCATTGTTATTGCACAAAGTTTTGAAGAGTAAAGAGCAGATTATTGGTGAAAATTGTCCAGAGACTCCCACCCCTGTGGCTGCGGTCGGTGTCCTGCCCAGTGCTCAGGCCATTAACCAGAAGGACATAAAATGATTGTTTGGGATGTTTAAAAGGCTCGCATTAAAACGTTCGACATCTATTGTGGGCTTCTGTGTTAACTTTGAAGTCATCCAAGTCTAGCGCCATTTGCCTCCTGCCTTGATGCTGGAAGTGAAGGTCCCTGAATCTTTAAAATGTTGGCTTTATTCTCATAATATGATTTATTCTTTTAAAATTATGATTTTTAATCTTGCAAAAATGATTACTTTAATCTAGTAAAATTACAGTTTTCTGACTTCGACTTTATTCTCAGAAAATTACGACTTAAATGTCCAAATGTTATCAGTTTATCCTCATAGTGCCCTTATACTCCGTCGTAGTAATCTTTTTTCACTTTAATCTTTTTGACCAATCTTGCATCTGATGTCATTATTGCACACGCACATTGCACACTGTCCACATCATGTGTAACTAACCTGGACTGTCGTTGAGTACATAGCATGGGGTAGTGTGGCCAACAGTGACAACACCCAAATGGCCAAACTGGCCCATTTGGCTCGAGCTATGGCAATCCTGGGGCTCTCCATCTTCATAGAGGTCACAAGGGAGTGGTAGCGCGTCATACTCATTGCAGTAAGGAAGAAAACACTTGCATACATGTTGAGGGTAGTCACCGAGCTCACTATCTTACACATGACTCTACCAAAAGGCCAGCGGAAGTCCAGCACTGTGTCCACAGCCCAAAACGGAAGAGTTAGCACAAACTGGAGATCCGTTAGAGCCAGGCTCATCACAAAGGTGTCAATGGACGAGTGATGATGTCCACGGCGATGAGAGTGGATCAAGAACAGGGCCAGAAGATTTCCCACCAGTCCCAGAACGCAGACCACCAGGTAGACCATGGCAATGAGAACACGCACCTGCCACAGACAACCACATAAACTCACTCTCTGCCTGGTCAGCAAGGGGAGTTAGGCTAATTCAGGCATCATTTAGAGGTTTAAACTGAGAATTATTTATTTCAAGTCATAGTAATCAGCTTTTTGTATCAAATGCCCTTCAGTTTTCCTTTTCTCCACTAGCGAGATTAACAGAACAAACACAAAATGTTCAGTTCATTGGCATCATGGCTGATAAAGGGACATACTATAAACAGGTATGTGAAAGTGACCCACCGTCAGGTTGGCGCTGTCTCCATGAAGATCCACTGTGGATTCCTTTGACAGGATCTGGAGCCAGCAGTCGAGTGTCAGGTTGAGCGTGCCCAGGCTGGTCTGGTCTGTGGGGTTGACCTGTTTGGAGATGTCGCCTTCATCCTCGTCTCCACCGCACAACAACCCACTATTATTGTGCATGCTCTACAAACAAGTTGAGCTACTTATTACAAAAAAGTAATTTGCATTTTTTTTCTTGTCCCGTAACAGTCGCGTTCTTTAGTTGCAGATGTTAGTCGCTCCCGCTCACTGAACACACATCTTTTAATTGTACTAACTTTTTCAGTTAAATCCAGCTCAGATTATCCACGTTAGTTCCTTATTCACCTCAGTCTGACGCGTGGTGTCGTGTAGGTTCCAGCTTCGTGGTTTCCTCTGATCCGTCAGATGCTGCTGCTTTTTAAAGAGTCGTTCTCATCCACCGCGTCGCCACCGCGCGGCTCCGGACGCGATGCGCACGTGAGACAAGCGCGTGAACAGATGCGCCGCTCCGTTCAGAACTAAACCAGGGCCAATACAAATACAGAGAGAACATGTCGGAAAGAAATCATTTGTATCTTATAGGCTGTGTGTAACGTGTTACAGAATAACTGGGATTACAATTGCACACTGTGGAGTCAGTGCATTAGCCTACTGTGGACATTTATTAAATTACAATAACTAACAAAATACTAGTTGTTTGGAAAAAAAAACGAATACATGAATTAGGCAAGGTAACACCTAGAAGGCTGCTCTGTACCCATTTTTAGTTGGTGTTATGTAATTTGAGCTAGTTTAAACAGCTCATTGTTTTCTTTGCCTGCATTTAAATGTCTTGGCTAAAACATAAAAGTGCATATTAGTTTAATTTATGAAACTTTTTTTTTTTTTTTAAAGGAATCCCCAAGTATCGAAGGATGGATCGTGAGATTGACAGGCGGATCGGTGCAGCGGCTGCATTGGACTGTTGTGGTGAAGAAGGAGCTGAGTCGAAAGGCAAAGCTCTCAAGTTACCGGTCAATCTACGTTCTGACCTCACCTATGGTCATGAGCTTTGGATAATGACCGAAAGGACAAGATCGCGGATACAAGTGGTCGAAATGAGCACTGCCTGTAGGTCACTAGTAACTCAGTGTATCATGTATGAACAAAAGCAGAAAAGGGAAGATGAGATCAGGTGAATGCCATAACATTCAAACTGAACTCAAACCCAGTCTTCAAATTCATGCAGGGAATTTATTCTGTAATAAATAAAACACAAACGATTCAACTTGAGAGCTTATGGACCAATATGACTGACAACTCCTTTTAGCAGCCCTTTCTTTGAAGATGTACTTCAAAAAGCGTAGGCCTATGAGTCATTGCATTATTGGCCACTCTTGATGTGAGATTATTTTGCAAGTCTGATCTTCAGCTTTTTCTTTTTAAAGAATGTTTTGGGCTCTATGGCTTGATTAGACAGGACAGCCTAGTGTGGAATGGGGCGAGAGAGAGAGTAAATAACATACAGTAAATTAACCACTCGACCACCAGGCAGCACGGTCTGTTTTTTCAACTAAACTTGTGTGTTTCTTATGAGTTTTAACTTGAATTGACTAAAATGTTCCACACTATGGCATTAAATCGGTCTACCTGGAGACAAGCAGGTGATATCATCAGGCTACGTTAACGGTAAGATCTGTGGAGAGGTGAGCCCACCCAGCCAACATTGTATATGGGTCCCATATGGGTTTTGTCTGGGTTGTGAGTGGGTAAACCCAACCAGGCCGTACTTGGGTTTGCCAATAGTGGGACCCTATTGGGCTTGTAAGCATGGGCACCACATGGGATATAAGTGGGATTTGTGGGCATAGATTTTAAGTGGGTTTACGAATGTGAGCTCCACTTGGGTTTTACAAGTTGGGCCCCATGTGGGTAGTGCAGTATAGGCTCCACATGAGATCTAAGTGGGAGTATGTGGGCATGGGTTACATTTGGGAAAATGTAGGTGGGCCCCACTTGTGTTTCCTAACCTGGACCCCATTTAACTTTCACTGTTAAATACGCTTAAGCAGCAACATGTCAGTGTGATCCCTCATTCGTCCAGGAGTGTTCCATTGTAGAAAAATATTCATTTATAGTAATCTGGACTCTGTTTTTTAGGTAAAACTAACCGTTTCGACACTCATCCGAGAGTCATTCTGCAATCAAAAAACACCAAAGAAGAGGAGTCAGGTAGTATGGGGAGGAAGAAGAGGACTCAGGGCTGCGCAGTGGGCAGCCCGGAGGGACAAGAGATGGCAAAGGGGAGGGGACCGTATAAGTTTCAAAATGCGGCCCTCAGTGAAAAAAGTTTGGACACCCCTGCTTTAAGGAGTGGAGCCCAGTGGCGTTGACGATGAGCCTTAATAAGGCTGTGGGAGAGATCAAGGATGCGAGAGTCCTTAGAGATGGCTCGCTGCTGGTTGTGTGCAAAGACGCGGCTCAGCGAAGGAAAGCGATTGAGATTAAAAGTCTGGGTGGAAAGAGCATTCTCGTTTCAGACGCTGAAAGAAACAAGGTCAGAGGAGTTATCACAGGCGTCCCTACGATGGTGACTGTGGATGAGGTAAAGGAGAAGCTTAGGTAGTGGACGCTAGGGATTTGAAGACGACCCAGTTTGGAGAAAGACGTGACAGCCTGTAATAATAAAACTTGAAGGGAAATGCCTGCCTAGTAAGGTTGGCTATGTGGGCTATGGCATCAGGCCATATGTTCCACCGCCTCTGCGTTGCGAAGAAGAGGAAGAAGAAGAAGAAGAAGAAGAAGAGGGACGAGAGGAAGTGGAGAAGACAAAACACCAAAGAAGAAGAGGAAGAAGAAGAAGAAGAAGAAGAAGAAGAAGAAGAAGAAGAAGAAGAAGAAGAAGAAGAAGAAGAAGAAGAAGAAGAAGAAGAAGAAGAAGAAGAAGAAGAAGAAGAAGAAGAAGAAGAAGAAGAAGAAGAAGAAGAAGAAGAAGAAGAAGAAGAAGAAGAAGAAGAAGAAGAAGAAGAAGAAGAAGAAGAAGAAGAAGAAGAAGAAGAAGAAGAAGAAGAAGAAGAAGAAGAAGAAGAAGAAGAAGAAGAAGAAGAAGAAGAAGAAGAAGAAGAAGAAGAAGAAGAAGAAGAAGAAGAAGAAGAAGAAGAAGAAGAAGAAGAAGAAGAAGAAGAAGAAGAAGACCAGGGACTCACTGGGCGAGACCTCCAGATAAAATGTGTTTTTGGTTTGGTTATCAGGAGATTATTATTATAATATCATAATCGCAGAATGAGATTATGTTAATGATTTGGAACATTAATGGGCATTTGTATAAAGACTATATTTTGGAATATTTCGGTAACCTGGAATGTTTTGGTTTAGGTCACTAGTTAGGTCGCTAGTTTAGAGTTTGTTTAGTCGTAGGGTCGGACTTGGTTTAGTGCTGATTTACTCACGGGTTCGGACTTAATTTATTGTTGGATTAGTCACAGCGTCAGATTTGGTTTAGTGTTTTAGTCGCAGGGTCAGATTTGGCTTAGTGTTTGTTCATTCGCAGAGTCGGACCTAGTTTGGCGTTGGTTTAATTGCATGGTTGCACCTAGTTTATTGTTGGACTAGTTGCAGCGTCGGAGTTTACTTTTTTAGTTGCCGGGTCGGAGTTGGCTTAGTGTTGGTTTAGACGCAGGGTCGGACCTAGTTTGGTGTCGGTTTAATCACAGGGTCTGATTTAGATTAGCGTTGGTTTGGTCTCTAATCAGAGCTAGTTTAGTGTTGGTTTAGTCACAGGGTTGGACCTTAGTTAGGTTTGGTTTGGCCAGGAGTTAGAGGCATGAGCATGAGGCGCACAGCTCCACGTGCCCATTTACCCATAACCTAATGCCACAAACTGACCCAAAATAAACCTCTATGAATGAAAACAGTGTGCAAGGTGCCCACGTGAAGAGTAGGGTTTGTGGAGGATTTCAGGGTGCTTGATTTCTGCTGATAATGAAAACAGTTGGCCAGATAGTCAAACCTGCCACATTCTTTCTGCGATACGAGCAGAAAGAACGAGTGCATCTCAGCCACCGTAAAGTTACAGTCAGATCTGAGGCATATCTGCTCAGATTTCATGTTTTTCAAGGTAAGGTTTTAGCAAAAAACAAACAAACAAACAAACAAACAAACGCCTGTAATTTAATAAATGCAAGATAGAAAAGTTTAATGTCATACTGTGGAACATTTCCGGCAAAGCAATAAAATCTCCATGGAGACAAGCAGGTGACCGCTCCACTTGAAAAGTTACATAGTGCACCTTTAATTAATGTCATGAGAACAAATCATCCAACTCTACTCTACTTCAAGTTTCATATAATATTTGCAAAAAACATCTATTTACATAAATGTGTCTGTCACCTTTATCATATCATGAACATGAGGCATAGACTGTAAACGGCCCAGCTATAGAGCGGGTGATGACTATGACTCCAGGGTCCACTTGAGGAATAGGCTCAGAAATGGTGCTCATTTGGATACTGCTACTGCATTAGCAGGCGATCCAACACTCTGACTCCCTCTTGGGCGGTGATGCGGCAGGGTGGAGCTCAATGAGATCACGCATAGTCTTGGTGCCTGTGGGCCGCTGTTGGCGACTGTGCCCAAGACCAAATCCTCTCCATTCCGCTGTGCACCATCTCCAACCCCTTAAGGGCAGAGAGAGGAGGCCAAGCGGAGGTGTCCTGTGCTTGGATGGACTGGAGGGACCGTGACAGCACTGTGGAAATCAGACAGAGTTTATCAGTACGTGTGTTTGATGGCAATATGAGCTTGTGTGAGTCTGGGGACCTCGTGTTTCTGTGAAGTCGCTCGGGCTGACTTGGTTGGAGGGTTCTGGCTGCAGATTTGAGGAAATGATGAAAGAAAAGGACAGGAGCAAGACCTAGTAGAGGGAAGATAAATAAATACAGGGTCAGCAGCAGAACGTGAGAGGAAATCCAATCGTACATTAAGCACAACCCATCAAACATGTTCTGCACCTTGTAATGATGCGCTCAGTTTCAAACCATACATGTATTTGTTAATGGCCATCATACTGAGATGGACGGCAGTAACAATTCTCAGTTGTGCAAATTAGTCGAGTGGTATACGTCTTACCAATATACATGTTCCTTTGTGTGTTGCCTTCTTGGAGTTGGTAGCAAGTATAGCTTGTAGCTGGCTGAGCTGATCCAACAGAGCCCTATAGTGAGTAAAAAGTGAGACATTTGATCAAATATATTGATATTTGAAGAATAGCCCATATTTGAAGGACCTCAAACAGGCATCGTCACAAAGGAAACGACATACACAGGTTATAAGTATTATATTGGGCTTGCTTTCTGCTAATATTACACAATGAACACAATGAATACAGCTTTATAACAAACGAAAATGTCTGAATCAAGATACCTGCTGGCCGCATCTTTTAGGGAGGCATTATAGATCAATACAACTTTCTCCAAACAAAAGGAATGAGTGGGTGTTCATAATGTAAGTCCAATGAAAACAATCATTCAGCTGATAAAGGCCCCTCCACAACAAACCAGGCCTGAAAAATGGCTGATAATTGATTACCAGGTTTCAAAATAACACACAAACTCACTTGTTAGTTTCTTCTAATTGCTGGATTCTTTGCTGCAGCTTGAGGTTGTGAGCATTGCTTGCAGACATCCTAAAGTGACAGAGATTTAGAAATCACATTGAAACAAAGTGTAAAAGACAACTTCAAGGCTACACAAAGAAAACTCAACTACAATAATTAAAATGTTTATGTGAAACATTACTTCTCTTCTGATATCAATTTCCTCTCTGCCTACGCCTACGACACAGTGATAAGATTGAACCTGTATGAGTGGACTTAATTACCAACAAATGCTGACAACGCACTGTGCCTCATCCTTATGATTGAACTTTTGTGATACTGAGCAAGTGTAGATCAACAGTGAGACTGCTGCTGCTCTAAATGTTAAGGTTAGATTATGAAGGCTGTTTGGAAAACATTAAGGGACCAGCTTGACATTTCAGGTTAGGGCAGTCATAAGTAGATCTGCTGTAATTCTTGTATGCTTTCTCAATTTTTTTACCGTAATTTTTAAAATGATATTTTTTAAGAACTTTTGATGGTCCACTCCTTTTGATTGGCATGTCAAAATAGAATTTTGTGCATTTTTTTTTTCATTCTTGGCAAAATGACAATGTCAATTTAAAAATAGATAACTTTTGATGGCCCACTCCTGAAGATGAGTCTCACCAAGTTTTAGGTTAATCGGGCTAACGCCTTAGGAGGAGTTTGTTAAAAAAAATAACTGTAAAAGTGTAAGCATTTTGTAATTTCAGAGATTTGCCGATTTTCCCATTGGAATAACATGGGAGGTTTCTGTCATGGCTAGGACTACGCCGTAACAAAGGTGACACAGGTCTCATTTACTTATCAAATTTAATAAAAAACTAAATGTTTTGCTCCTCATATACATTGGTTTCACCTCAAGTAGGTTTAGGGCGAAGGGTTTAACAACTGATTCAAATTTTATGCAATTCGGATTTCGAATGAGTTTTCACACTAAAAGCTTTGGTCGAGTTTTGTCTGGGACAATTATATAAAAATATTCAGTTGTATCATCTGGACTCTATTTTTTTATTTTTTTTCCAACGATACGTTTCGACACTCATCCAAGAGTCATTCTCAATCTGCAAATCAAGACCGGGAACTCAGGTATTTATCCTACTCTGGGTAGGCCCTGCCCACCGGACGGGACCTCCTGATAAAAGGTGTTATTGGTTTCACCAGAAACTAAGCCTCTTTGTTTTCTATCAAACTAACCTCTTTGCTCAAATTTGAAATTTGGTCATTAGCATGTAATTACTATTGTAGAAAATAGTGTTTGCTGAGAAGTCAGATATTTATGCTTTTCTGAGTTGTGTAAGCCCTGCCCACCAGGCGGAACCTCCTCATAATAGACTCTTGTTTATCTATTTGTTTACACTGCAAGTTTCCACCTGAAACTAATCATCTTTGTTATCCTATCAGCCCTGTAATGGGCCATAGAAATCCTATTGTTTGTTGGCTGCAGCGCTCTCATCTCTGATGAGTACCTGATGAGCATATGACTGGCCTGAGCGGTTTTCTGACCATGGCCTCAAAATGCTGTTCTAGACTGACGGTAAATTGACACTTAAACCACCATTTCTATTCAAATTTCTATTTTTTTGTTCTTTCTATTCTTCCTAACTCTTCTTAACTCCTCTTTCAACCATCTGTTTTCTTGCTCAGAATCTTCACCTTACTGTCTTCAAAAGAGTGTTTTTTGGCTCTCTTAACATTGTTTAAAGCGCTACAGGCTGAGAGAGCATTTCTGGACGTGTTTTCCCTCTTTCCTCTTGCCCTCTGAGCTGGTGGGCACCTCTTGGGCTCTGAGCTGGTGGGTACCTCTTGGGCTCTGAGCTGGTGGCCACCTCTTGCCCTCTGAGCTGGTGGGTACCTCTTGCTCTCTGAGCTGGTGGCCACCTCTTGCCCTCTGAGCTGGTGGCCACCTCTTGGGCTCTGAGCTGGTGGCCACCTCTTGGGCTCTGAGCTGGTGGGCACTTCTTGGGCTCTGAGCTAGTGGCCACCTCTTGGGCTCTGAGCTGGTGGCCACCTCTTGCCCTCTGAGCTGGTGGGCACCTCTTGCCCTCTGAGCTGGTGGGCACCTCTTGCCCTCTGAGCTGGTGGACACCTCTTGGCCTCTGAGCTGGTGGGCACCTCTTGGCCTCTGAGCTGGTGGGCACCTCTTGCCCTCTGAGCTGGTGGGCACCTCTTGGCCTCTGAGCTGGTGGGCACCTCTTGGGCTCTGTGTTGCAGTGTTCTGATCACTTCCAGCTTGTGCTGTAGTGGGTGGTTACAGCCAAAGAGCAGGTTCTGATCCCTGTGAGTAGGTTTCCTACATACTTCTATTTGGAGCTTCCCATACTCTCCTCTGATAGTGGAAAGGCCAAGCAGTTCTCCTTTGCACTTTCTCTTGTAAACCTGATTAGGCATGAATATGCTCTGAACAAATGTGTCATTCACATAGTGTTACCAGAAACATGGCCTGAAAAGGAGGTCAATGCCTTCTTCTCAAACTGTTTCGTGTACAAGTCGGCCACCATGTTGGGCATTATTCTAAAATATAAAAACAACAAAAAGTTAATTTTTTTTTAACATGTATGGATTGTATGTATGTATTCATATTTATGTTTATTCAATTACATTTTTTTTCTAACCCTCCAATATGAAATTATACCATCAAATTATAGAATAACGTAAACGCAACCTATGGAAACCTTGATTGCATGGATAATTTCAAAGTGCAGGACACGGCTAATGGCTTGTTATCCAAGTCCTGTCTATCTATTGTGAACTATAGCTTTTACACATCATTCTTTCATCCCCCACTGTTCCTTTGTGCACTGTTCCTTTGTGCTGCTGGTTTTGAAAGTAAACAAGCCTTTTGCAGTTGACCTCAAAAGAGACAATGTAAGAGGCATGTGGACACAAAACAGCCTCACGTTTAAATAAAAAAATGTTTCAGGGTGGAAATCTCACACTAGTCACTGTCACTGCCCTTGTCTTTTTGGAGTCTTTATCCACAACTGCAGCTTTATTCTGTCCACTAGTCCACTGGTTTGGACTGTAGATCTTTGCACTTTATTGACTTACTCACTCAAGTACATACTGTATGGCCAATGAGTCTAACATGTGGACAGTATTATTGTATCTATTTTGTATTTTATGCTTTTTGTTCAAATATCAGTCTCTGTTTTTTTGTATACTTTTATGATACAATACACATTGACAGTTTTATTATGCTTCTTATAAGTCAAAGCTAGTTAGGTTTACTTCAGCTTTGTCAATTTTGCTTGTCTCTTTATCAAACATTGCCAGTCCATCGCAACTAAGCTCTAACAATGTGTATGCTGCTTTGATATTGTCAGTTCCTTTTTTACATTATAGTTACAAGCGTAGTAGTGGTTATTTAGACACGTTTTAAATAATTACACTTTTTTATCAATGCCTAGTAGTTTAATGTGTTTACTGCACTATATAAACTGACTGATAATGAAAGTAACATCTAATTGCTCTTATCTTTTTTACTGTCAATACAATTAGTTATGTTTTTTCTTAGTTTATTTATATCCGAGTGGGAAATTCCTGTTACAATTTGGGCAACTCCCGTATAAAGTATCTTCTAGTGTTACAAGACTTTCCATATTTGGGTCCTGTGCTGTCAGTGTCTTGGTTTTTCATTTTAAACCCTATTTCTTTTACTTTGTTAATCATTCAAAATGCAATGGACCAAACAGAATTTGTTCATCAGTACCCAAAGGGCTGCAAGACCCTTTTCTATGCATGCACACACTGGATGAGATGAGGATGCAAGGAGATATCTGGTCATACCTTCCCTCCAGACAATCAATATACTCCCGCTTCTTTTTACGACTTTCCTGAGCAGAGCGCTTGTTACGGATTTTCCGGCGGATCTTCTTCAAAACCCTCTCTTCAAACTATCATGAAGATGAAACAGTCGAGAGGACAGGAACGAGGCGGAAAAAAACAAGAAGAGAACGGGGGTATAAGAGAGAGAAATCTAGGCTGGAAGAGGCAGCCTTTTTTTAGATAAAGATAGACGAGGCTTAGCAAGTGACAATGGACCGAATTTGCTACATCAGTATCCACATATTTTCATACCTTGGTCAGGGGCAATTTGCTTGAAAGAGTCACTCCTTCTTTTGCCAGAAGTCTTTTCTCATCTTCATCAAGCACCAGTTCTGGTAGTGACTGGTGTGAAACTCTCTGCCCCTGCGAACCAGATGAGAAGCAGAATTTTGCAGTTGAATTAACTATTGGACAGGTTATCCAAATTTGTTATATGCTTTTTTTGATTGTTGTCCAAATCAGTGCTCAAAACAAAAACGTTTTTCTCGTTTGAAATTGAACATTGTACCTTCAACATTGTACCCTAATATAGTTTAATTGGTCTGAAACTGGAATCTTCATAACTAGAGATTGGCTCCCTCACTGACACTGTTTCATTCTGTAAGAGACTCTTCTTTTGCACTCACTGTCGGTCCAAGGTTGGATAGGAGCAGGTCCTTCACAGTGAGAGGCTGACTGGACGGGCGCAGGTTCGGGTGGTTTGCTTTGAGGTAGTACGCCAGGCCATATTTCTCCTCCAGATCAGTGCAATCACAACCTACACATGCAGTAATAAGCGTTACATTTTGGTGAGCAGTACAGATCATTTAAGTTCATATTCATTAATCAACCTATTTTCATTGCAGTCAGGTATTCCTAACTCTGTAACCTTTACCATAAAATTGTATCCATTACTTTAATACAAACAATAATCTACAAAAAATACAGACTCATTAGTAATGCTCAGTGTACATGAAAAAAGCTACAAATCCTTTTCAAATGGAAGGACAAAACATTAACTTTCTACAGGACACATTATAGGTCACCTCATTGCTAGTTTTGCTTTTACAGTAAATATAAACCACTCACAACCTACTCTTCACAAGCTTAATGTGGTTCTGGAGTGCATCATTATTTATTTTGATGTTTTCATTCAGTAGCAATGAACAATGCTCCGAGAGATGCACTCAAAAGTCTTTTTACAAAATGATTCACATGATGAACAATAATCATGTGACCATTATTATTCAAACAAGAAAAATACAACTATATGGCTTTAATGGGCCTTCACACAACAGTCACAAGCATATTTTATTATGATTCATCCTTTTCAGTGGAAAAAAAGAATTTGTTACGCTGGTTTACTGCTGGATAATACCGCTTGTATTGTGTCTGTTTGAATTAGTTCTTATTTTCAAAGCCCATAAAATATAAATAATATAATCAATTTTGTGTCCTTGCCTCCTTCGGCCTATTTTAATTTTTTTAAAGGATTTATTTTGGCTCTCACTCTTTATCAGACAGGACAGTTGACCGTGAAATGTGAATGAAAGAGAAGGGAGGACATGCAGCATTTGAATGTGATACTAATTTTTATATCTATATTTAAATTGTATTTGTCAATTCAATTTCCTATAGGGCCATCACAAATCTTCACCAACAAGTTAGAATTCAATGACTGACATGATTTGGCTTTAGTTTTACGCGTCATACCTAGAGCACACATGGGACTCTCAGTGATTTAACTATAGCTTAAGAATAAATCTGAACAATCAACTCTGCTGCAAACACAAACAGTTTTACCTAGATCAACTGCCACGTCAGAAGAAGTCCTTTCCATCTTAACTTTGCTTGGAGATGGATAGATCTGCATTTGGGAGGGCCACGGCGCAGCACATTCAGACACAGGCCTGAGGGAAGTCTGGCTCTCTGTGGGACGTAAGGCATGGTCTTCGCTGTAGGAGGCGCAGGGTGACCACAGGGGGGAGGCAGGAGCTGAGGAGCAATCACTTCCACCCAGCAGGCTTTCCAGGAAGTCATCAGCACTGCTCTCCCCGGGGCTGGGACTCTGACCGGGAGGGTATGTCGGTAAGCACAAAAAGCCATTGTGACTGTGAGGCTAAACTTAATCATATCGTTATATTCCCCCACACACCTCGCTAATTGCACTTAATTTGCATTCACACCACTTGAACACAGACACTAAATGAACCGCCACATCATTCATTTACCCATTCAGAATATATATATTAACTATGGCTCACTCGAACTTCTGTAAGAAAGGTAATTCCTAGATTAACGGCTACAGCCATTTACTCACATCTGGAATGTTTAGGGCCCACATGCGGTTGCTGTGGTAACTGTTGGTCTGTTCATCTGCGTTTCTGAGCAGAAGGTCGATGACATCCATCCCGACTTGGACCTGAAAGTAAGGCCTTGTCTGAATACAGGACTTAAACACGGCTGAATTACTTTGATTAGCCAAGTCAAGTCTGTGTGTGGTAAATGTGCACCAAAACAGCCTCTCTTAGAAGCACATTTATTCTCAATCTTACCTCTTCTGTTGTCAGTGTCATCCCAAGACTGATCCAATTTATGTGAGACGAGACTCAAATTAGAACCACAAAAACTATTCTATGTCAACTGTTCGTCGTTAGTGTCGAGAAAGAAATGACTGACTGTGTTTCAGGGGACAAAGTTGAAATGCCATATCTTTCCCAACCCAGCTGAGCACCGTCCAATAAGATGTGAGATTAGTTCTGAATAACCAATCGCGGGACACGTCAGGACTTATCCCTACTTCAGATAGTTTCACATTCACATCAGTATTGAGACCTGTTAACTGCATTTGATAAAAATAAGGGTAAGGGTTAATTCATAAATTCTACACAGGCTGTATAAAACTACCAATCTAATCGTGGGGTCGTCCACCACCTGCTTGTCTCCATGGAGATGTTATTGCTTTGTCAGCAATATTCCACTGTATGGCATTAAAATGATCCAAGTATCTATCTTACATTGAATCAATAACATAAATGATTCATTCTTTCTTACAGTTGAGGTCACATCTCCACAGATTTGATCTGTAACTTGGCCTGGTCGTGACACTACTTGTCTCCATGGCGATAGATATGTTTCATACATGCCAGACAGACCCACCGCCTGAAAGTTGTACACAGTGTACATCTGCCAATATTTTACCAGAGGTCTGATTATTGAAACGTGTCGAACAGAAACGTGTGGTATGGACTTTCTGCTGCGTTATCATAACTTTATCATTGCCATAAATATTTGCATATGTTTGCATCATGTTTGACATCATAAATCAATGCATTACATAACAAACATTTAGCAAGCTTTAGAAGACAAAGCATGAAAGAAAATAATTAGCTTCACTTTTATAGGTAATAATTTCAGGACTTTTACTCATTCAAACTTTATTCCAGGATTTCTATAAACTACTTCAAATTGAGTAGCTTATAGAAATTCTCGAATGTGAACGCAGTTTAATCATTTATCTTTGAGTCGCTATTTTCTCAGCAGGAGAGACATATTTCAGCTTGTTCAGTTTTCTTGAGGGGAAAAAAGTCGATCACACTTCAAAACATTGTTACACTTCAGACTTCATCAGAGGCAATTTTCCCCTCATCTCATGTCATATGTTATATTGTCATGTTGTATTTTATTTTTTCACTCTATCTTTACTATATTACTATACTTCACTATCTTTACTCTAGCCTAGATT